>NC_140987.1:135751709-136270320 GCF_052327205.1 Somniosus microcephalus
TTGTACTATATTTCATTTCACCTCATGTAACTGGCATTGTTTTGTTGCATAAATTCAATGAAACATTTTATTTAAACAAATTAGTTTTCAAATTTAGGTTAGGCAGGCCCCAAATAAAGTTGTATTTTGTTGGATCAGATTTCAACTTTAGTTCCAGCAGCCTGAATGTAATAATAATAAAAACAAATTCACATTTTACTCATTAACTCCATTTATTGTTGCATGCATGGATTGTATAAATGAAGGAGAATATAAATCATTACTGTTTTCTTGGATCTGTTTCAGCCTTTGTTAATGTTTATGAGAAGAAACAATCCTGGAGATAATAGCCTAGATGTTACCCCACCCTCCCCCTTTTGTTGCTTCTTATGCTAGGGGATGGAGACTTGTTGCAGCAGGCCTCAGAAGCCTGCAGCAGGAGAAAGAAGTGGTCAGCAAGCTGTCTATTGAAAAAGAAAACAAGCTACCAAGACTTGTGCCAAATTAGAGCCAAAGAATTCTGACATGCAGTAAAAGTTATGTACCTCTCTCGTCCTTTCAACTGTGAAAGTGATAAAGCCATTTCCTTGGCAAACTTGCTTTGTACAAGTATGAATTGCAGACCTGCATATCTGGCAGATGTCCCTGCAGTGGCCTGGAAGGATCCTATTGCATAGAAGCTTAATGTTGTACTGTGTTTTTTTTTTCACCCCTTAATTAAGGTTTTCTTTTCTTTTACGCAGCCCCATAGCTGGGGGTGACCATCACCACCCCATTACTGGGGTGTGACTATGCTTGATCTTAGCCAAAAGGCCGAGAAGCGATTTGTACTGTAGTGACATTTGCAGCTACTGGGAGAGTTTTCCCAATCCTTGGTGTTGTCGGTAAGTCAGCCCACAGTAGATAGCATAGCACAGTAAAGTGCAGGTGGCAAAGGTGACAATACCCAGATAGGAATGGTGTGGTCTGTAACCACCACATATTCTTGGTTGTGGACTGCAGCAAACATACGTTCTGAGGTGTCTTTTGACTTAAAGCTGTTGTTTTATTCACATGGATTAGTCCTCCTCATCCAAATCATGCAGCATTATGGGTACAACCAAAGGAATTGCCATCCTCCCGACCTTGCTGGGTGCAACATATAGTGTAGCAGTCATTTGAGAAGATTTGGGAAGTAGTAGCTTTGAAAACTAAAGTTTTCAGCAGAAATACTGAAGGAAATAAAAATTTTCAAAATGGTCCCCACCAAAAATAAACGAAACTTCGATAGCAACTGAAAACTGATCGAATAGCAACCTATTTTTTAAAATCACTATAAAGCAGGCCAGGCCCATTGACCAGTCATGTGCACATTTTCTGTGGGAAAGGTATATGCTGAGAGTGGATGGAGCCTCACCGATTGTGCAATTCAGTTTGGGACCTCGTACCTAAATATATTACATTTCCGCTCACGCATCCTTGTAGTACGGTGGCATAGTGGTTAGCACTGTTGCCTCACAGCGCCAGGGACCCGGGTTCAAATCCGGCCTCGGGTGACTGTGTGGAGTTTGCACATTCTCCCCGTGTTTGCGTGGGTTTTCACCAGGTGCTCCGGTTTCCTCCCACAGTCCAAAGATGTGCGGGTTAGGTTGATTGGCCATGATAAAAATTGACCCTTAGTGTTAGGGGGGATTAAATACGTGGGGTTACAGGGTTACGGGGATAGGGCTTGGGTGGGATGGCTGTCGGTGTAGGGACCGGGTGCTAGGGTTTGGATGATCAGCCATGATCTCGTTGAATGGCGGAGCAGGCTCGAAGGGCCGAATCTCCTGCTCCTATCTTCTATGTTTCTATGTACAGCCTCAATCATCAAAAATGTACATTGGGAAACTGGACGGACTGCAAATCAGGTGCGCAATCCCAGTTTGCTGATCTGCACTTGCTACTACCGAGGCTCCGTGACAACAGCAGAGCCTTGGAAAATTGGCCCTGAATTTGAGGTCGGAATGACAGTGAGCTGACAGTGTTCACCATCATTCCACCTTTGAAACTGACTGCAACTTCGGGATTTGGTGCAGGCGTATGTGGAAATCCCAAAGTTGCAGTCAGTCATTGACAGCTCCAAAACAGGCTGCGCTGTGCCGCCACGCCCTCCCCCCCAAACAGAGATAGCAATCAGTGTAATCAGCCTAATCTTTGAAACTGATGAAAACTTCAGCTTTTCCGCAGTAATTACGCTGTTAAATTCCCCACTAAAAGTTAGACCCAAAAGGATTAGGTGTAACTGGGGTTTTGACAGCGTATTGACTGCTAAACAAAGGTTAAGGGCCTGGAAAACTAATTTTAATTTTGTGCAGTGTGAAATTTGTCCATTTTAATAAAAATTGAAATATTTAAGCAACTTTTCATTTTAAAGTTTGTCCATCTTTATTTCAGGTTTGCCTTTTCCCCATGTCAGAGCCCCAATCTTTCTTTTGCTCTTTCTAACTATGTAAAAAAAATTTAAGAGCTTACTCACTTCCTTGTCTGCTGTCTGTGAGAATTCTGCCTTTTGATTGGCTGCTGAGACAGTTTGTTGACGTCACAGCAGCTCACACTAGGGGATCCCCTCTACAGTCCGTTGAATTTAATTGAATTGAAGGTCGGAAAACCCGAAGTTCTTGACACAGGGATTGCGAGATTCTTGTGTGAAGCGTACTTCGGGGCCAGTGGCGAACGCCTTCGCTTCGCTGTTGACTGCAAATTCTGGGCCATTATCAATTTCCATGCACCAGATTTCCTTTGTGAAACTAATAGCTGTTTGATTTTACATGAACAGTTAATACTCTTTGGGTATATTTCAACCATGTTGCATGAGAAGACACCTTTAAGGCAGCTGTATTGAAGAGTCCTCCTGCTTTGATTAAACATTGGTTTGTATTTGCAAAGAAAGATATAGTTTAGTAGATCTATGCTCACCTCTGCCTCAAACATGAAGTAAGCAGTCGTCTCCTTTCCCTTAAGAGGTCCAACATAGGAGAATTAGTCATGGTACATGTAAAATAATGAATGAAGAACAGTAGATTATAAAATTTTAGCTGTAATTATCCTCATTTTTAAAAATTAAGTTATCCTCCATGTGCCGTGCAATCACATGGGAGTATCCAGCCCACCTTTTAGCTAAGTATCATTGACAGAGTAAGCTACCACCATAAGAGATATGCATTTAAGAAAGATTAGTGAGAAGAGGTAACTACAGGGGAAAAAAATACTCAAAATAAATTTAAAAAAATAAAAATTTGAAATGCATTCTTGTTTGTTAACAATAAATAAAACCTCTGCTGGTAGAAAAGAATAAAAGATGATCATGTCAGGGTGGGGAGAATTAACATGGGTATTGATGAAAGGTATAGAATGTAAAAAGTCATAGCATTCGGGACAAAAATATCTAAACAGACAAGAATTACTTTGCGTTCCTTTTGTTACTTTGACAGACTTACCTATAATATGAGGAAGATAACTTCATGTGAGGAAGGGTGGTTGAGACCAGGACATTGGACTCTTTAAGAAAAAGATGTAATGGGAAGATGTTAGGGTTGGTATTTTAGGATGAGATCAAATGGGATGAAGGACTTTCTTCGCCGAATCTATTTTATGATTGAAAAATAAATCTGATAGCTTTAGATGAATCTTGTGTTGAACTTGAAAATTACCAAACATTCTGGCAATAATTTTCTAGTTGACAACTGTATCTAAAACTCAACATATTATAATCCCTTTTGCATTCCTTTTAAACTAATGACTTGTTTCAGCACTGTGACAGACTATCTATGTTCGGCTTCATATCATATTTAAAGAGAACATGCATTTCACAAATGAATTGAGTAAACTTATTAGACAAGCCTAATAAAATAAAAGGCAGGTATTAGCAACATAAGACCTAACAAATTCAAGCTGATGAATGAGGATAGTCTAGAACACAATCTAACCCTTTTAATACAAAGTTGCGTCATTTAAATGATCTGATATTTTAAATTTCTTTAGCACTAAATTTCTACTTTATTAATATGACCCTGAATTTGTGGTTGGAGGCTTCCTGCGGGGAAATGCCTCCGATCCGCAAATAAAATGCCCGCGTACCTGGTGGTCTGGGAGGTACGGAGATTCATGGTCTTGGGCCTCTCTGGGTACCCGCGGGTAGAGGTCCATGTATCTCAGGCGCACGCAGTTCGCAAGCGCCCCTGGGATCACGTCGACCAGCCCAACCAATAAAAAATTAGAGAATCCCCATTCACAGGGATTCCGTATGTACGGAAACCCCATAAGCATGAATGGTAACACCCTAAAAATACATCTACACGTCAAATAAGTTTTTTTTAAAAATACATAGCTAAAATTAATTAAAATGGCATTTAATTAAATATTTAAAACAATTTTATTTTTTGCAAAATTTACATGTTTTAACAGGTCTAAAAATAAACTTACCTTATTGCACAGGGTTTTTAATGTATAAGTGATTGATAACATTTTATTTTTATGTTTTTTTAAACTCTAACACTGGCAAAAGCAGGCCAAGAAGATTCTTGAGAGATCGCAAGTTCCTGGTTTTCGCGCATGCGCGTCGCACCCATAGGGGCCGCAAATTAGGGCCCATTATTTATGTTGCTTCATTTCAATTACTGGATAATTCAAATCTTTTAGTGCATAAAACAACTTTGAATTATCAGGAGTAGATCATATTGCTGAAGATACAATTGTCCACAAACTTTGTAAGTATGTTTTAGTGAAAACATGCATTAAGTAATAGCACAATTGATATGTTTACATCTGTACTAAGTAAGCCATAAGGTAATTAAAATGATGAACAAAACAAGTTATAATTATTTCTGTAAAAATAACAGGATTTTTAACTCTCTATTCCTGTAGAATTTTAAATATAACCAATACCATCTGATTGTTCCAAATATATATATCTACACCTTAAGAAAATATATGGAATTATTTTTCATTAAGGTTTGTAAAAACATGTATTTGCTAGTGATGTTAAAAATCTATTCTCTAAAAAAGAACTAACTGAAGATTAATTTGTATTTGCAACAAATGGCACACAGGCTGCTGCTCTGCGTGTGTTCACTAATTTTCAGCCTATTATATAGCAATTCAAACACATTACAAACTTGGAGCAAAAACTGAACCTCACAAGAAGTCTGAATCAGATTAATGCAGCATAAATGAAGATGTGTTCACCCGGAATTTACTGATTTTTTTTTTCCTTTTGCTTTCTTTCTAATACACAGCTTGTGCAGGACTAATTATCTAAGTAGTTTATTAACCCTCTTCACCTGATTATTGTTGGGTATTTATAGTAAATGAGTTGTCAGCAGAAAGGCTTCATTAGACACATCAGGATGTCGTCTCCTGAAAAATGATTCCTGCTTCAAACTGACAGTTCCTTCATGTCAGAGTGATAAAGCTGCTCCAACAAATACCATATTGTGCACTCCATGAGTAAAGTACCAGTAACAAAATAAGTCAGTTTGTTCTCAATTTTGCCAGGTTAATATTGACATAATTTACTTGGAAATGATAAGAATGGCAACAAGCAGACAGTTTTAATGGTTACTTGGGAGAACTGAGTTTTGGATATTGGATTATTGTCATCAGTTGGCAAATTAGGGAAACATAGGGGGTGAAATTGGTCTTCGTCAGTTGTGCAAAATCGTGACAGCGAATCAGTGGCATGTTTTATACTGCTCCTAATTTTCTTTTAAAGAAAATCAGGCAGGGTGTAAGACGCCCCACTAATTCACCCTCTCCCATTTTGCATTACTGCTGAAGACCAATTTTATCCCCATAGTTTTTTAAAACTGATCTCTCTTTTTGAAAACGATATTTGGAATTTTTTGATTATAAATGAATTTGAACTGTACAATAACTGTTTACTCTTTGTGAGAAGTTTGTACATTTGCATTTCTTCTATCCCTCTCCTGAAAGTTGTTATCCTATTCTAACACTACTCAAGTACGGATGGGAGGTGGCTTCTTTCTCATGACTCAGACTCTTCAGTCTTTCTTCATAACGCAATCCTTTAATAGCAGAGATCAGCCTTATAACTCTTCTTTGCACTGCCTCCATGGCTTGAATATTTCCCTTATGACCTGGTGACCAAACTAAATACAGTACTCAAGGTTGACCAGGTTTTGTTACTGCTCCAAGATAATTTGATATGTTAAGTGTGGAATCTACTATCTCTCCCAGACCCTTTCTTCTTTACTTTGGGCTATTTTTACATCATCCATAATATATACTTGCATTGCCCACTTTTCCTTCCCAGGAATTAAAGTGGGCCAGAATGGTGTACCAATACTTGCCACACTGGCAGAAGTGAGAGTCCTGGCTACAAAATGCTCTGCAGTATGAACAGTTACCATCAGTACATGGTCAGCTAGGCAGAATTGCCAGCTAATGGTTTGATCACAAGACTGATCCAGAATTATAGTTTCTCAGTTCATTGCTGTGTACATGTTAACTGGTATAGCACATGATATAGTGGGCAAGATCTTTATCTATATATATAAACTGGTACGTCTCTCTGTCTGTCTCCCTGTCTGTCTCCCTGTCTGTCTCCCTGCCTGTCTCCCTGCCTGTCTCCCTGCCTGTCTCCCTGCCTGTCTCCCTGCCTGTCTCCCTGCCTGTCTCCCTCTCTGTCTGTCTCCCTCTCTGTCTCCCTCTCTGTCTGTCTCCCTGTCTGTCTCTCTCTCTGTCCGGCTATACAATCAAAAGTTATAGAGCGTACCTACACGTATGTTATATCGAAAGAAAGCTTTTCATTAGGGGACTCTCGTAGGCATATTTACTTTTTCGTCAGACAAAAATTGTTTGGACAGTATACAAAAAACGTTCAAAAGTCCACTCATTAGCGGTTGACCAATGCTACCTCTCATTAGCGTTGAGTGACGTGCTGCTTGACCAATCCTACAGTTCACTCACCTGATGGTTGACCAATCAGTGCATCACAGGCGGGTCCTAATCCTCCAGTCTCCCTAAACTTCGCCGCCATTTTTTCCATCCCCACAGGGACAGCAGCTGCAAAAGAAACCCCCACATTGCGGCTCCCGATCCCGCTCCCGCCCCGCCGGAGCGGCAGGTAAGTTGGGCTCACTCGGGCCGTGCCTCGCAACCGCTCGGCCCGACACACACAGCGGTCGGGGGAGCGTCAGCGGCCGGCCGTCAGCCGCGCGATCCGCGGGGGAGCTCAGCTCGGGTCCGTCTCGGTCCGACTGCCTGGCCGCGCCTCAAGCGCTAGGCTCCGCACGGCCGCTATCACAACGGCACCGGGCCTCAGGCGCTAGGCAGGGAGAGGGGAGGGAGGGGAGGACAGCACGGAGAGGGGAAGAGGGAGAGAGAGGGGGGACAGACACGGGCAGGGAGACCGCGCGGCCCAAAATTGCCCTGGCAACGCCGGGCACCCCCAGCTAGTATATATTAATAAATTGATTCAAGGAAGCCCAAATAACTGTACCTCAATCTGCTCTGTTTTACTAATTTTAAATATAGTTAGAAATTAACTTCACACCATTTGCATGGGATGTTTTCGCACTCTTAATGCTTTTTTCCTGTTTTTTTATTATCCTTTTATCCTGATCTCAGCATTCTATTTTGCTGCTCTTGATCACATTTAGGGAGATTATTTTAGTTTATTTAGTTTAGATACTTTTAACATTTAAAAAAAAAAAGAAAAGAAAGAATTTTCTAAACTCTTCTCCATGTCCTACCATATCAGACTCCTAATTTTTGGAGCGGAGGAGGAGAGAGCAATCTTAGCAAAGGAGTTAGGAATAGAAACAAACTGAATTATATTTCTTTCAGCTTAAATTTTTTTTTTTAAATACCCACATTTTTATTTTGTGTTTTTTAATTTTGAAGAAGAATAGAACTTCACCAAATGAATATAGAATATTCCAATGCAGAATACTTGGGAGTGCTAGCTTTCTGCTCGGGGATCTTAGACCAGCTTCCAGCATCACAAGGCAGTGGCTTGCTTTTTCGCCACAGGAAGGAAAAACACAAGAAAAGCTCTCCTGGACCATGCCGGAGAAACTGTTTATATAACACAATGTGCAGAGACCTAAGAGTCGGTCACCTGGCCAGACTCTATCTGGCTAAGTATGTAAATTGGGAAGACAATAAACACATCTATCTATCTATATATAAAACGGTTGGTCTGTCTATCTTTCTGTCTTTTTGTCTGTCTGTTTGTCTTTCTGTCTGTTTGTCTTTCTGTCTGTCCGGCTATACAATCAAAAGTTATAGAGCGTACCTACACATATGTTATATCAAAAGAAAGCTTATCATTAGGGGAGTCTAATAGGCATATTTACTTTTTGGTCAGTCAAAAATTGTTCAGACAGTATACAAAAAAGGTTCAAAAAATGGCAACATTCCGCTCATTAGCATTGAGTGATGTGATGGTTGACCAATCGTACAGGGGATTAACCTGATGGTTGACCAATCGGTGCGTCACGGGGGGGCGTTTCATTGCGTGTGTGGGCGGGCCTAATCCTTCTGAGCTGAGGTGAGTGGCCGCCATCTTGATTCCTAACGATTGATTTCTTTTTCCCACTTTCTGCGTGTAAATATAGATTTCCAGCAAAAAAAAAGTTGCTTTTAAAAGAAAAAAAAATCCTTTTGCAAAGGGGACTTGGGCTTTCCCCCCCTCGGCGGTGGATGAGCTGCCTGCAGGCCTCAGGCCTCAAAGCCTCGGCCTCTCCTCGCCAGCCACGCCCGAGCTAGGCACCGCCCGTCCCGACCCGCGATCGCCGCCATCTTGGTAAAGGCTGACGGCACGGGACTGAGCCGAGCGTAGCCATCGCTACCATCTTAGTAAAGGCTGGCGGGGCGGGAGTCAGCGCGCGCGTCAACGTCGGCCCGGAGCGCGACCTGAGCTGAGGTGAGTCCGGTCTGGCCTCACGCGCTACGCCGCGCACCGGCTGGCCCTGAGGCGCTGATCCACACACGGAGGCTTTGGCTCACCGCGTCCGGGCTCTGAGGAAAGGCAGAGAGAGAGGGGGAGGGAGGGACAGTGAGGAAATCAGGGAGAGGGAGAGGAGAGGAGAGGGGAGAGGAGAGGGGGGGAGAGGGGGGGGGGAGGGAGGGAAGGAGAGGAGAGGAGAGGGGAGGGAGGGAAGGGGAGGGGAGAGAAGAGGGGGGAGAGGGGAGGGAGGGAGGGGAGAGGAGAGGGGAGAGGAGAGGAGAGGGTGGGGGGAGAGAGAGGAGAGGGAGAGGGGGGAGGGAGCGAGAGGAGAGGGGGAGGGGGAGGGAGAGGGGAGGGGGAGGGAGGGAGAGAGAGTAAAGCAGGGGGAGTGAGAGAGAGCGGGGAGAGAGAGAGGGTGGGACAGGGAGGGAGAGCTCGCCTTCCTTCCTTCCTTCCTTCCTTCGCAGGGGTCGATCGGGCCAGGCCTGAGGCGCTCCTTCCCCCCCTCTCTCTCCAGGCTAATCCCGAACTAAATCCACCAGTCTCTCTCTCTCTCTTTCCCCCCCACCCCCCGTCTCTCACTTCTCCCCCCAGTCTCTCTCTCTCTCTTCCAAAAACAACATGCCCTCAAAAAACCCTCGGCACCGCCGGGCACCCCCAACTAGTCTATGTATATATATAAATTGGTCCTTCTGTCTGTCCTTCTGTCTGTCTGTCCTTCTGTCTGTCTGTCCTTCTGTCTGTCTGTCCTTCTGTCTGCAGGTGCGCGTCTGGGCGGCTATGCGCTCGAAAGTTACAGGGCGTACCTACGCGTGCGTTACGTCGAAAGAAAGCTTACCTTCCAAAACGGTTTTAAGCATATTTATGTTTCGGCCGGGCTAAAATCGCACCCGCGGTATCCGAAAAACCTTAACATTCCGCTCATTAGCATCTCATTATCAACTCATTAGCGACAGAGTGACCTCGAGCTCGACCAATCGTACGCC
Source organism: Somniosus microcephalus (assembly GCF_052327205.1). Taxonomy (NCBI): domain Eukaryota; kingdom Metazoa; phylum Chordata; class Chondrichthyes; order Squaliformes; family Somniosidae; genus Somniosus; species Somniosus microcephalus. Next base: position 135,761,607 of record NC_140987.1, read on the forward strand.
GGGTTGCTGGCGTGTGCCGCCGGGCCAATCGGTGCGTGTGTGGGCGGGCCTTATCGTTCTGAACCGAGGTGAGTAGCCGCCATCTTGCTTCCATTCTTTTTCCTGCTTTCTGCGTCTTTCTTTTCAAATATACATTTCCAGCAAAATAAAATTGAATTTATTAAATTGTTTTAAAATAAATCACTCATTTGTAAATATTTTATCTAACCTGAAGATTCTTTTTCCTACCTTTCCCCGTTTTTTTCTTAGGCCTGAAAGCCTGGGCCTTTCTTGCCCAGCCAGGCCCGAGCTAGGTAATTGGGCTGCTGCTAAGCTCCTCACCACCCCCCCTCCCCCGGTGTTACGTTACCCGGGGGCAACGGCGTCAGCCACGAGGGTCAGGGTGCATGCGCAGCAGGAGCAGGTGAGACTCTGTTCCGCGCTCGGCTCGGGCGGGGGGGGGGCGGGGCTCTCGAGAGTGCGGCTCTCGGCCTTGGTGAGCGGGAAGGGTTACCCCGGCAACGGGAGTGCGGGGCGGCTGGGGGCTTGGAGAGCGGGGCAGGCTCGGAGAGCGGGGCTCTCGTGAGTGCGGGGCGGGGCGGCTGGGGCTTCGAGAGCGGGGCGCTCGAGAGTGCGGGGCGGCGCGGCAGGGTTACCCCGGCAACCGGGCGTGGCTGTCTCTCAGCCTCAAGCCCTCCCTTCCTCCCTCCCCCTCCCTTCCCCTCCCTTCCCCCCTTCCCCCTCCCCCCGCTCTCCCGCCCCTCCCCTCTCCCCCCCCCGCCCTCTCCCCCCCCCCTCCTCCCCCTCCCTCCCTCCCTTCCCCCCTCCCTTCACCCCCCCTTCTCCCCCGCCCCCCTCCCCCCCGCCCTCCCTTCCCCCCCCCCGTTCCCCCCGCCCTCTCTTCCCCCCCGCGCTCTCTTCCCCCCACCCGTGCTCTCTTCCCCCCCACCCGTGCTCTCTTCCCCCCACCCGCGCTCTCTTCCCCCCCACCAGACGGACCACCTGGCAAAGACCTTGGCACCCGGTTTCAGACACGACAACGGCACACCCAGCTCAGTCAAACTTGTAAAGTCCTCCTTACTAATATCTGGGGAATTGTGTCAAAATTGAGAGAGCTGCCACACAGACTGGTCAAGCCTGACAAAGTCATACTCACAGAATCATACCTTTCAGCCAATGTCCCAGACTTCTCCATCACCATCCCTGGGTATATCCTGTCCCATCGGCAGGACCAACCAACCGAGGTGGCGGTACAGTGGTATACAGTCGGGAAGGAGTAGCCCTGGGAGTCCTCAACATTGACTCCGGACCCCATGAAGTCTCATGGCTTCAGGTCAAGCATGGGCAAGGAAACCTTCTGTTGATTACCACCTACTGCCCTCCCTCAGCTGATGAATCAGTACTCTTCCATGTTGAACACCACTTGGAAGAAGCACGGAGGGTAGTAAGGGCACAGAATGTACTCTGGGTGGGGGACTTCAATGTCCATCACCAAGAGTGGCTCGGTAGCACCACTACTGACTGAGCTGGCCTGCGGCAGGCGTGAGAGAATAAAAAACCTACTTGACCTCGTCCTCACCAAGCTACCTGTCGCAGATGCATCTTTCCATGACCACATTGGAAGCAGTGAACACCGCACTGTCCTTGTGGAGACGAAGACCAGTCTTCACACTGAGGACACCCTCCATCGTATTGTGTGGCACTACCACCGTGATAAATGGGATGAATTCAGAACGAATCTCAGCTCAAAACTGGGCATCCATGAGGCACTGTGGGCCATCAGCAGCAGCAAGAATGTACTCCACCACAATCTGTAACCTCCTGGCCCGGCATATCCCTCACTCTACCATTACCATCAAGCCAGGGGACCAACCCTGGTCCAATGAGAGTGCAGAAGAGCATGCCAGGAGCAGCACCAGGCGTACCTAAAAATTTGGTGCCAACCTGGGAAAGTTGCAACACAGGCATGCTAAACAGCGGAAGCAGCATGCTATAGACAGAGCTAAGCAATCCCACAATCAATGGATCAGATCAAAGCTCTGCAGCCCTGCTACATCCAGTCATGAATGGTGGTGGACAATTAAACAACTAATGGAGGAGGAGGCTCCATGAATATCCCATTCCTCAATGATGACGGAGCCCATAACGCGAGTGCAAAAGGCAGCGCTGAAACGTTTGCAACCATCTTCAGCCAGAAATACCGAATGGATGATCCATATCGGCCTACTCCCGAGGTCCCCACCACCACAGAAGCCAGTCTTCAGCCAATTCGATTCACTCCACATGATATTAAAAAATGGCTCAGCATACTGGATACAGCAAAGGCTATGGGCCCTGACAACATCCTGGCTGTCATGCTGAAGACTTACGCTCCAGAACTAGCCACATCTCTAGCCAAGCTGTTCCAGTACAGCTACAACACTTGCATCTATCCGACAATGTGGAAAACTGCCCAGGTATGTCCTGTCCACAACAAACAGGACAAATCCAATCTGGCCAATTACCGCCCCATCAGTCTACTTTCAATCATCAGTAAAGTGATGGAAGGTGTCATCAACAGTGCTATCAAGCAGCAGTTACTCACCAATAACCTGCAACCAATGCTAAATTTGGGTTCCACCAGGACCACTTGGCTCCAGACCTCATTACAGCCTTGGTTCAAACATGGACAAAAGAGCTGAATTCCAGAGGTGAGGTGAGAGTGACTGCTCTTGACATCAAGGCAGCATTTGACTGAGTGTGGCATCAAGGAGCCCTAGTAAAACTGAAGTCAATAGGAATCAGGCGGAAAACTCTCTACTGGCTGGAGTCATACCTAGTACAAAGGAAAATGGTTGTGGTGGTTGAAGGTCAATTATCTCATCCCCAGGACATCGCTGCAGGAGTTCCTCAGGGCAGTATCCTAGGCCCAACCATCTTCAGCTGCTTCATCAATGACCGTCCCTCTATCATAAGATTAGAAGTGGGGATGTTCACTGATGATTATACAGTGTTCAGTTCCATTTGCAACTCCTCGGATAATGAAGCCATCCATGCCCGCATGCAGCAAGACCTGGGCAACATTCAAGCTTGGGCTGATAAGTGGCAAGTCACATTCGCTCCACAGAAATGCATGGCAATGACTATCTCCAACAAGTGAGAGTCTAACCACCTCTCCTTTACATTCAATGGCATTACCATTGCCAAATCCCCTACCATCAACATCCTGGGGGTCACCATTGACCAAAAGCTTAACTGGACTAGCCACATAAATACTGTGGCAAAAATAGCAGGTCAGAGGCTGGGTATTCTGTGGTGTTTGTCTCACCTCCTGGCTCCCCAAAGCCTTTCCACCATCAAGGCTCAAGTCAGGCGTGTGATGGAATACTCTCCACTTGCCAGTTCCAACAACACTCAAGAATCATCCAGGACAAAGCAGCCCACTTGATCGGCACCCCATCCACCACCTTAAACATTCACTCCCTCCACCAACGGCATACCGTGGCTGTAGTGTGTACCATCTACAAGATACACTGCAGCAACTCGCCAAGGCTTCTTCAGCACCTCCCAAACCCACGACCTCTACCACCTAGAAGGACAAGGGCAGCAGACGCATGGGAACACCATGTTTCCCTCCAAGTTACACACCATCCTGACTTAGAAAAATATTGCCATTCCTTAATTGTTGCTGGGTCAAAATCCTGGAACTCACTCCATAAAAGCACTATGGCAGTACCTTCACCACACAGATTGCAGCAGTTCAAGAAGGCGGCTCACCACCACCTTCTCAAGGGCAATTAGGGATGGGCAATAAATGCTGGCATTGCCAGCGACACCCACATCCCAGGAACGAATAACATTTTTTAAACTATATTCTTCTTTAGAGAATATTGCAGGATTTATTCACTGAGTACTTCAACTAACTCAGATCATTCTCTGTCTGATCCCTCGGAAATCCTTTGAAATTCTCATCTGTTCCTTAATTCTTCTCTTGCTGTTATAGTACTGGGAGAATTTCTTATTGTAGAGTTTAGTGTCTGCAATTACATTCATTTTCAGTTCCCTCTCTGCACCTCTGATTTTTGAACACGCTTCTGAAGTTACATGCAACTTTCCCAGTAGCCCCAAGTAGACTGATCAAGATTAACCTCCCAACACCTTTTCCTTTCTCCTTGAGGGGGAAGTACCTTGCTCTACTCAGCACTATAGTCATTGGCCTGGTATTAGCGGTCAGCGGCGAAGCAAAGGCGGTCACCGCTAGCCCCGAAGTACACTTCGCACAAAGATCTCGCCATCTCTGTGTCGAGAAGTTCGGGTTTACCGACGTTCAATTCAAATGAACGGAGTATAGTAGAAATCCCCTAGTGCGAGCTGCTGTGATGTCAACAAGTTGTCTAAGCAGCCAATCAAAAGGCAGAATTGTCAGAGACCGCGAACAGGGAATTGAGTAAGCTCTTAAAATTCTTTTTTTTAATGTTAGAGCAGAAGAAAGATTCGGGCTCTGACATGGGGAAAAGGCAAATCTGAAAAAAGATGAACTAACAAAAAAAATGTAAAAAAATGTTTTTTAAAAGTTTCTTAAAAATGTTAATTCTTATTCAAATGGACAAATTTCACACTGCACAAAATTAAAATTAGTTTCTCAGGCCCATAACCTATGTTTAACAGTCAATAGTTAAAACCCCAGTTACACCTTTGCATCTAACTTTTAATGGGAAATTTAACAGCATAATTATTGCGGAAGAGCTGAAGTTTTCATCAGTTTCCCTGATTTGAGTGGATAAACTGATTGCCAGCTCTATGGGGAGGGGTGGGGTTGCCATGCACAGCGCAGCCTGTATCGGAGCAGTGAATGACAGACCGCAACTTCAGGATTTATACATGAGCCTGCGCCAAATCCTAAAGTTGCAGCCAGTTTCAAAGGCCAATTCGGCGTCATCCGGACTGTAAATTCTGGGCCAATATTTCTGAAATCGGGAACTCATCATGTGAGGAATTGCAGATTAGAGTATAGGGCCAATTTTCCAAATGCGTGCTCCAGGCACAAAGTATCATCCTTCCGGAGCATGTATCAGGAAATTATGGATTTTCAATCTGTTAATAGATGGAAAATATGCCAGAAGTTTACACTAAACAAATGATGGAATGTTGTTTATACCTGTGCCTTAAGTTACAATAAGCCTGTGTCCATTGCACTTTAAGTGTAACTATATATTATAACCTATACTCAGGGCTATTTAAGCTGTCATCTTTTCTAAGGCTCTTTCAGTTTTTGCTAGTTTTCCAAGTTGTTCTATGTGCAACTTACAACCTGCTATCCATCTTGATGTTCTGATGGCCAAGTTCAATGCCACGTACTACGTTTATTTGTTACTAACTGCTCAATTTGGGTTCTCATGCAAAGGGATGTGCTTACTAAAATTGAGATGGCCAACTGGACTTAGTAGGTCCCTCAGGTTCATTTTGTACTTGGTACCCTGAGCATGTAGCATTCTTGCAAGGGTTAGGACTTTGTCTTTCAGTCTGTACAACTCTTTGTACTATCTGGAGCTTATTTTAACTGAAAATGATTCTGTGGCAATTCTACAGCAATGGCACCGCAGCAGCATCTAACACAGTGGTTCTTAAACTGGGGTCCGTGGAGACGTTCCAGGGGGTCTGCGAAACATTGACCAATTATTCATTGAAGATCTCTGAAAAATTGCAGACTGTAAAAATGAACCAGTGAGGATCGGGGAGGAGGCGGGGCCAGAGTGTTTGCATTCAGGTTCCTTCCAATGACCTCACTGGTGTTTGTGGGAGGAGAGCGGAGGTTGGCAGGCTGGTAATGCAGCGAAGGGCGACTGAAAAATAGGAAAGTTTCATCGGGAGTCGGTAAGTTTTAAATTTCAACCAAGGGCGAGTTGCCATCGTTCATCGCGAGTCTCCTGCTGGCTTTGTGCGGTCTGCTGGAAGGTTTTTATTCATTACTTGAACTTTTCCCGAACCAGTTGCGTGGAATAATCTTGGATCATTGATGTCGGCGAGTTGAAACTGCTGCTGGGCTGAATCGAGCCGAAATCCCGTTACTGTGGCAGCACTGATTTATGTGCTGAAAAGGTTGCGTGATGGAGGGAGCGGGGCTGTTGGAGACCTGGGGCCCATCAGGTTGCCAGGCTATTTTTTTTGGGGCGGGGCGGGACGGTACGCAAGAGGAGAGTTCGGGTTCGCATGTCACTACCTTGAGACACCAGGATGCGGACTGGCTTAGAGCTGGAAATGTAAGAACTTGTTCCTGACCTGTTGGGAACGCCCTGACCACAAAAGAACAAGTTTGTTTGATGTGGATGTCGGCAGACGGGTGTGAAGCAGACGATCCCAATCACTCAAGCAGCTGTATGTTTTGGAATTTTTAATTTTCGTCTTGAGTTCTTTTTAATTTCACTTCTTTAGCTAATTAGCATTGAATTAAAATTGAGGTTTTTGTTAATTTCAAATATTTTTTGAAAAAGGTTCGTAATTAAAATTTGTAGATGCGCAGTAGTTTTTAGAACAGTACTTAAAATTATTGTAACAAGTAGGAAAGTGAACAGGTGCAGTTTTAAATAAATTGTTAAATATCACACCAAGGATAGACAGACTGCAGTGAGAAGCAGGCACACCCAACTCACTGATATCTGTAAGTAAATACCTGTTTTCTTGAAAGCATTATTAAAACATTGTTTACATGCAGCACTTTCATATTATGAGTATTGTATAGTATAATTTTGATGGGGTGGGGGGTGTCGGTGATTACCAATCGATTTGAAAAGGGGTCCTTCAACCAAAAAAGTTTGAGAACCACTGCTCTAACAAAATAACTATAAGGGAGTTAGTTCAAAGCTAAAATGCAATCTTCTGCTTCAAATGTCATAACTTGCTTTGGCTTTTGATTTCCTGAGCTGTAATGTCATTTGAACACCTCAATTGGATTACACTCTTGTCACTCATTCTAAAGCAACTGTTATTCTATATGTAACTGCATTGTTGCTCATGTCCCCTTGTTGGTTAGTAACAGCGGGCATACATTCAGTCGGACAACTTTGATGTTACGGGTGACTACATATCTTCGATAGTATATATGACGAATGTACTACTGTAAGCTAAATACTCTATAATTAGGATTTTTTTTGTAAAATGAACAAGTGAAACACATCTTCTACTTAGCCCTTCCTAATTAAAGGACCCCTTGCATATAAACAAACAAAACCTTTAATTAGTGCATTTTCTTACCTTCATAAATCATTTTTTACATGTCACTAGAATTAACATAATTTATGAATCCTGAATAATTCAAGTGCAGTATTATAGTTCAAATAACATAAATCATTTATATCTTAGCTTGCATTGTAACAAAATGCCCTTCTAAGATCAAGTAGCTGAAATAGGAATTTTGATTTTTTTTGTTTTGTGCACAAGTACATCCACACAAATGCTTGCATATCTGTATGAATGCTGTATGGGAAACAATTTATAGAACCAGCCTTGTTTAAGGGACGGAGTGAACAAGCTACTTCTAAGAAGCTAAATAAATCAAAAGATGAATAAGAAACAAGAAAATTAACAGAAATGTTGCTAAAATCACTGAGATTTCACTGGAACATTTTTAAAAACAAAAATAGGCAGGAAATTTTGCAGAACAAAATGTTTAAGCATGATTCTGTCTCCTGAGGTATTGTAAGCACAGCAGCGCTTTGGCTACACATTCTGAAACGTCTTGTGACAAAAACTGTTTGTCAGCAGCTGTTTGCTACCTTTGTTCAATAAGGGAATGATAGATTGAAATTTGGAATAGATTAACAAATATTACCTGTTACATATATTACAAGTAATTTATCAGCTGGTAGGCAGACAAACAATTTAATGATGAGCAATCTGGATTGTCGCTTTGATAATGAATTGCTGTTTAACGTAGGACAGTCCAATCAGACAGTTAGGTAATTTGGCCTATTCTGACCATCAGAAACTATTAACATTTTTTGTAAAGCTGGGTGGACACTGAAGGACAGAATGAACAAAATGCTGAGCTACAACACTATCTACCTGACAAGGCTACCGTGAATATTGTTACAAATATTTATCAAATCCCATTTTAACCAATCCACCCATGTACACTTTCCAACAGGGGTCGCTGGATATTTTAAGGAGGCGATGGTGGTGGACCAAACTTTCTTGTATTGCAGGATTGCAGGATTACCATTATAAAAAGAAATAAAGAAATACATTTATTTAATGCCTTCATGTCATCAAGACCTCCCAAAGCACTTCATTATCAATTAACTAATTTTTAAAGTGGAAATGCTGTTATTACGTAGGCAAACACAGCAGCTAGTTTGCATACAGCAAGGTTCCATAAACAAAATTAAGGTAAAGGACCAGATAATCTGTTTTTTGGTGGTGTTGGTTGAGGGATAGGTGTTGGAGAACGCCCTGATCCTCTTCTAATAGCACCATGGTGTATGTTACATCCACTACAACCTGGTTTGACATCTCATCTTCCAACAATGCAGTTCTCCCTCACAACTACACTGAAGTGTCAGCCGAGATTATGTGCTCAAGTCCTGCAGATTCAACCCCAACTTTCTGACCTTAAAGGTGAGATGTTACCACTGAGCCAAATATGACATTATGGAGCTAGAACACAGGTTCTACTTTGAGCTCTTTCTATAAGGCTATTTTTAAAAATGTCATAGTGTTCTATACAGGTAGAAACATTTAGTAAGATAACAAAAGAAAATTCTGGATAGGGATACACGATAAACTCACAGGTAATGACAGCAAAATGGCAGAAATATTAAATCATTACTTTGCCTCTGAATTTACCAGGGAGACTAACATGGTGGACATGACATTGGAAGAAGAGATCAAAAAAGGTATAAAGACATTTAAGATAGAAAGGCGGGGGAGATAATTGATAAACTAATCAAACTTAGAGAGGATAAAACCCCTGGTCCAGGTGGATTGCATCCACACATATTAAAACTGGTTAGGGAAGAGATAGCAGAGGCACAGTTACATATACATAAAAATTCACCAGTAAAGGGAATAGTGCCAGCTATTAGTGGATACCTAATGTGATTCCTATATTTAAAAAGGGAGATAGAACATGTCCAGGAAACTATAGACCAACTAGCTTAATGTCGGTGATAGGAAAGATAATGAATAGTTATTCTAAGATGTAACAGAAAAATCTAGAAACTGAAAATATAATAGAGAAGTCAACACAGATTCCAAAAGGGAAGGTCATGCTTGACCAGCCTTAATGTATTATTGAAAAAGTAACAGGGTAGGTAAGGGTAATGCAGTAGACTTAATATATGACTTAATAAATGACTACGGTCAGAACATGTGGAGTCAGGGGACAAATAGCAGAATGGATAGAAGCTGGCTACAAAACAGAAAAAAGAGAGTAGAGGTTAAAGGTAGTTACTCAGACTGGCAAAAGGTGGGAAGTGGTGTTCCACAGGGATTGGTGCTGAATCATAGAAATTTACAGCACAGAAGGAGGCCATTCGGCCCATCGAGTCTGTGCCAGATAAAAAAAGAGCAATCCAGCCTTATCCCAATTTCCAGCTCTTGGTCCGTAGCCTTGTAGGTTACGGCACTTCACGTGCATGTCCAAGTACTTTTTAAATGTGATGAGGGTTTCTGCCTCCACCACCCTTTCAGGCAATGAGTTTAAGACCCCCAACCACCCTCTGGTTAAAAATAATTTCTCATGAACTCCTCTTGAATTCTACTAATTACTTTAAATCTATGCCCCCTGGTTATTGACCCCTCTGCTAAGGGAAATAGGTTCTTCCTATCCACTCTATCTAGGCTGCTCATAATTTTATACACCTCAATCAAGTCTCCCCTCAACCTCCTCTGTTCCAAAGAAAACAACCCCAGCCTATCCAATCTTTCCTCATAGCTAAAATTCACTATCCTGGCAACACCCTCATAAATCTGAGACCACTGTTAGTCACAATTTACATAAACTATTTGGACTCGGGAATCAGAAGTATAATTTCAAAATTTGCGGACAACACCAAATTGGGGGTGTAGTTTATACCGAGAAGGACTGCAACAAAATACAGGGAGACATTAATAAACTTGCAGAGTGGGCATGTAATTGGTAAATGAACTTCAATATAGCGAAGTGCGAGGTGGTACATTTTGGTAGGAAGAAAAAGGAGGCTATATACGCCTTGAAAAATAAGTATCTAAGGGGGTAGAGGATCGGAGGGATCTCGGAGTACAGAAAAACAAATCACAAAATAGTAACACAGGTTTATAAGGCCAATAAAAAAAAAGCCAACCAAGCACTGGGGTTCATTTTTAGAGGGATAAAATTGAAAGGCAGAGAAGTCATGTTAAACTTGTATAGAATCTTGGTTAGATCACACTTTGAGTACTGTGAACAGTTCTGGTCTCATTTATTAAAAGGATATAGATGTGCTGGGGAAGGTGCAAAAAAGATTTACTAGAATGATACCAGAACTGTGAGGTATACCTATCAGGAATTGAACAGGCTGGGGGCTCTTTTTTATCTAGAAAAGAGAAGACTGAGGGGTGACCTGATAGAGGCCATTAAGATTATAAAATGGTTTGATAGGGTAGACGTAGAGAAAATGTTTCCACTTGCAGGTGAGACCAGAACAAGGGGCCATAAATATAAGATAGTCACTAAGAAATCCAATAGGAAATTCAGGAGAAACTTCTTTATCAATTTCAATTTTTATTTTTATTTTTTTTATTTGTCACATAACCAAATACAACAAGTGAAATCCAGTCAGTGAAATGCTTTTTTCTTAACGAGCCGCGTGCACCAAGCAGCAAAGGACACTTAGCTGCCTGGTACGCACGGAGCCCGCAAGGACGGCAGCCATCTTCATCGGCGCCATCACAATAGGGTCCGCTCTCGCCTCGCTCCGCCTTTCCCGCACTCCTGCCCGACAATCTTCAGCCGTCGTGGTACCGACGTCCCGGGGCCTGCTTCTCCCTAGCTCTCCTTCCACCCGGTCTGACCTCCGAGCCTCCCGCAGTGTCTGACCTTCCAGGGCCTGCTTTTCCCGCCCTCGGTCCACTGGCCGCCTCCACTCCTACCGGTTCGACCTCCAAGCCTCCCGCCGAGGAGCTGCTGGCCGCCGTGCTACAGCGGGTCATCGTGGCCTCCATCGCTGCTTCTGCTGCCTCCCCGCCGACTCACCGAATTCATCAGCGCCGATGCACAGTGTCTGTAGCGGGACTGAGCCGACCGACTCAGGGAGAGCACTTACCCTGCAAACGCCACGGACGCCATCTTGATTATCCAAAGAGTGGTTAGAATGTTGAACTCGCTAGCACAAGGAGTAATTGAAGCAAATAACAGTTGCATTTAAGGGGAAGCTAGATAAACACATGAGGGAGAAAGGAATAGAATAAAACCAGGAGCTTAGCCAAGGTAGACATTTGGGAGATTTGTGCTTGCACATCTAAGGGTAATAATTATGATTGACAGCTTGGTGGCCTGAACCTCCAATCTCTCTCTCTCTTCCTCTCTCTATCTCTCTCCATTTCGCTTTCTCCCCTTTTTCTCCATCTCTCTTTATCTCTCCCTCCCTTTCCCCCTCTCTCTCTTTCTCTCTCTCTCTTTCCCTCCCTCTCCTCCCTCTCCGCTCTTCCTCTCCCAATCTCCCTCCCTCCCTCCCCCTCTCTCTCTCTCTCTCTCCCTCTCTCTTCCTCCCTCTCTCCCCCCCTCTCTCCCTCCCTCTCTCCCTCCTTCCCTCTCCTCCCTCTCTCTCTCTCTCTCTCCCTCCCTCCTTCTCTCTCTCTCCCTCATGCATGTGTGTTTGCTCTCCCTTTCCTCTGTCTGTCTGTCTCTTCCTCTCTGTCAGCCTCAGTGGATGGACTTTGCAGGAAGTCTGGGTCTACATTTATGGAATTAGTATCACTATTTTTCCGTACCCAAGGAGAGTAGCAAATTGACTACTTTCACTGTAAAAAATGTATTGTGTTCATTCATGTGCTTTATCAAAAATAACTTAGCTTTGTTTGTGTATTCATCTTGATAGAATGCTTTTCAATTTGACTTTCATAAAGAGAGGAGAACGCATGTGGCAGCACATGATACTTTCGTAGCCGGTATATAAATCAAGGGTTCGTGGTTGTGATCTCGGGTCATGCCACTGTTTATTTACATATTAGCCACTAAAGGATGCACTTCATATCATAGAGAATATGAGTTCTTCCTACAGCACAACTGGTGATGCTGACCCTAAGAGAATATCTAGTACAAAAAAACTATTAAGTTGTGTCTTTCCACCTCCTAATTTGAGTTCTTGTTTTTAAAAATGCATTAATTGTGAAAGCAAACAAAGCTTTTAATTATCACCTGATTATTACCACTGTTTTGATAGTTGGAAAATGTAAACATTCAAATCACTGATACCTGTGAAAGCCAGCAAGGCCCAATGCCATCAGGCCTATGGCATAGCCCTTCCCTCACTGATAGCTGACACCAGGAATCCACAGTAAGACATACCCGAAGCTCCATCCCCAGGTTCTGCTAAATCCAAAGTTCCCATTTCATAGTGATACTGAACCAAAGACCGCTCCCCTCCCCCCCCCCCACCCCCCACCCCCCACCCACCCACCATGCTGCTAAACCCCAGCAAATCCTCTTTGATACTGCCAAGATCCCCAAACCAGTTCAGCCAATGCCCAGGACCAACCAGCTAAACACCACTCTTCCTACCTAGTACTGCTAAATAGCAAAATTATATCTCTAGCTGGTAGGAAAATAGGTATATCTTGCATACATTTTGCAGTGTATTATTAGCTTTAAAACTAATAGGAACAAAATTACATACTTCACTAAAGGTATAAATCTAAATAAAATAAATTCCACTCATTTAAAGGTTTTCACAGAATAATGGAAAGAATTGTGGAGATTGTACTGGCCGCGCTAGACGTGCTCCTATCTAGTTATCCAGCAAGTTAAACACTTATTCAAAAATAATTCTTCTGAAGCCGGTTGCTGTTTTGAAGCTTTACTTGAACAAATTTGTGAAACTGTAAACAAAGATAAAGTATGTTTTGTACATAAATTGAGTACTATACATTCGATATTACATAAGATATAAACATATTTACAACAGTAGAATAGACTAATTGTATAACGAACTAACATTTGGACTAACTTCTATAACTATCAAATATTAACCTTTTATAAACATAGTATTATCAAAATATTACTCTGACAACGTTGCTATTATGCTAAGGAACAAAGATACTCACAGATATTGCGCTTGGCCTAACATATGAAATCAGATTACATTGGATTGTAAAACCCTTACGGAATCCTCCATTACTGCCAGGTTCTTCCTGGAATTCTACTTCCTGTGTTACACAGGAAGAAAGGAACAAAGGTCAAATGACCTCACACAGGAAGAAAGATCAGATGACCTTTCCAGCATACAAACTGTTAACACAATAACCACCACCAGAGGGTGCCATCTGCACACACAAAATGTTCACTGCATGTAAAAAGTCCATTGGTCCAGAACACTCCCCGTCTGGGGTCGTTAATGACTCCACATAGTCCGAACTCTACTTGTCACTGGAGTCCTCTGGCGACAAAAGACGAACCACCTCAGAGACGGTCCGTCGGTGTCGATGATAGGATGCAGCTTCATTAGACTGCTGTGAGGGGGTAGGTTGCGTTCTGCTACGCACAGTTCGAATCTGGGTATGGTGAGGTCTGGCTGGGGCGCCAACTTGCCTCTATCAAAGACGAAGCCGATTTTGCTTTGTCCTTCTTGAGTGGTGACCTTCAGATAAGCCACACTTGCAATGGCCTTAGCGGATGCGTCTGCAAAGACACAAAGCTCTTTGAATTGGGCATTTAAGGGAGAGAAAGACGAATAGCAGCGAGGTATTCGGATCTCCTGTAAGTCTTGGAGTGAGTCTATCCATCTGTCCCACTCTGCTTCCATCTCTTCAGCGCATGTGGAGAGTTCCCTGAGGAGCAGCCTGCCTTGTATGGTGACAGGGCCTAAGATGCCGAGAGGGTCGTATAGGCTGTTGACTGTAGAGAGCACTCCTCTATGTGTGAAGGGTTTCTTGGCGTCTAGGACTTGGAACGTGAATGTGTCTGTTGCTATGTTCCACGACACCCCTAGGCTACGCTGTAGGGGGAGGTCATCAGTGAAGAGGTCTAGGTCTTTGACGTCCTTAGCACGATCTTCAGGGGGGAATGCCTCCATCACTGCTGGTCTGTTAGAGGCTATCTTGTGTAGCCTGAGGTTGGATAGTGCAAGTAGTTCCTGGGCTCGTCCGAGGGTACTGATGGCCTCTGCTTTGGTCGGGAACGACTTCAGTGCGTCATCGACATAGAACTCTCGTTCGATGAACCCTCTCACATCACTGCCAAAATCGTCGTCTTCTTCCTTGGCAGCCCTCCTTAGTCCATATATGGCGACAGCAGGGGATGGGCTATTCCCAAAGACATGGACACGCATTCTGTAGTCCACAATGTCTCTATTGGGGTCATTGTCCCGATACCACAGGAAGCGGAGGAAGTCTCTGTGGTCTTCTCTCACCACGAAGCAATGAAACATGTGCTGGATATCGGCAGTGATGGCGACGGGCTCTTTCCTGAATCTCATGAGCACTCCCAAGCGGCTGTTGTTAAGATCGGGCCCTGTGAGGAGTACGTCGTTGAGAGAGACTCCCTGATATGGTGCACTGGAGTCAAACACCACGCGGATCTGACTACTGCATGGGGTAAGGTAGCTTGGACGACCATTCTCCAAGATGGAAGTCTTGAGTGTGCTCACCTGAGATGGCTTCTTCTCCGATTCTTGGCGACGTCCTACAGGGTACACATTAACGAGGCATATCTTGGAGCATGCTCTTGCGCTCACTTCTTCTCCACACACCTCGGTGCACCTGGATGTAATCTCCGGACCAGCAGTTCCCTCTCTCTCCCCGCCGTGCTCTGATGCGGGAGGAGGCGTCTCTGACTTCCAAGGAGCTGGGCCTGGGTGTAGTGCTGAAACGTGCCGATCACTTTCACATTCAGTGCATTTTGCATCCACCTTGCAGTTCTTGGCGAGATGGCTTGTGGACGAGCAGCACCTGAAACCTATAGAGTTCTCTTTAAGATATTGTTTCCGATCTTCCAGGGACATCTCCCTGAAGCCTCTGCACTTCTTTAAAGGATGGGACTTGTTGTGGATAGGGCATTGTTTGCTCATATCCTCAGGTTTCTTCTGAATCTTTGTGTGCTCAATTGAGGACACTTGCATTTTGTGGACAGATATTGGTGTCTTTCCATGTCTGTCGAACTTGCCTCTTCTGGCAAGTGCTGGGTGGGAGGAGAAGAAGTTGAAGCTGGGGTCGTTCCTGGCTTTGGCTTCTTTACGGATGAATTTAATGAACGCAGAGAATGGTGGGAACGCCACGTTGTGCTTTAGCTTGAACTTTGATCCAAACGTTATCCACTTCTCCTGCAGGTTAAATGGAAGCTTCTCAATGATGGGACTTACCCCTCTGGAAGTGTCTAAGTACGATAGACCGGGTAGGTAGCCGTCCTGCTTTGTGGCTTCGAGTTCCGACAGCAGATCTCAAAGGTCGCGGAGCTTCTGGGGTTCCTTACTCATCAACCTCAGAAAGTTCTCCAACCTGTCAAAGAGAGCCCTTTCAATGGCTTCGGGCGAGCCGTAGCTTTCTTCCAGCCTCACCCAAGCCTTCTTCAACCCCTCTGGCAGCTGTCCCACATTGGCCGCTTTTATCCTGCAGGCCTGTCTGGCGGACTCTGGGCCGAGCCATTTGATAAGGAGGCCGAGCTCGTCTCCTGCCGACAGGTCTAAGCCCGATGTGGCATCGTGGAAGCAGGACTTCCAAACCCGATAATTCTCCGGCCTGTCATCAAACTTAGTTAACCCTGTAGTCACCAGCTGGGTGCGTGCAAGGTATTTGGCAAGGTCGTAGGTACTGGGACCTGTGCCAGGGTTGCCCTGAATAGGGGTTCTGTTGGGGGTCTCAAGGAAACGAGAGGGGGTTCGCTGCTGACTTTCTCTATTCGGCGTCCTATTCCTTTGCACCGTGTCTCCCGTTCTGCTGGCGGAGACTCTGCGGCTTGAGGCACGCCGTCTGCTTTGACCTTGGTTGGCAACTTGTGGCATGTTATACGAAGTGTTTGCGTCTGTAGAGATGTGCGGGCCTCCATCCCTTTCTCCTGTAAACTGTATGTCGGCATGGTCGCTCACGTAATCTATGGTGCGCTGTCGTCGACTCTGCCGCAAAACGGGAATTAAAGGTTTGTAAGCTGTCTCAGGATCAGCTCCCTCCAAAATTGCCTCGAATACTTGTGTCTCAGCTAATGCAGCATCTATCTCTTTTTGTTGCTGCAGAGCGTCTAATGTGGCTTGGAGGCGGGCCTGTTCAGCCTGGCGTTCCACTTGGTGATGGGCCTGTTCCGCTTGGAATTCAGCTTGGAGTCGGGCCTGTTCTGCTTGGAGTCGGGCCTGTTCTGCTTGGGGTTCAGCTTGGAGACGGGCCTGTCTTACTTTTATTTCTATTTCACTGTCCGCATGCGCAGCTCTGGCTTGAGCTGCTACTAGCTTAGCCCGTGCTTTGGCGATGGCTATGCTTACTCTAGAACCACCCGATGACCGTGAACCAACTTGCGATCTGTAGTAACCGGAGCTTGTAGACCGATTGTCACGTTCTACAGTTTCGTCTGCCTGTTTAAGGTCTTCTACTTGCTGCAAAGCATTTTCGTTATTATCTTCTGACATGTTGATGTGAGGTAGATGTGCTCTACGAGGTTAAGGCTTACTCTGGGTTCCTCCTGCTCCGCTCTTCACAGCTAGCCATATTGCTATCTTTTCACTGTACTGGCCGCACTAGATGTGCTCCTATCTAGTTATCCAGCAAGTTAAACACTTATTCAAAAATAATTCTTCTGAAGCCGGTTGCTGTTTTGAAGCTTTACTTGAACAAATTTGTGAAACTGTAAACAAAGATAAAGTATGTTTTGTACATAAATTGAGTACTATACATTCAATATTACATAAGATATAAACATATTTACAACAGTAGAATAGACTAATTGTATAACGAACTAACATTTGGACTAACTTCTATAACTATCAAATATTAACCTTTTATAAACATAGTATTATCAAAATATTACTCTGACAACGTTGCTATTATGCTAAGGAACAAAGATACTCACAGATATTGCGCTTGGCCTAACATATGAAATCAGATTACATTGGATTGTAAAACCCTTATGGAATCCTCCATTACTGCCAGGTTCTTCCTGGAATTCTACTTCCTGTGTTACACAGGAAGAAAGGAACAAAGGTCAAACGACCTCACACAGGAAGAAAGATCAGATGACCTTTCCAGCATACAAACTGTTAACACAATAACCACCACCAGAGGGTGCTATCTGCACACATAAAATGTTCACTGCATGTAAAAAGTCCATTGGTCCAGAACAGAGATCTATCCCCAAAATGGCAGCAACAATCTCAGAATGCCATTTAATAAAAATGGAATTTGATGTATTCAGTCACTGTAAATCAGTGGTCCTGTAGTTATCCATTGAATAGCATAAACATCTGTATTGTATAAAGCAGTATATCCTCTGACTCAATATGAGCAATGCCACAGGAGATTTGCTAGTAGATATTAAATGTCTTGTATATGATGTGTACTTCTTTTGCATGTTACCCTTACTTTCTTGGCACAATTTTTCAGCAATGTTTTTGTATCAACATTTATAATAGGAAAACTTTGGGGGGAATTTTAACCTAAAAAAAACAGGTGGGTTTGGGTCGGGTGGAAGGTTCAAGCATTAAAAATTAGAATCCTGACCTGAACCCACCTCCAACTTGCCCACTTCCAGTTTTAACAGAGGCAGGACGGGAGGCAGGATGGGGGTGGGCCATCTATTTAAATGTTATAATGAGGCTGGGAGTCTCTTCTTTAACCTCCATTTTGTATTTAACTTTAGCTGGTTGGGTTTTGCACACCTCATAAAACTCGCCAGCTACAGCAAGGTGAGGACTGCTGCATCCAGGAGGTATGTGCCTTTACACCTAGCTCCTGGATCCAGGGTCCCTGCCTAACCCACCCCTCCCCCACGAGGTCTCCACTCACCACCGCCAACTCCCCCCCCCCACCCCCAGGCCTCCAATCATCACCTCTCCTCTGGCCCTCCCAAGCTGCTCCTCCTCTCCCACCGTACTTCTCCCAGCCCCCGATCCCTCAATCTTCTCCCAGCACAACCCCTACAACCCTCTCTCCTCTGTGCGGCCTAGTGCTGCAGGCCTACCCACCCAGAGCCAGCCAGCCCCTCAATCTGGCTGGCTGCGGGTAGAAAACAGAGGCTTCCCATTCAAATCGAGCCCTGCAGGAAACCTGTGCTCCCAGGATTCCCAATGGCGTCAGAGCCCCCCTGCCCCCAACCCACCTTCCCCATTTAAATTCAGCCCTTTATATCAACAGCAAACACAGAGCTATACTTCAAACTCTTATTTCCTATAGATCACCAAGACTGTTTATTTTCACCTTCACAATACTATTGCCCATCCCATTTGTGCAAAAACCCTTCTCCACTTCTAGACTCCTAAACTCATTGAATCATTTGGGAGCCTGTGTTGTGTTTGTTAATCATTTGGGTGTGTTTGTGCATCATGAAATATGCACAATTTAACAATGTTATTTATACATAAAATATCTACTGCAAAATGCTGGACAAAATAAAAAAATAAAAATTACTGGGTGGCATGCCTCCCAGACCTCACCAGAAAATAATTCTTGTGTATAATGTACAATATACCCATTTCTAAAATTGGCAGTACACCACTGGGGGCACAGGAAGAAGACGAGTGCCTCTATGATTTGGAAGAAGGGGAAAAAAAGTGTTTCGCTGCTAATTGTAGAAACAATTTAGCAATCAGATTTAGCAACACAGAGTATGTTACATAATAGCCTGCAATTACTGCACAAGAAATTATGGAAAATTCCCACAGCTTGCCTTTATCTTCTGATAAACAAGTGTTGGAATGATGAGAACACCTGCAACTTATGACAAGCTCATGCCCCATTTTGTTTAATCATTGTGAGTTTTCATATGTATACTGATGATACCCCGCTCTACCTCTCCTCTACTTCTCTCGAACCCGCCACTGTCTCTATACTGTCAGACTGCTTGTCCAACAGCCAGCACTGGATGTGCAGAAATATCCTCCAATTAAATATCGGGAAGACCACTGGGGGAAAAATTCAGTTGGTTTGTGCCTCCCATTAGTGCCTGGTGGGAGCACTAATGGGTCGCTGATGAAGTATCGCTGGGGTAAGGCAAATCCAGCGATGCACGGGAAATCCGCCCCCCTCCCCCCGTAGCGCCACAGCTAACAGTTACCGCCGGGGACTTCAACGCCAGGCAGATCGTGACGTCAGTGGGCGCCCGATCTGCAAAATTCATTTTCGCCCCCTGCTTTAGCGTCTCGCCCTGACAGCAACAGGGAGAGGAGGCGTAAAGCAGGTGGATGCCTGCTCCAGGGGCGATAGTTAAAGGCATCCTCAGTAATGAGTCCCAGCTGTCAGGTTAGTAGTGTTTCACTGCTTCCTTGTCAGTTTGACATTGTGAAACCGATTCATTCAGTCATATAAAGGTTGTTTAGTATCAGGAATGTTGTGCCTACTAACAATTAGTTACATTTATTCTCACAACTTATCAAAGTGCTACACTTGGTTACATTAATGGGGGCTGTACTGGCAGTCGACCTCGCCCTACAGGATCTATGGTGGAGGGAGCAGAGGCAGCAAGAACGATTGGAACATGTGGGCAGCGGGAGGAGAAGGGCCATGAGGGCTTTCAATAGGAGGCCTTACCCTCCTAGGGTATTCCGAGAGTACTTCTCCTACCTCCATTACATGAAGAGCAGTGTATTAGAAGGCTCTGCTTCAGCAAGGAGGTGGTCACAGAACTCTGCCAGCTCCTGCAACCAAACCTCGAGCCTCAGATCAGGGCGACCAAGGCGCTCTCAGTGGCAGTCAAGGTCACCGTCGCCCTCAATTTCTTCACCAGCAGATCCTTCCAGTCTGCAACAGGAGATATAGCTAACATCTCGCAGTTTGCCATCGATCGCTGCATCCGGGAGGTCATGGAGGCTCTCTACAGTAGGAGAAGGGATTACATTCCCTTCCTCATTACCAGAAAGAAGCAGGACGAACGTGCATGTGGCTTTGCCAGGATAGCAGGATTCCCCATGGTGCAGGAGGCCATTGACTGCACCCATGTGGCTATGCGGGCACCCTATAACAATCCTGAGATCTTCCGTAACTGCAAGGGCTACCATTCACTTAATATGCAGTTGGTGTGCAACCACAGACAGCGAATCCTCAGTGTGAATGCCCGCTATCCTGGCAGCAGCCACGATGCCTTCATCCTGCACCAGACCGGTGTGCCAGCACTCTTCCAGCCACCATGTCAAACTCGCGGCTGGCTGGTCATAGACCAAGGTTATCCGCTCTCCACCTGGCTCATGACTCCCCTCCACAACTCCAACAATATAATGAGAGCCATGCCGCCACCAGGAACACCATCGAGCAGACCATCTGGGTGCTCAAGCAACGGTTCCGTTGCCTTGACCACTCGGGAGGAGCCCACCAGTACTCGGCTGAGCGGGTGTCCCATTTCGTCGTGGTCTGCTGCATCCTCCACAACTTGTCCATCATGAGGGCCCAGCTCTTGGCACCAGGGATTGCGGGACCATCTCAGGAGGAGGAAGAGGGAGAGGAGGAGGAGGAGGTGGAACAGGAGCGAGGGAGGAGGCAGCTACTCAATCGGCCTTCTGGAAGGGCGGTCCGTGACCGCCTCATCAGACTGCAGTTCCAATAAATTAAACCCCAGATCCCCGTTGCTCATCCCATCCCCATCATTCCATCCCTGTCGCAGGCCATATCACAGCGCAAAGGTGAAGTGAGAGACACCACAAAATAATCCAAACTGCATTAATAAATTTATCAATAATCAGTGAACACATATTTACAGCAACATTATTACCTATTCACCCTTGTGCAATCCCCTAGTGCCTCTCGTTACTGTGTCTTTGCCTACTCTAGTGCTCCTACGAAGTGTTGGCCCAGTGGCTGCAGCAGAGCTGGTGGAGACTTCAGATGGCCTTGCAGAACGCCCTCGATCAGCTCTAGGCCTGGAAGGGCCGGCTGTAGACTGCACCACTTCAGCATGGGCAGCGACAAGGACAATGGCTGAGTGGCAGTGCTGGGAGCAGGAATGCTGTCATTCTGAGAGAGGACAGCAGCTTCTTGCTCCACTAACCCACTGCCACTCCCCCGGGGCAGCTTTTCAGCATCACTAGCAATCTGTTGCAGCAGAGATTGCTGGCCTGCTGCGACACCGTGAAAGCCCCAGTCAATGGTGCTAGACCCAGCCACGATGGCAGCAGTCAGAGCTTGTGTTGCATCAAGCTGAGACTGCATGAGAGCAGTCTGAGATTGATTGCCACCAAGCATAGACTGCATTACAGCACTTAGGCATTGCGTCACTTCCGCTGTGCTGCAATGGAAGCTGCCAGATCGCCCATCACATGCGGCATCAGGTCTGGGTCGCCATGGTCTCTCTGGGAGTCTACCATCCTTTGCAGACTGGAAATGATGGCCTCCATGGTGTGTGCATAGCTCTGTGCAATGTTTGAGGCGGACTCCTCCACGCTCCTTACCATTGCCGAGAGGCTCTCGGGCACCCTTGCCATTGCACCTATCTTCTTCATGTGCATGCTCATCACCCTTCTTCTAAAGGCCTCCCCATCGAGGTCCTCATCTGAGTCCTGTGCAGCAGAACTCGCCCTCCGGGGAGCTGGCACCCGAGCTACCCTTTCCCCCTGGCCTTGCTGCAGCTCGCTCATGCCCCGTGCCTCACCCTATGCAGATCCCGCTATATACTATCCTCTAAAGAACGTGTAGTGCCAGTGTCTGAGCTGGTATCTGCGGGTGAGACCTGCAGTGACGTGGTGTGTTCTTCCTCCTCCTCTTCTCCCGCCTCGCTATCTATGGTACCCTCAGGGACAGGCTGCTCAGGTGCTTGCTCATTATCTGAAAGCATAAAGGCACAAGATTTGGGTTAAGTTGAGGGGAGGGGGCAGGAAGAGAGAAATGCATGCATGCAACATGATTAGCTGGAAAGTGCGAAATGCTTGTGGGGTTATGAGGAAGTGGGGATGTGAGAAGAAGGAATAGGGATCAACATACCATTGTCACCAAGGGGGTCAACATCACCGCTGGCCCCGGCGCCCAATAATCTGCAGCACGCGAGTCTCCAGCTCAGACAGTGATTGGATGTTGGCTTGTCCCCTGTCTGTGTGCTCCTGCTCCCTCTTGTTGTGAGCCACCTTGGCCTGCAAGAGAACGGAAAGTGTGTGAGTGAGTGCGGAGCAATGTGTTTGGGTGATGTGCCTACCATAGTTGAATAGCTGTCATTGTGTGCAAGGTATGAGATGTGGGTGTAAGTGTTGGTAGGTAGAGATTGTTGGTGGGTGAGTGCTGGGGGTGTGGTGCTTTGGGCAGTGTGTGCAGACTGTGGTTCAGTTGGTGGTATTTTGCATTTGTTGAAGCATTAACTCACCCTGACCACTCGAGTAAGGTTGTTAAATTTCTTCCTGCACTGTGTGTGGATCCTGGGGACCACAGTGTTGCCCGAGATGTGCTGCGCTACCTCCCTCTACATGGTGCGGAAGACTTGTTGCAAGGGCCTCCTGCCACATGCCGGGTAGAGCACCGCCTTCCGTCTTTCCACTGCGAACACCAATGCCTCCAATGCATGGTTGCAGAATCTGCGGGCTCTCTCCCTGGGGCATGGATCTGCCATTATTACAGCTGCTTGAGTCATCCGGCTCCTTGTGCTTGATCTACTGCTACTGGCTGAGATGGCTGCACAGCCAGCAATGATGAGAATGAGATTCTGCAGCATCAACAAACCTCCACTTTAAGAACTGGAAAGAGCCTGTGGCACTGATGACTTGTGATTAGATTGCACCTGATATTGGTCAGCACTTCGAGTTTAATGCCACTGAGCTAGGCAATTAGTGCTTGATTTAGCGCTCCTTTCCTTTCTTTGTGCAATGAGACTTAATTTTGCGAGCAGTCTGAAGCATTAGCACCTGTTGCTAATTCTCAAACTTTTCAAAAGTTACTGCCCATGCCTGGGCTATAATGATTTCTCCCACATTGTCTTTGGTCCACGCCACTAACTCCGTTCCCCTGGAAACTGTGTGAGGCTGACCAAGTCTGTTTGCAACCTTGGTATCATATTTGATCACAAGTTGAGCTTCCGACATCATCCGCTCCATCGCTAAGACCGCCCATTTCCACCTCCGTAACATCTCCCGTCTCTGCCCCTACCTCAGCTCATCTGCTGCTGAAATCCTCCTCCATACATTTCTTACCTCTAGACGTGACTATTCCAATGCATTCCTGGCCTGCCTCCCATGTTCAACGCTCCATAAAATTGAGGTCATCCAAAATTCTGCCGCCTGTGTCCTACCTCGCACCAAGTCCTGTTCATCCATCATCCCTGTTCTCGCTGACCTACATTGGCTCCCAGTTAAGTAACGCCTTGATTTTAAAATTCTCATCCTTGTTTTCAAATCCCTCCAGTGCTGCGCCCATCCCAATCTCTGTAATCTCCTCCAGCCTTACAATTCCCTGAGATCTCTGCGCTCCACCAATTCTGGCCTCTTGATCATCCCCAATTTTAATTACTCCACTATTGGTGGCTATGCCTTCAGCTGCCTAGGTCCTAAGCTCTGGAATTCCCTCCCTAAACCTCTCTGCCTCTCTACTTCTCTTTCCTCCTTTAAGATGCTCCTTAAAACCTACCTCTTTGACCAAGCTTTTGGTCATCTGCATAACATCTCCTTATATGGCTCGGTGTCAAATTTTGGTTTTGGAAACGCTCCTGTGAAGTGCCTGGGGATGTTTTACTACATTAAAAGTGCTATATAAATGTAAGTTGTTGTAATTGCATTTTGTAGGCCAATATTCAGAGCTGTCAGCTTTTTTAAAATTTTGATTAGCTTCTGTTAGGTTGCCAGTTTACAGGAAGTATTTTGAAAATCTCTGCCATGCTAAGGGGTCAAAGATAAGGGTGTGGGAGGGAAAGAAGGGTTACAATAGTGCAGGTTAAGTAGAAAGTGTGCCTCTGCTTTTGCAAATAAAGTCTTCACTTTCTAGTACTGTAAATCTGACTAATACTGTTTCTTCTTGACATATTTGAACCTAGAACCTTCGATCCTAAACTGGATTAAGCCCAACAGAATTTCACCAATTATACATTTCTGAGTATTTGAGATGTAGTGAAATGGGAGTCCTGGTCTGCTGCCCACCTCTTGCATAACCATACTTAGATACTGTCAGCAAAGTCCACTCACCCTATTTAATTGCCCTTATATTAGGAACAGTTCATTGCTGGATAAAAGCAAATATGCCATGACAAAGATTGCATAATCTTGTGATTGACCTTTCTTCTGTTTATCTGTAATCTATCTATTTATATGAGTGTGACTGAGGAAGAGAGTTGTGAGGAAAGATACTGCAGTGTGGACTGATGAGAGTCAGCTGTTCTTTTAAAATATAACTAACATTATTTTCCCACATCTATTTAAATGAGATCAATCTTCTTAAACAAAGATGATGTGAAGTGACCCCAACTTAACCCAGGCTAATTTTCATCAGGCCCCTGTGGAGAGGAAAATTTTTACTTCAACTAAAACCAATTTAGAATCAAACATAACAGACCAGCTTCCAGACATTACTGTATGTATGTATGATATATATCGTAAAATATGCATGTGCACCATTTTATCCATATTTTTGCATCGAGAGCATGTTTTGTTCTTCACATTAAAGGCATTGCATTTGAACGTATCACTTTTCTAAATGGAAATGTGACACACGCGCACCTGACTAGCTCAAATTCCATATTCATTAAATCACAACTAAACAAGTCGAGAACATACCAATCATTAACGGCCAAATCAGGTACATAAACTTCAATGAAAATCTAATAAAGGTGCATTAAAACAACCAATCAACAATGAACAATCTGCAAAAGCAAGCAGTAAAAATAGAAGAGCAACTAGTGAAATTGCTCCAAAATACCTTTGGAAAATCCTGTCAGCCTCCATTTTGGACTCTCACTAAACTGAGCAATTTAGGACTGAAAGTAAGGTTTGTCACATAATAAAGGCACAAAAATCACATTCACAAGAAACAGATTAATTACCTCTATAGTTGCATTTCATGGCCTGGAATTTCCTCAGAACTGCTATTGCTCCAAGGAAATTCTTGGCCCATGTGTTTAAGATTTGTCCAACAACATTTTCAGTTGGAGGCCTGTGCATCTTGCGAAGCCAAGAGCTTCAGTTCACTGGTGTAACTTTCAACTTCAGTGGGGGCAAAAAACTAACAGCATTGGATCGATTGGCTGAAGTCAATGGCAAAGAGAAACTGGTGGAAACTGGTTTGTAACAGATGACCGCTCTGATACTGCCAATTTTCCGCCCCCCGCCCCCCCCCCCCACTGAAGCCGAAAGTTACCCCCAGATGTTTCCCAGACCTGTCACTCTCGGTGAAGAAACTCAACATGATAAGCATGCTGGGAGCTTTAGTATGTTCTGATTTTTTTGATTGGCAGTAAGACTGTCCATTCACAAAGCATGCTGATTGTGAGTCCCCTTCTTTCCTTGTACAGTGATAGAAAGATTTTATTTTGTATTCCAAACATCAAAATAACATAAAACATGAACTTTTGAACTACTTGGGATGTAATTTTTGACAGAAAAAAAACCTAATGTCAGCCTTGCCCCTGAGTCAGAAGGTCATGGGTTCAAGTCCTACTCTGGAGACTTAGCAAATAATCTAGGTTGATACTTCGGAGGTGCCATCTTTTGGATGTGATCATAAAAGATCTCATAGCACTATTCAGTGAAGTGCAGTGGAGTTTTTCCCCAGTGTCCTGGCCAATATTTATCCCTCAATCAACATCACTAAACAGATTATCTGGTCATTTGTCTCATTGCTGTTTGTGGGACTTTGCTGTGCATAAATTAGCTGTGTAACGTATACTATAGTGACTTCACTTCAAAAGTACTTAATTGGCTGTATTGCACTTTCGGACAACCTAAGGTTGTGAAAGATGCTACATAAATACAAGTCTTTCCTTTCCTTAATTTGAATTTTATATATATAAATATATATATATATATATATATATAAAGGAAATTGTCAATTTATACAATTCAAGTTTATTCAAACAGCCATGTGCTTATTTACTGTTTGCGATAGACTCCTATTCCCATTGTCAATCTCCCCACTCTCTCAGGAATACTATCTTGCCTTGGTTTATGCTCCCAATGTTCAGTGTCTGGCCCCTGGGCCCGCTTTCAATCTCTCTAACTTGATCAGCGATTGAACACATCACTACTTTGGAAGTGAAAATGTAGGTGTACTAGAGGAGGGTCTGGAACAATGGGGTGAGGCTGGGCGGAGTGCCTGCACTTACAGCAGCAGAATGGGCCGGCAGGAATTTACAGGCCTTAAGTCCTAAATGAAACTGGAACTGTGGCTTTTATCAAAGAAGTACTGATAATAGGCATCTGGCTCCTCATCTCGGTTTCTTCACTGACATACTGATTTTTAGAGTAAGGTTATCCATTATTTTCAGTCAGAGTGGCTCCATTGGAAACTGAAGACTCCAATGGAGCCACTCTGAAGAAGGATCAATTACCTTATTCTAACGAAGACCCCCACAGCCATTTCCCTTTGATGTCACGAGGAAGGGCAGGTGGAAGATCCACCCCTCCAACCAGAATTTAAAAGACTGGTCTAAATGGAGTGGAATCCCAGGAGAGCAGGATCCCAGCCCATATTCTGGGCCCTCATTAGACAGAAATAAGATTTACACCCTCTCTTAACCAAGGAATTCTGGGGCCTATATTTCCATATGGAATTTGTCTTCTAAAGTAAAAAATAATTTAAAATATAGAGTTGTTGGGGCTGTAACAGCGCTCAGAGGAAAGTTAAAGGTAAATAATGAAATGTTTCCTATGCTTACAGTAGTTTTAAATAAAGCGGAAATGAAATATTAATTAGATTATTTTAGCATTGCTGTTCTATTTTTTATACCATATAATTGAGTAAACAAACTATTCCGTGGCAATGTGTAATTTATCCTGTGGGTGGTTGATAACAGTAGGCCTTACAAGCAAGTTGTTTGGATCCCCGAAATCTTAAGAAAACTTCATATTCAAAGGCATAAAACATCCTCTATATAAAGAACTATTGTAGTTATTTTACATAAAATCATGAAGATTTTTTTTAAATGTAATCTATTGGAGTAAATTTGAATCCAATTTTGTATCTGTTCTATTCTTTTTCTTTGAAAAAGGCAAAATCTGATTCATTATACATTTACCTTAATGGTTTGGACTGTCCTCAACAATATGCATGGTTGAACACATATTCTGCTACAGTTCTGACCTAATTTGGATTCCAGTGAACAAAACCGTGCTCATGGAATGCATTTTTTCAAACTCTCATGAGCTCATTATTGCTATGAACTGGGATTTTGAGCTTACATAGATCATGTGATAAGAATGTCAAAATAGGACATGGGGTTTTATAGCAGTGACTTTACCATTAGCAGCAACCTTTTGAATGATTTTTATTTTGTGCATCATTTTGTGACACTGTAGCACCATCTAATGTGTATCTTCTAAAAAAAATATCTGGCTGAGGCTGACACATATAATCAACATTTGTTAAGTGTTCAATACATGGAACTTATCGATGTTGGTAAAAAATTTAAATTTGTGCAAAAATTGTGCTGATTGTACCCTCCCTCTGGCTATAACTGTACATAGTTTGCTTCAAAATCAAATAAACATCAATACTTTCATCATTCAAAACATAAAAGCTTTATAATGGGTTTTGAATCTGGTGCCTTTTTTAAAATCATATTGTCTAACATTGTTTTTACATAAGCCTGTTCTTTTTCAAAAATACTTAAACTGTAATTCCCTTGAACTCGCCTATAATTAAATAATTTAATTAAATTATTTAATAATCACATTTACCAGCGAACTGAGATTTAGTACTTTCTGCAGCACCCTGAAATCAATGTTCTACAACTCCTTGGCCACTGTATTGATTTCCTTCCCCTGTTTAAATCATGGACTGGTTATGGTGTTTCTTGCATGTGCTTTGATCCATTGTATAGGAATTGTGCATGCAATAGATTTAGGTGCTTTTGCGTTAGTTTGGGAGGAATAGGTGGATGATGTTGGTAACTTCTGCAACTCTGTTATTTAAAAAAAACTCAGCATGGCTCTAGTGTTTTAAAGGGACTATTCCCCTACGTCAATAATATTTTATCCTCTTGTACCCTCTAGTGCTGGCAAGAATGAAGTTCATTAAACAGTGACACTTCAGTCACATCTGAAGAAAAAAACAAAGAACTTGCATTTATAAAGCACCAATCACATCTTCAGGATGTCCCAAAGTGGTTTACAACCATTGAATTACAAATGTGGGATAAATGACAGGGAAAGTTTAGCTGCTCCTTCAAGCCTGTTTCATCCCGGCATAGTGTAATTTAACCCCCTACCCGCCAGTCATGCAATCTCCTGGGTGAGGCAAAAGAAAACAGAAGAAAAACCTTTGGCTAATTTAGGGAAAAAATCTAGGAAATTCCTCGACATACGAAGGTGATCAAGTAAGCGCCAAGAGATATCGAATACTGGTGTCACTAGCCTTCAGTAACTCATCTACATTCTGTTTACCGCTCGCAGGAACCCATCCAGCTCCCTTTGAATGCCTGCAGTGAATCCGCATTCACTACACATGTCAGCAACTTACTTCAGAGGTCGGCAACATTCCATGACAAGAAGCACACCCTAGCATCTAACCAAGTTCTATGCTTTTATAATCTATACTTATGTTTCCTAGTCCTCCCTAACATATCCAGCTCAAATAGTCCATCCACGTGAATAGAAGCAAAACCGTCTTTATTTTAAAGACCTCAATCATATCTTTGCCAAAGTAAAAAACCCCAGTTCTCTAAACCTATCCTGATAAGTAAGGCCCTGATATCAATTGAGTGGGCCCTTCTGATCATTTTCAAGGCTCAATGTCTTCCACCATGCGACGAATAGCCTCCACCATGTGAGGGGACCAAAACTGGGAACAGTATACTTGATGCGGCTGGACCAAGGCCTTTTGCAGGGAAGGGATAGTACTCCTTGTGTTATGTTTAAATGTCCTAACAATACATCGTAAAACCCTATTCACTTCCGCAACAACCTTGCGACACTGGTCATGGACCCTCAATGAATCATGCACTGTAGCCCCCAAATCCCCCTCCCATTTAGTCGCTTCCAATACACAACCCTGTATGGTATGGAGATGTTTGGAATTGCCCTACTAAATTGCATCATGCTGTTCTTGCCTATGTTAAAAGGCATCTACCAGCCACTGGCCCATTTCCCCATTGCATCTACATCCACCTCCAACCTATATTTTCATCTAAGATTTTTACTTGCACATAGCTTTGTGCTATCCACAAACATGCAGATATTACTGATGCCTTTATACAGATCATTGATAAAGATAGTGAAGTGCGATAGCCCTAATGCTGATTGCTGCAGGACTCCACTAGTGACTGGCCCCCACACAGAGCCATCACCATTAATAACTACCTTCTAAATTACTTAGTTTTGTAACCAAACATGGGAGCTAATATGCCCACAGCAAGGTCACATACACAGCAATGAGCTAAATGACCAGTTAATCTGTTGGTTGAAGTGTTGGCCAGGACACCAGGAGAACTCCTGCACTATTCAAATAGTGTCATAGGAACTTTTAGGTCCATCTGAGAGGGCAGAGGGTTTAACGTCTCATCCAACAGATGGCACCTATAACAAAGCAGAACTCCCTCAGTACCACACTTGAGTGCCAGTCTAGATTATGGACTCAATTCCTGCAGTGGGGCTTGATCCCACAATCTTCTGACTCTGAGGTGAGAGCGCTATCTATGAGTCTAGGCTGACATCATTAAGGAAAGTTTATAACTTTCCTTAGAGGGCCTCCCCTCCTTCCCTGCCAAGCTTTACTGAATGGGCGTTTACAGCACCCCCGCTCAGTGGGCCATTAAAATGCTATTGGATTCCTATAGATAGCATGGGACTCCGATTATCATACATTAATGAGGCTCCCGACTGAGTCATGCCGGTGCCTTGGCCACCATAAAAAAGGGCCCAGTTACAATGACGGCAGTTGGGAATCAAGTTGGAATGGGGCGATAAGTCTTTGCACAGCTATTTTAGCTGCATGCCCGCCCCGTTCCCACCAGGGTGGGGGGGGGGGGGGGGAGGTTAAAATTCCCCCTTTTGAGTTTTGATGGTAACGAGCACATTGAATTCCCTTGGGTTGTTATGTAGATTTCAGACTCACACTGGTAGGTGGTTAGACCTGTGCTATGTATGTCATGACAATGTAATGTTAACCATTTTTTGAGTGTTGTCTATTCCCCTCTCCTGTAATATTGGAGATGAGTTAATTCTGGGATTTGGCAGTCACTTTCTGTGGGTCTAGCTGGCAGCAGCCTTGGGCTGTTGATTTAAGAGGTCACTGGTTTTATGCTACTAATTTGGCACTTAGTTTAACCTATGTGAATTTGGCCCCATATTGAAATATAACAGTGTCAGTTAGCCCTGTGATATCTACTAATGTGATGTGAAGGAGTGCAGAGCATGCAACTGCAAGTAGACTCGAACCAAAATTTTAAAAGTGACTTGTGTAGTCACAGGCTTTTTTACTGAAAAATGTGAGCTGAGTGCTCTAAATTGGAAAACCCTATTAGAGCATTACCTGCAGGTGTCACAAGTTGTTAGAAATGTATTCGAGTGTGGATATAATTTACATGGATCTCTCCATAAAGAATGTTAACAGGTGACAGAACATAGATTTTAATCATATATAATAGATAGATTCTAATATGAATATTTTTAGTTATTTACTGAAACACTGAAAATTCATGCAAGATTATCACATGGGATTTTTTTTAAACCAGGTTTAACCAAAAGGGGGGAACTCTATACACAAAATGTTCATACCCCATGTACATTTTAGATATAGATAACCCTGTAATAATTTATTCATTGCCAAGGTGCACGAGATACCATGTAAGTAGAGTTCTCTTCAGAACAGAAAAAAATGACCCAGTTTAAACAGAAATATTCTATTTTTGGAGATACTTAAACATCACACTAAACAGTAGCAGTCAGGCAGGAGGAATTACTCTTTAGACTGAAAATCTGAGACTTTACAACAGGCTGGTCAGAATTTAGTTGCGCATTCATAGTTGCTCAATATGTCACATTGTGTTGTTACCTTTAGCTCGCTGAGTTTATTCAGCTTTAATGTTATGGCCCAGAGAAACTGTCCAAAACTTTACAGTAATTGGCACTAATTTGGCAGTTAGTAAGAGGGGCTGCAAAATAGGTAACTGTCACTTTGGGAGTTGTGGAAGGGGATGCTTCTTTGAACACAGTAGAAGGAGACTTGCTCTGATTTTGGAATTTACTGTACTTGACCTGTGAGTGTGTGATACTGACAGTAGGTGCAAGAAGTAAAAAGAATATTCCGTATCCCAGCAGATCCTTCACTAGCTAGAGAAAAAAAAAACATTCTTAAAATACTTAAGAAATGATTGATTTGTATGAACAATGGCAAATTGTTCAACATCTTGTTATGGATGTGTAGGCTAATCACTAAAATTTTGAAGATATTCCAGAATAAAAGAAAAGCTTACTGCATTGTAGGATTGCAGGGGAGTTTGGCTAAATAGATGATCTAAATAATGGTTTACTGAATTTGAAACGGAGCTTTAAGTTAATATCTGGCACCATTTTTCTTAACGGTCTCTTAATGATCTAAGAATCAAATTAAGGGCTAATAGTCAATTCTCTTTGTCCTACCCAACTGTCACATAATATGGAATTGTTTATAAATGCAGGTTCTTCCATTTTATTTTTTTCATGATTAGTTTCCAGGACAATCACCAATGTAACATATTGGTGTGCTAGTCCACTGTACCAAGTATTTGTATGATATAATTGTTCACCTATGATTTGCTTATTCTAGGATTTATTATTTTCAACCAAATCATCTTGGTGAGGCAGACTGCGGAGAGCCGGATGGTAAAATCTTAGGGTTAATAAGAATGTATTGCTTGTGTGCACCATCTAGTGGCCAGTTAGATTTCAGCAGATGCCTGTGAGTTGGTTGGGGACCATCCAAAAGCTCATATGCTGAAAGTTATAAGGTTTTGCACTCCTCTCCCTCCCCTCTCCCTTCTCATCACCCCCAGCACTACCCCCACCACCACCACTATCACTTTTCTAAACATTCCTCACAAAGTTCATACAATTTTGACCTGGTTCTTCAAAAAAAAAATAATAATTTGGACTTAGAAATACTACTTATTTCAATTCAGATAAAACAGATTTGATTATAGACAGAGAAATGGTTAAACAATTGAGAATAGTGTCTGTATGCTTTGGCATGTTTTTTCAACCCCTCCTTCCCCACTACCGGGCATACCCGAAGGACAGCCTCGTGCCATCTGACTACTCAGATGGGAAAGCATTTTTAGATGTGGAACTAATCAAGGGAATTTTTTCCAAACATTTTGGTGAAAAATTTGTTTCTATTTACCCTGACTCTTACTCTCCTACAAAAAACACTCATCCTTCAGACTAATATTCTTACATTTTTTATGGCTCTTAAAAATCTGTTTTAACTCTTGTTAAGTAATAATGGTCTAAGGTAATAAAAATCAGATGGGTGGAACTTGTATGGTAATTGGTTAATCTTTGTTTAAAAAGTGAGGTTACCATAAGTCTATTAGACTTTAAATGTCTGAAAAATTGTCTATAGATGTAAAGGTTAATTATTTAATATATGGTAATCGGTAATAGAAACAAGTAATTATCACACCTTGGGAAAAATGAGGTGTCTGACTTTTCAGAAGATCATATTGCTGTACCTTTTAGACATGATCCGACAATGGTACCTGGGGCATTACAGTATGTTCATTATGTTGAAAAATGTTAAGGTTACACGCTTGCAGAGTAAATTAAAAGGCAATGAGATGGTTCTTCTTTAATTTGTGAGTTAATGTAATTAATTTGATGTCCGTTTTTTCCCAAAGGGAAATTGACGCTCAACATTTAGTGTGTTTCAAATTTATCATGGCCCGTCCTGGGGGGCTGTTTAGTGCCCTTTTTGTAAATTTTGCATTTTGCGGAGAACAGCACTTCAAATCTAGCATGTCTGCTTTAACACTTAAAGGATACCAACATTTATTACACTTTTTTTTACACAAGTTTGTTGGT
The DNA here is from genome assembly GCF_052327205.1 of Somniosus microcephalus. Taxonomy (NCBI): domain Eukaryota; kingdom Metazoa; phylum Chordata; class Chondrichthyes; order Squaliformes; family Somniosidae; genus Somniosus; species Somniosus microcephalus. The sequence continues at coordinate 135,795,041 of NC_140987.1, forward strand.
ATTTGGGAGGTGCTTACCTTTGTTTTATAAGGTTTTTTTATTCAGAGTTTCTATAGTGTTGGGAAATTGAAGAGGTGCCACTGTCAGCTGAGGTACCAGTTAGTACCTCCAATATATTGCAGCATTTATTTTCATAAATTATTTGAATTATACTAAATTGTTCTTTACCAAATGGTCTTATTGGGGCTACTGTAGAAAATACTTGAAAAATAGATTGCTGCTACATGCAGTGGCAGATTAGTTAGAAGTAACAATGTGATTTATAATCATTTGTATGCAAAATTGTTTCCATATTTTTATAGCTGCCACATTATAATGTCTTAGTTACATCATCAATGGGTTGTGACAGTTTCCTGGCTTTGCAAAAAATAATTTAATTTATAAATCTTTTTTATAAAAACTGATTTTGTGTGACTCAAAATACTTGTGTGATGAACACGATATTTAGTGCCCACTTTCCCCACCCCTTTGCTATTTAATTAGCATATTCCAGGGTCTTGACAAAGAGTTTGACCCAAAACGTTGATATATAAGGGCAAGGCTGGATGGCATCTATTTTAATGCAAGGAGTCTTGCAAATAAGGTGGATGAACTGAAGGTGTTGATAAACACATGGGAGTATGATATTGTTGCTATCACGGAGACATGGTTGAGGGAGGGGCAAGACTGGCAGCTCAATATTCCGGGGTACAGAATCTTCAGGCGAGACAGAGGGGGAGGTATAAGAGGAGGGGGTGTCGCAATATTAATTAAGGAGTCAATTACTGCAGTAAGGAGGGATGATATATTAGCAGGTTCCTCTAATGAGGCCATATGGGTGGAGCTTAAAAACAAAAAGGGGGCAAGCACTTTGCTGGGAGTGTACTATAGGCCTCCAAACAGTCAGGGGGAGATAGAGGAACAGATATGTAGGCAAATCTCAGAGAAATGTGCAAATAATAGGGTAATAATAATGGGGGATTTCAACTTCCCCAATATTAACTGGGATAGTCAGAGTGTGAAAGGCTCAGAGGGTGTAGAATTCTTAAAGTGCATCCAGGAGAGCTTTTTGAGCCAGCATGTAGAAAGTCCTACAAGAGAGGGGGCGGTACTGGACCTAATTCTAGGGAATGTGGCCGGCCAAGTGGAAAAAGTGCTAGTAGGTGAGCACTTTGGTGACAGTGACCATGATATGGTGAGATTTAAGGTGGTCATGGAAAAGGACAGGGATGGGCCGGAAATAAAGGTTCTAAATTGGGGGAAGGCCGATTTTAATAGGATAAGGCAGGATCTGGCCAAAATGGACTGGGATCAGCTACTTGTAGGAAAATCCGCATCGGAGCAATGGGAGGCTTTCAGAAGGGAGATTGAGATCATACAATGGCAACATGTTCCCGTAAAGGTCAAGGGTGGTTCCAAAAACCACAGGGAACCTTGGATGTCAGGGGATATACGAGAATGGATTAGGAAAAAAAGGAGGGCTTTTGGCAGATACAAAAGGCTAAAGACGGAGGAAGCCCTAGAGGAGTACAAAAAGTGCAGGGGGATACTTAAAAAAGAAATTAGGAGATCAAGGAGGGGCCATGAAATAACACTGGCGAGCAAAATAAAGGAAAATCCTAAGATGTTTTATAAGTATATTAAGGGTAAGAGGATAACTAGGGAAAAAATAGGGCCCATTAGGGACAAAAGTGGCAATCTGTGTGTGGAGCCGGAAGATGTAGGAGGGGTTCTAAATGAATTTTTTGCATCTGTTTTCACAATGGAGGAGGACGATGTAGACATAGAAATAGGGCGGGGGGACTGTGATATGCTCGAACATATTAACATCGAGAGGGAGGAGGTATTGGCGGTTTTAGCAGGCCTAAAAATGGATAAATCCCCAGGCCCGGACGAAATGTATCCCAGGCTGCTGTGTGAGGCAAAGGAAGAGATTGCGGGGGCTCTAACACATATATTCAGGACCTCTCTGGCCACAGGGGATGTGCCAGAGGACTGGAGAACCGCTAATGTAGTACCATTATTCAAGAAGGGAAGTAGGGAAAAACCGGGGAACTACAGGCCAGTGAGTCTAACATCAGTGGTAGGAAAATTATTGGAAAAAATTCTGAGGGACAAAATTAGTCTCCACTTGGAGAGGCAAGGATTAATCAGGGATAGTCAACATGGCTTTGTCAAGGGAAGATCATGTCTGACTAATTTGATTGAATTTTTTGAGGGGGTGACTAGGTGTGTGGATGAGGGTAACGCAGTGGATGTGGTATACATGGATTTCAGTAAGGCCTTCGATAAAGTCCCGCACAGGAGACTGGTCAAGAAGGTAAGAGCCCATGGAATCCAGGGTGCCTTGGCACATTGGATACAAAACTGGCTTAGTGGCAGAAGGCAGAGGGTGATGGTCGAAGGTTGTTTTTGTGACTGGAAGCCTGTGGCCAGTGGGGTACCACAGGGATCAGTGCTGGGTCCCTTGCTGTTTGTGGTCTACATTAATGACTTGGATATGAATGTAAAAGGTATGATCAGTAAGTTCGCGGATGATACAAAAATTGGTAGGGTGGTAAATAGCGAGGAGGGTAGCCTCAGTCTGCAGGACGATATAGATGGGTTGGTCAGATGGGCGGAACAGTGGCAAATGGAATTTAACCCGGAAAAGTGCGAGGTGATGCACTTTGGGGGGACTAACAAGGCAAGGGAATACACTATGAATGGTAAGACCCTAGGCAAGACGGAGGGTCAGAGGGATCTGGGTGTGCAAGTACACAGATCCCTGAAGGCGGCAGAACAGGTGGATAAGGTGGTAAAAAAGGCATATGGGATACTTGCCTTCATTAGCCGAGGCATAGAATATAAGAGCAAGGAGGTTATGATGGAGCTGTATAAAACACTGGTTAGGCCACAGCTGGAATACTGTGTGCAGTTCTGGTCGCCACACTACAGGAAGGATGTGAACGCTTTGGAGAGGGTGCAGAGGAGATTCACCAGGATGTTACCAGGGCTGGAGCGCTTCAGCTATGAAGAGAGACTGGGCAGATTGGGTTTGTTTTCCTTGGAGCAGAGGAGGCTGAGGGGGGACATGATTGAGGTGTACAAAATTATGAGGGGCATAGATAGGATGGATACTGAGGAGCTTTTTCCCTTAGTAGAAGGGTCAATAACTAGGGGGCATAGATTCAAGGTAAAGGGCGGGAGGTTTAGAGGGGATTTGAGAAAGAACTTTTTCACCCAGAGGGTGGTTGGAGTCTGGAACTCACTGCCTGAAAGGGTTGTGGAGGCAGGAACCCTCACAACATTTAAGAAGCATTTGGATGAGCACTTGAAATGCCATAGCATACAAGGCTACGGACCAAATGCTGGAATATGGGATTAGATTAGACAGGGCTTGATGGCCGGCGCGGACACGATGGGCCGAAGGGCCTCTATCCGTGCTGTATAACTCTATGACTCTATGACTCTATTTTCTCTCCACGGATGTTGCCTGGCCTGCTGAGTTTTTCTAGCATTTTCTGTTGTTATTTCAGATTTCCAGCATCTGCAGTATTTTGCTATCGTACTCAGTTATCTCAAGGTCTTCTACATAGGACATATACATCCAGCTGTTTTTGTTTTTTATTTCACTTACTTCAATTCTTGCAATATAATCCCTCTCTGCCCTGACCTCATTCCCAATATTGTTGAAATCCTGAAGCATGCTTCTGTCATCTCCAGGCTTGATGGCCAATTTCAACCCCGCCCCTTCCCGTTCCCGATGAGGACATCGCAGCGGGAGGTTAAAATAGAGGCAGCATCCGCCTCCACAGCATCTGCACTTGCACCCGCCATTGTTTGGCTAATCCAACCAAATCCCTAAATATAGAGCTCCAGTTTTAGACTGCAACTTAACTACAACTCCAAGAATGGATAGCAGAGTTCACTATGCTGTTGACTTGGATAACACGAAGAACCAGAGATGACTCTTTTTATAGAAAATAATACTACAGTACTTGTTTCCTGAGCTAAATTATTTGGCTGATTTATTAATAGTAAGAGTAAGGAAGTCTTGCTACAATTATATAGGGCCTTGGTAAGACCACAACTGGAGTACTGTGCACAGTTCTGGTCTCCTTATCTAAGGAAGGATATACTTGCCTTAGAGGCAGTGCAACAAAGGTTCACTAGATTGATTCCTGGGATGAGAGTGTTGCCCAATGTGGAGAGATTGTGTAGAATGGGTCTATACTCTCTGGAGTTTAGAAGAATGAGAGGTGATCTCATTGAAACATAAAAGATTCTGAGGGGGATTGACAGGGTAGATGCTAATAGGTTGTTTCCCCTGGCTGGAGAGTCTAGAATTAGGGGGCATAGTCTCAGGATAAGGGGTCGACCATTTAAAACTGAGATGAGGAGGCATTTCTTCACTCAGAGGGTTGTGAATCTTTGGAATTCTCTACCCCAAAGGGCTATGGATGCTGAATCGTTGAGTATGTTCAAGGCTGAGATAGATAGATAGATTTTTGGGCCTAGAAATTCAGTTGTTTGCGCCAGCCGCTAGCGCCTTAGGAGGAGGAGAAGTGGGGTGCTAAGCAGCTAGCGCCCGGGCGCAGCGCGATCTGCGCCTCTCGCGAACTTCAGTTAAGATTTAGCGGTGGCGCAAAACCTTTGCGCGCGCTCAGCTGCGCGCGCAGATCCTGACGTCATTTCATGCTGCAACGCCCTTTGTGCGCCCCGAACCGGAAATATATGCCTTCATCAGCCCATGTGTTTTACCTGCTTGTATTTTACCTGCTTGTATTGTGTGAACCGCCCCCTTTTGTTCCTATTGTGTGTATTTGCTACGCCCCTGTCTTTTGCCATATAAAGGTCTCAGGAGCTGTATGAGTCATTTACTACCAGACGAACCCGATGTGGGAAGACCTACAATGCTGCTATGTTCTTAGTGATTAAAAGCCTTCAGTTGAATCCTTGTCTTTGAGTCATTGATGGCATATCAATTTTAATCACTAAAACACCAAGATGGATCGACTCCTGAAACCAGAGCGCTTGGATCTGGACCCCCATGCCTCAGACGCAGCCACACAGTTCGGACACAGGTTCCAATGCTTCGAATTTTTCATTGCAAACTCATCCACCGCCATAGCCGCAGCCGAAACCGCTACCGGAGACATGAAACTGGGAATCCTGCGAAACTGGGTGAGCCATCGGGTCTCCCCTCTCATCCAAGATGCCACCAGCTACGAAGATGCCTGCACCATTCTGAAGGCCCACTACGCGCGGCCAATAAACGTGGTGTACGCCAGGCATCTTCTGACTACTCGCACACAGCGGCATGGTGAGTCACTAGAGGACTTTATACTAAGCCTAAAAGTACTGGGCAGAGACTGTAACTGTAAGGCCGTGTCTGCCATCGTGTACACGGAGGAGCTGATTCGAGACTCCCTTATTGCGGGCCTCAGTTCAAATTACATTCGGCAGAAACTGTTTGAAAAGGAGGGACTGGACTTAAAACAGGCTATAGATATAGCGCGATCGCTGGATATGGCCCAGAAGAACTCTGAATCCTGTTCCCCAGGCCACGCGGCCCACTCCGCCTCGTGCGCGCCGTGGGGGCCGCCATCTTGGAAGCCATCTTCACCTCCCAGGTCTCAGGCCAGCCCAGCAGCATCGGAGCCCCAGCCTCCACCCAGGAGCCCCACTACTGCCGCGATGCATCGGGGCCCGAAATGCTACTTCTGCGGCCAGGACAAACACTCCAGGCATCTGTGCCCAGCGAAGGGCACCACCTGTTTTAAATGCGGGAAGAAAGGACATTTCAGCAAATCTGCAGAGGGAACTCCGCCTCCAACTCCACCGCCGCGTGCGCGCCGTGGGAGCGGCCATCTTGGAAGCCATCTTGTCCACCCTCATGGAGTCCACCATCTTGCCCCGACTACACGGACCTCCAGGACCCACTGGTGGCCTCGATCACAGTGGATCAATCCAGGCCGCATCCGTTGTCTAAATCGATGATGGACATAGAGGTAAACGGGAACAAGGCTAAATGCTTGATTGACTGCGGGAGCAACGAAAGCTTTATTCATCCTAGCCTGGTAAAACGACTTTCACTAACGATAGTCCCCACACAGGGCAAAATCGCCATGGCCGATAAGACTCATACCTCAAAAATTACAGGTTTCTGCGCGGTTATGTTGTTGGTAAAAGGCAATGATTACAGAGATTTTAAACTATTGATAATGCCAGATCTCTGTGTGAGCGTGATCTTGGGTCTGGACTTCCAGTGCCACCACCAAAGTATCACGCTTACCTACGGTGGGTCCCAGCCGCCCCTCACAGTGTGCGGTCTGGCTACCCTGAAGGTCAAGCCGCCCTCTCTGTTCGCCAACCTCGCACCCAACTGTCAACCCATAGCGACCAAGAGTAGGCGGTACAGCTGGGAGGATAGACGGTTCATTGCGTCGGAAGTAGAAAGACTCAAGCGGGAGGGTATCATCGAATGCAGTACCAGCCCGTGGCGCGCCCAGGTAGTAGTAGTTAAGGGTAGCGAAAAGAAGCGGATGGTGATAGATTATAGCCAGACGGTTAATCTATACACCCAGCTAGACGCCTACCCTCTGCCCCGCATAGCGGATATGGTTAACCAAATCGCGCAAAACCGGGTGTTTTCCATCATCGACCTAAAATCGGCATACCACCAGCTCCCCATTAGGCCGGAGGACCGTCCATACACTGCCTTCGAGGCGAACGGACGTCTCTACCACTTCCTCAGAGTCCCCTTTGGGGTAACGAACGGGGTCTCGGTCTTCCAGCGGGAGATTGACCGCATGGTCGATGAGAACCAGTTAACAGCCACCTACCCATACCTAGACAACGTCACCATCTGCGGCCACGACCAGCAAGACCACGACTCGAACCTCGCGAGATTTCTGAAAACCGCCCTCAGACTCAATCTCACCTACAACGAGGATAAGTGTGTCTTTAGCACCACGCGCCTCTGTATCCTGGGCTGCGTGGTGGAAAACGGGGAAATCGGTCCGGACCCCGACCGATTGCGCCCCCTACGGGAGCTACCCCTACCAAACACTCCCAAGGCCCTGAAAAGGTGCCTGGGGTTCTTCTCCTATTACGCCCAATGGGTCCCCAATTATTCCGACAAGGCCCGTCCCCTCCTGAAATCAATGTCCTTCCCGCTCACGGCCGAGGCCCACGCCACCTTCAACAGCATCAAACACGACATTGAGAAGGCCGCGCTGCGGGCAGTGGATGAAAACATCCCTTTCCAGGTCGGAAGCGATGCGTCCGACTTCGCTTTAGCAGCCACCCTCAACCAGGATGGGCGGCCCGTAGCCTTTTTCTCAAGAACCCTCCAAGGGCCCGCGATCAGGCACTCCTCGGTAGAGAAGGAGGCCCAGGCCATAGTGGAGGCAGTGCGGCACTGGAGGCACTACCTAGCCGGCAAACGCTTCACCCTGCTTACCGACCAGCGGTCGGTAGCCTTCATGTTTAACAACAAACAAAGGGGGAAGATCAAGAACGACAAAATTCTCAGGTGGCGGATCGAACTCTCCACGTTTGAGTATGACATAATATATAGGCCGGGGGCCCTCAACGAATCCCCCGACGCCCTATCACGAGGGATGTGTGCCAGCATCCAGGGGGACAGGCTACAGAGCCTCCACAATGGCCTCTGCCACCCGGGGGTCACCCGGCTATTCCACTTTATAAAATCCCGTAACCTGCCCTATTCCATCGAGGAGGTCCGGTCTATGACCAGGGACTGCCGCACCTGTGCAGAATGCAAGCCCTGTTTTTTCAGGCCCGACCGAGCCCACCTGATCAAAGCTACACGGCCATTCGAGCGCCTGAGCTTAGATTTCAAGGGACCACTCCCCTCCACTGACCGCAATGTGTACTTTCTCAACATTGTGGACGAGTACTCCCGCTTCCCATTCGCCTACCCCTGCCCAGATATGACCAGTGCCACGGTCATCAAGTGCCTCGGCAACCTGTTTTGCACGTTCGGCATGCCTAACTACATCCACACTGACAGGGGGGCGTCGTTCATGAGCGATGAACTGCGCCAATACCTGCTGTCGAAGGGTATAGCCACGAGTCGGACCACTAGTTATAACCCCCGGGGTAATGGGCAAGTGGAGAGGGAGAACGCGACAGTGTGGAAGGCGGTCACCTTAGCACTAAGGTCTAAAGGCCTCCCCACCTCCCGCTGGCAGGAGGTCCTCCCTGACGTACTCCACTCGATAAGGTCGCTACTGTGCACTGCTACCAACGCCACTCCTCACGAGAAGATGTTTGTTTTTCCCCGCAAATCAACCTCAGGAGTATCCCTACCCTCGTGGCTCTCCACCCCAGGGACAGTCCTGTTACGGAAGCATGTGAGGGGCCACAAAATGGATCCCCTCGTGGAGGCAGTACACCTACTCCACGCAAACCCACAGTACGCGTACGTCAAGCACGCCGACGGGCGTGAAGACACCGTGTCCATAAAGGACCTCGCCTCGGCAGGAAGCGACGACGACGACCCATCACCACCACCCCCAGAAGAACCTCCACCATCCCCAGGCTCACCACCCCCAGAAGTACCCGCAACACCCCCAACACATGGGTATGCCCAGGAGGGCACCACGGACTCCCGGTCGGAACCCGAGGTACTGTTGCGACGTTCAGGAAGGACTATCACACCCCCGGACAGACTAAATCTGTAGAAGGGGTGAATGTGATGAAATATATGCCTTCATCAGCCCATGTGTTTTACCTGCTTGTATTTTACCTGCTTGTATTTTACCTGCTTGTATTGTGTGAACCGCCCCCTTTTGTTCCTATTGTGTGTATTGGCTACGCCCCTGTCTTTTGCCATATAAAGGTCTCAGGAGCTGTCTGAGTCATTTAGTACCAGACGAACCCGATGTGGGAAGACCTACAATGCTGCTATGTTCTTAGTGATTAAAAGCCTTCAGTTGAATCCTTGTCTTTGAGTCATTGATGGCATATCATTCAGTGGCGCCGGCCTATTGTGCGCCTGGCGCCCCTAGCAACTGGTAGAGGGGAACGGTTCCCAGTCGCTGCGGGGGGCGCTAATTAAAGGGGACACCTCCTGCAGTATAAATGGCAGCCATTTTGCACCACTCCTTCTTTGTGAGAGACGGATCTTTGGAGAGAGACAAAGGTAGAGAGCTTTCTGGTTTGGCTCAACACTCGCACAGGTACTTGTGGCTTCAGGCCACAGCTTTGCACTTGTCTTTAACTTCAGTGTCATAGCATTGATTGGAAACATATAATGGGGGCTGCAATGGGTGGAAACATTGGGCTTCTGCATTGCATTCAAAGGGCTCAGAGACGCCATCAGAGAGTGCCAGTCATGGCCAGACGGAGAAGGGGCCAACTGAAGGAAGCCTTACCCACCCAGGGTATACCGCCAGCAGTTCTCATATCTGAACATGTCTGAGGAGCAGTGTGTTCGGAGGCTGCGATTCAGAAGGGCGGTGGTCACTGAGATCTGCCACCTGCTTCGCGGAGATCTACAGCCACAGCTGAGGAGCAGGACGTCTCTGTCGGTGGCAGTGAAGGTGACGGTGGCTCTCAACTTCTATGCCACCGGCTCCTTCCAATCCGCTACTGGGGACATTTCCAACATCTCCCAGTTTGCGGTACATTGCTGCATCCGCCAGGTGACCAATGCCCTTTTCAGAAGGAGACGTCAGTTCATCTCCTTCCCCATGACCGTTGACAAGCAGCAAGAGCGTGCAATGGGCTTTGCAGCATTAGCGGGCTTCCCCATGGTGCAGGGCGCCATTGACTGCATGCATGTGGCTTTGCGGGCACCTCTAGAGAATGCCGAGGATTACCGCAACCGGAAGGGCTACCATTCGCTCAATGTGCAGTTGGTGTGTGACCACAGGCAGCTCATGCTAGCTGTCAATGCCTGCTTTCCAGGCAGCAGCCACGATGCCTTCATCCTGCGCCAGACTTCTGTGGCAGACATGTTCGAGGCCCAGCCTCACCCACGAGGATGGCTTCTCGGGGACAAAGGCTATCCTTTCTGCACCTGACTGATGACCCCGCTCCGTGCGCCCAGCACCCCTGCTGAAGAGGGATACAATGACAGCCATCAAGCAACCAGGAACATCATTGAGCAAACAATCGGCGTGCTGAAGCAATGGTTCCGCTGTCTGGATCGTTCCGGGGGAGCCCTACAGTACTCGCCTGAGCGAGTCTCCCATTTCGTTGTCGTGTGCTGCATGCTGCACAACCTGGCTATCCGCAGGACTCAGCCACTGCCAGCAGACATTGGAGGACCACCAGAGGAGGAGGAGGAGGAGGACCAGCACAAGAGGGAGGCAGAAAGTGCAAGGGCCGCCCATCGGCGGCTTATTGCAAGTCGGTTCTAGGCCCCCTCTCAGGGAATGGCTTGTGCCAATGGCAGAAGATGAATGTAGCCGCTCCACAAGCCCTCAGTCGAGCAGGGCAACCAGGACGCCCAAAAGAAAGCATGGACAGTGCGATTTAAGAAAATTTTTTACTGTGATACCTCTGTGCCCTTCCCACATGACAAACTAATGGAGAGAAACCCCCCCCCAAAAACACAAATACACCAGTCTCGGCCTTTAAATATGAAACAAATACAGCAGTCTCAGCCTTTATATAAGAAACAAATACACCAGTCTCGGCTTTTATAAGTAAAACAAAACATTTGGCCACACCTTCTACTTTTTCCCCTGCGAGGGTGATCCGTTTCGCTTCTGTGACTGGCCCCTACCTGCCCTGCAGCTCCTCCTCAATGGGACCCTAGTGGCTGCAGCAAGGCTGGGGGAAGGCTGCTGAGGGTCAGATGATGAGACGGCAGATGCCCTTGGGGGTCGGCCTGGACCAGCTCTGGGCCTGGAGGGGCCGGCTGCTGACTGCTCCAACTCTGCTTGGGCGGCAGCAGTCTGTCCAACAGCTGGTGGCAGCTGCAATGGAGGAGTGACACTGTTGGCTGCAGGAATGCTGCCAACCTGACAGATCACAGGCACTCCCTGGTCGACTGATACATTGGCACGCGCACGGGCCAGCACTGCAGCATGCGCAGCAATCTGCTGAGGCACAGACTGCTGGGCTGCTGCGGCACAGCGAGTGCCCCGGCAATGCCTGGCTGATCCAACGAGTGTGGCAGCAGTTAGTGCCCGTGTGGCCCTGGTCTGTGTCGGCATGAAAGCAGCCAGTGAATGCATGGCGCGACTGAGCACTTGGCTAGAAGCCGCCTGTGAAGCAGCGAAGTCCTGCTGACTCCTAGCCTGTGCTGCCGCGATGTCCTGCAGACTCCTTGCCAGTAACTCTATGGAGTCAGGCAGCCTTGCCACTGCAGCCATGAGCTCAGTGTGCCTGCGCTCAGCCTGGGCGCCCATTTCCGCTAGGAGCCACACCTCCTCTGCGCTCACCGTAGCAGGACTGGAGGCCGCACTCACCCTCCGGGGAGAAGGCCGCCGAGCTTCCCCACCCCTCCTGCGTTGCTGCAGCCCGCTGGTCCCCGGAGCTTCACTATCCTCCGACCCTTCCCCCCTGCTCCCCTCCAGGGAAGACGTGTCACCATCATGGCCATGGGCTGCCTCGGCTGAGGGTGTCCCTGATGGGCTGGCTTCCTCTTCCTCCTCCTCTATGTCTGACTCGGACACAGTGCCAGCTTGAGGGGCCGCCTCCTCACCTGGCGAGTCACCATCTGAAAGCAGGGAGGCACAAGAGTTGCTTTAGAGTGAGGACAGGGCGGCAGCGAGGGAGGCATGAGTGCTGCTGTGCACTGCATTGGTTCGATAGTGGCAAAGGATGCTGGTGTGAGGCGCAAGTGGAAAGGGAGAGGTCAAAAAGGTGATGACCTTACCATTGGTGCCCAGAACAGGGTCAGCATCTCCAGTGGCGACGGGGCCACTCAGCCGGCCTGCCATGATCCGCTCCACTCGCTGCTCGAGGTCGCTCAGCTGTTTCAGGTCAGGACGGCCTCCCCCGGTCTGTCGCTGCTGTCTTCTGTTATGCGCCAGCTTGGCCTGCAAGAGAAAGGACCGCCTCTAAGTACAGTGTCAAGCCCTGATCTTGCCCGCACTGCCTCCCATGTTCGATTAGCCCTGACAGTGTCTAAAGTCCTGATTGCGCAAGTGCTTTTCATGACAGTCCCATAGCTGCTGGATGAGGGCTGGCCATTAGGGCTTTCAGACCTGTTTGGCCATAAAGTGAGGTGCACATGCAGGGATGAGGAGGATACTGGAAAGGGTACTCACCCTGACAACCCGAGTGAGGTCGTTGAATTTTTTCCGGCACTGGGTTGGTGTCCTGCCAACCACGCTGTTGGACGTGACCCTGTTTGCCACATCCCTCCATGCTTTCCGATATTCGGCGGGCAGCGGCCTCCTGCCACCCTCAGGGAAGAGGATATGGCGCCTGCGGTCCACTGCGCCAACCAGCAGCCTCAGGTCACCCTCGCCGAAGCGCTGCGCTCTCTCCCTGGCCTTCTCCATTCTCCTGGGCGTGGAGCTGTTACAGAAGCAGTGTTCAGGCCTTGCCTTAGGGCTGCAGTGTGCAGGGCGTGGCAGCCAAGCAATTCCACCCTCCCCCTTTTAAGTGCTGACCGGCGCCTGACTGTCTGCCCTCAATGAGCACCTCGCCGCACCTGCGCTGCGCCCGCCTTCGGTGTTTGCGCCCCGGATCGCCGGCTTAGCGCCTAATAGTCGTGCATCGCCTGCTTTAGCGCAGCAGCAACCTCTTGGGGCGATGCAACTGAATATCGGCGAAGGTGGCGCTAAGTTGCGCCGGGCACAAAAGTTAGCGAACGTCATGCTGTAGCGCCCCAAACGTGGCTGTACTGAATTTCTAGGCCTTGGACCCTAGGGGAATCAGGGGATAAGGAGTTGGGGTCAAAGATCAACCACGATCTTATTGAATAGGTAGGCTTGAGATGCCGTATGAACTACTCCTGCTCCTACTTTTTATGTTCTTGAGATTTTTAACCATCCCATTTATGTGGCAACAGTGCTAGGACCCACAAGTCTTGGTCATTGTGAACTGGCGTAAGATGTGTTTGTAATATTGTGGCAATGGGTCATTTTATTTAATGGTGTTTCTCAAATGTGATAGGCAAAATATTTGGGTGCTATCTCAGCGACTGCAAATCCATTAAATTATACTATAAAATACATTTTGGGATATTTTATATGCCACTTTCTACTGCAAGTTCATGTTTGAATACAGTGTGGAACGAAGACATGAGATCATCATTACTGATTCAGTAGCTACAAATCAAAGCGTGGGCCTTTACTACTCTGCACTCTGCCTATTTCTAATTGTGTCAAAAATTACGTATTTTTTTGCCTAAAGCCAAATTTTTACACCAAGCATAGCTCAATATAATGTTGCAAAGTTTGTTATAGTCTCCCTGGTAATAGTTATACTGATGCATGATTTACAAATATAGATAGGCTTTGTGATTGGTTCAGTTTGTGTTTGACTGAAGGTATTTTTGAATTTGATAGGTTAGGTATTCAGGAAATCTCTGCAATTTTTTCTGGAATATTGAAAAGAGCTGTTTTGTTCAAATTGGCAGTTGCATAATCTCTTTCGAAGGGTCCTTTTGAAAATCTGAGACACAAAGAGACTATTTGAATTTCCCAGAAGAGGCAGGTTGATATTCCCAAAGGAAAGAGAAATACTGTGGCCTAGAAATTCAGTTGGCGCCGCGCCAGGGCTTTAGCGCCGGAAAGTTAGCGCCGGCGCTAAGTCCCCCTGCGCGCGCCAAAAATTCAGTAGCGCCGCGCCCAAACGGCTGCCGGCGCTACTGAAGGGTGTTTGCGCCTGAAAATGGGCGCTACCTGCCGCATTGTGGCGCTATTCCGGCGCTGCGGCGCCCGATGCGGTGCGGCAGGCTCGGGAAGTGCAGGCCTCCTCCTTCAGTTAAGGAGGAGCTGCCTGCACCCGCCTGCTGGCCGGTAAAATCTTCACAAAAATGAGCCCGGCACCTCGGGGAAGTGCCGGGCTCGCAGTCCAGAAGCATCTGTTCCGCGGGGGGGGGGGTGGAGGAGTCCGGGGAGGGAGGTGCGGGCAGGCGGCCGGCGGGAAAGCGGCCGGCCGCCGCGCGACCTTAATGCGCCGGCGCAAACTCCTGTAAGACTCGGTTGCCAGAGTCTTAGTTGCGGCTGCCACGGGCGAGGCGGCCGCAACTCAATTTCGGCGCTGGGGCCCGTCACCACGGCAAACGGGACGCTGCGCACACCGATGACGTCATCGGTGCCGGCGCAGCGCAACCGGTCTACCGCCGATGGTAGGGCCCCAGGGAATTTCTGAACCGGCTGTAAGTCCAGCGCAATGACCTGTAGCGCCGCAAAATGGGAGCAAAGCCCACTCAATTTCTAGGCCTGTGTGTTTAAAAGTTATCTACAAAGTTTAAGCATAAACCTTAGAGTTATGAACCTTTTATTATTTTGCCTACTTGAGTTAGAATTAAAAATCTATATTAACTAGTATATCACTGTTACATTATTCACTCATTTATTATTTGTGTAATAAATTCATGTCACCATTTAAATATTTTTGGTATATTGTGTTGCCTCAGTTTTTGTGTAATGAATAACCATACTATTAAAAATGTTGGTGGCCCAGATTTTGCAGTGGTAACGATGGCGAAACTATCAGCATTCGCCGTCATTACCCCTCTGAAACGGACCGTAACTTCAGGATTTAATGCATGCGCAGATAAACGCAGAAATCCTGAAGTTGTGGTCAGTCATTCCCTGCTCTGTCACAGGCTACGCTGTGGAGCTCCCCATAGCTGGCAATCCGTAAATTCACTTTAACTGATAAAAACTTCCCCTTTTCCACTCTAATATCGCTGTTAAACACCCCACAAAAAGTTAAGCCTTGTTGAAAGAGGTTTAACTGTATTGACTGCTGAACAATTGTTCTGGCCCTAAAAAACTAATTTTATATTTGTGGAATGTCAAATTTCTCCATTATAATAAAAATGATTTTTAAAATAAAAAATATTTTAAATGTTTTTTTAAGATTGTTTATGGAAAAAGCTTCAGCTTCCTCATTAATTCCAGTTCTATGTCCCAATCTTTATTCCACTCACTAAAAAAAAAAATTAAAGTATTGATATAAGCTGCTTTTTATTTCCTGGTTTGCTGTCTGTGAGAATTCAATGTGATTGGCTGCTTATACAGCTTAATGACATCACTGCTACTGTATGCTGGAGATCCCCATTTGACAGGGCTATGATCAAATTAAGGTCAACAAAGGTAAAGTTTTTGCCACAGAGATTGCAAGAAATTTGTGGGCAGCTGTCTTCGAGGTCAACGGCGATTGCCGTCACTTCACCGCTGACTGCAAATTCCGGGCCAAGGTAAATTTTGTGCTCATTGAGTCCCCAGTTTTACTGCACTGCCAGTCTGAGACAGAATCTATAAAGTGCAACAGGAAAATTAGCAGGATCTGAGTTATATTGTTGGTGGTGAACCATACTCTTCTCGCAAAGTGTGAGCTCTGAGCATATGTACTTGCAGAGGTACAGAGTTTTGCATCCCTAGCAGTAATTTTTAGTCTTGGGAAGTATGTAGGGTGTCTGTTTTGTTGTAATATTAAAAAGACTTTGCAGTAAATTTTATAAAGTGCCCAGAAGGTCCAACAAATTCACACTGCATTGGCATTATATTCCATACAATGTCAAGCCATGTGATTTGAGATGAACTGCTGAAAATGGTCTCGTGTCACTTGGTTTCAATGAGTTCTTGAATCCGATTGGTTCTGATTTTGGAGTTCAGCTGCAAATTTTATAGATGTGCATCCAAAACTACTTCACATCACGCATAGTTGCAGTATAACTGCAGGTCAAGTGTCACTGAGCAGTAGTTGAAATATTTTTCCACTTTTTGTATTGAGTGTTAGCATTATGCATTCCTAGAACATGTATAATACAGTGGCAGAGTGAGGCTTCAACTGCACTGCACCACCCCAACAGTGGGTTGAATTCTGTTCAGAAATGTGTGTATGAGCATAGGCATCTTGCAATGTATTGAGCGTGGTTTGGTGGTTTTTATCTTATTTGTTCTGATGTATTATTTTGACCTTTAAAATGAATTTTAGAACATATACAGTGTATAGATTTATGGCATATTTTAAGTTTGTGTATAATAATGTTTCAGAGCACTGACTCTTGGGAGAAAAGTATATACTGTATTAGATTTTACAATCTTTTCTCCCCCCCCAAAAAAACTTAACAATATTCCACTCCTCCTAGTCAAGAGAGAAGTATTGCCTTGAAAATAATAAAATTCTGTTGCCTATACAGCATCTTCATTGTGCTAGTGTCATATTTCTCTTCCAGATCAAGTCATCCTTCTAGTTTTTCCTGAGTGAGTGATATCTATTGTATTCTAGTGCCAATTAATACTCAATTAAGTGTACCCATTCAAAATTACATTGAGACTGGCTATGCTAATTTTGCTAAGGACCCTCACAGTCATCAGAGACAGGGGAATCTTTCACGCCATTAATTTGGGCTGGAGATATTTTGGCCCACTTTACCCAGTAATTCAAAGTTTTAAGAAATTTCCATTTAAAATAAGTCACATATTTTGACTGTATAAATGTCAGTACAGCGTACTGAAAATAATACTGGCATCTGCAGTACCTGAATTTTGTCTTACAACTTGAATGCTGTGAATATTGACATTGCTTTCAGTACTAACATTTCTAACATCTCCAAAGTGCACATTTCATTCTGGATTGTAAATGTTTAGATTTTTAAAGTGCTATTGAGTCAAAGAGGTTAAATCTTTCAACAGCTCTGTGACCAACTACAAAGCTGTTTGCAATTTTGTTAACGGAAAATATGCCTTGTCAAGGAAGCTTTCACCCTGTGTTCTTGAAATTTTGTAATTGTGGCTAGTTGAGGAAGTAGTGCTGTTACTGGATTTCTAAACTGTATTACATAAGATCTGATTTGTTAACCAGTAGGAGGAATTTAGGAACTAATTCTAAAACTTAGCCTTTGGCAAAAAAATTATGTAGAGATATTTTCGTGTTAACAGATGCAATTTCTTTGCTGGAAAATATAGCACATTAGCATATTGATATATTAGTATAACAAGGCACTGTGCTGCTGAGCTGCCTTTGGAGTAGCAGTTTTATTATAACACTAATGGATCTCCCATGGCGTTTCTCACAATAAATTGGCATATGGTCTGCTTCTCTTGTGTGTGTCTCTGCTTTTGTGCTGCTGGTTCTCACTTTCTTCTTTCTCTGTTAGTCTTCTGCTTCCCTCCCTCTTTTTTTGGGTAGGAGTAGATGGATGGTATGGTGGGAAAGGGGAGACACTGAAGGCTGTAAGCTGCCTCTGTTGCTGCCCTTTCCTGTTTTTGCATCATTCCTGTTGTGCTGCACATTTGAGCTATTTGCCTTAACTTCCTGTTTTTCCAGTGTTGTTCCCTGTGAAAATCCTTCACTTTCCTGTTTTCTTGCTTCTCTTCTTGTCCTACAGCCCTTCTACACCCTCTTCTTCACCTCTTTCTATTTTTGCTCTAAAATTTATATCCTCTGCATACTGGCATAACCTTCCCCCATCACTCACCAGTCTTACCACCTGGCCCCTCAATTCCATTACCTTCTTCCATTCCCTTCCTTCACTCTTCAACCGTGGAAAATATATTAAAGGCACTGATAGCACTTTAGAACTAAAGTGCTAGTTTATGAAGCCAGTGAAGATTAGCCAATGTGTGTGGGTGAAATAGGCAGTAGCCCATAAATTATTTCAGGGAAGGCCATGGCCCTGTAAAGGGTATGAAATGTGACTGGAATACGGTGGCCCTAGGAAGGGATTGAAGCAGGCAAAGGAAGCCCTGGGCCTGGGAGAAAAATGCAGTAGGCCTGGCAGTGGGAGGCAGCAGGATAGGCTCAATGGAAACCTAATGAGGTTAAAATAAAGCCCCTGTATTTCTTAGTACTACAACAGGTGTTGCTTTTACCCACTAGGGGGCATATTCTGTCTATGGGATTTTCAAATGTTTGCCCTTGCTTTCTGTTGCCTTGGAGCTGGTGTGTCCTAGTGTTCGTAATGGTGTTTAAAAGCTATTAACACCATAACACCATAAACCTATCATTTTAGTAGAGGGCTTTAATTGCTGCTGTGAATGCTGGAAGTAGCTCCACCTCCAAAATGATGTGTTGCTTTTGCAAGAGAAAACAATATAGGCATACCTCCCACCTGCAGGAGATAACAATAACAATGAGCAAACGCATGGCAGAGGAAATTCAACACAGAAAAGTGTGAGGTGATGCACTTAGGCAGGAAGAATGAGGAGAGACAATACGTGCTTAATGGTACAATTTTAAAGGGGGTGCAAGAAGAGGGAGACCTGGGGATGCTTGTGCACAAATCTTTGAAGGTGGCAGGACAGGGTAACAAAGCACTTAATAAAGTATATGGGATCCTGGGCTTTATAAATAGATGCATCAAGTACAAAAGCCAGGAAGTTATGCTAAACCTATATAAAACACTAGTTTGGCCCCAGCTGGAGTATTGGTCCAATTCTGGGCACCACACTTTAGGAAGGGCGTAAAGGCTTTGGAGATGGTACAGAAGAGATTTACTAGAATGGTTCCAGGGATGAGGGATTACGGTTACGTAGATAGACTGGAGAAGCTGGGGTTGTTCTCCTTAGAGCAGTGAAGTCTAAGAGGAGATTTGGGAGAGATGTTTCATGAACAATTTAGATAGAATAAAGAGAAACTGTTTCTAAAGGCTGAAGGGTCGATAACGAGAGGGCACAGATTTAAGGACAAAAGAAACAGAGGCAAAATGAGGTAAAACGTTTTTGCGTAATGAGTGGTTAGGATTTGGAATGCACTGATAGGGTGGTGGGTACAGATTCAATAGTAGCCTTCAAAAGAGAATTGGTTACATATTTGAAGGAGAAAAAATTGCAGGGATATGGGGCGTGGGACTAACTGGATTGCTCTTCGAAAGAACCAGTGCAGACTCAATGGGCCGAATGGCGGCCTCCTATGCTGTACTACTCTATGATTCAATGGTCACCTTTGAGTCTCCTGCTGAATACGGGAGAGTTGATGGGCTTAATTTTTACAGAAGTGAATAGGGCAACCTTGTATACCTTTGTACTTATTTTAAAAAGATGGTGACAGGACTATAGCAATTAGATTTATTAAATAACATAATTATAAGGGATTGTTACTTTTTTTTCAGGTGGAAAACATGCAGCTTAAACACCCCTTACTCTTACCACATGCCCAGTATCATCATCTCATCCTCCATATAATTTCTAAATTCCTATTTCAGATATAGATTAGAACCAGCAGACTCCAGGATGCAGTTTTCATAGTTTCTTGAAGAGGCATAAAAACTGCAGCTTTCTGAAATATTTTATTACACATGGTGCTTTTATCCTATTATTCCCATTAATATATTTACTGCATTTCTATAGATTTCCTCTGTCCACTATTTTTTTGTGTTGTGTCACGGTGTCCACTCAGAATAATTTAGCAATGCAGCAATGTTGCTGCAAATCATTAATATTGTTTCTTGGTGCATTATATGTGATCAGTAAAGCTTAAACATTCAATTTATATGAAAAATATGATACATGAAAACAGTAAACAATAACTTAAATGTGTCATAACTAATAAAACCTGGCCAAAGCATGATATAAGAACATAAGAATTTTTAGAAACGTGAAAGGGCTATTATCCAAACAAACAAACTTACTGCCTTCTCACCATATCGCTCAATCCTTTCTCTCTCCAGGAATGCATCTTTCTTGAATCTACTTATATTGTCTGCTTCAATGGCCTTGCCTAATAACTTATTCCACAATGCTAATGTAATTGAGTTAAAAATATCTGCTTCAATTCCTTTCTTCCTAACTTTCTGGGGGTGATTTTGCCAGCCCTGGGGAGGCGGGTATGGAGGTGGGATTGCTGGGAAAATGGCAGAATTTGGGGTGGGTGGCAAACCCGCCCCTAACCCACCTCCATGCCATCTTCCCAGAAGGCGGGTTGCCGTCCCATGCCGGGTCCCGTCTCCTTGGAGGTGGGAAGGGATTAAAGCCTATTAACTGCCTGTTAACAGATAGTTAACAGGCAGAAAATAGGATTATCCCCTTTTTGCCCTCACAAGTGCAGGCTTCCCGACAGCTCCAAAACCTGCCAGCTCAGCGAGGCGAGTGCAGGGTCGGGGGGGTGCAAAAGTGTGGTGTGAAGGTAAGTGATGGTTGCAAGAATGTAGAGGTGAGTATCTGAGGTAAGTCCTAAGTGTTTTTAAAAGTGTACTTACCTTTGTTTCTTCTGGCAGGTTTCTATGCGGAGAGTCTCGCACCTCCGTGTTGCAGATGAGAGATGTCCATTGCATTCTCAGATGCAACAAACATCTCAATTCTGTAAAAGAAAGAAGGTTGATGAGGTAGACCTCATCAAACTGTAGAGACTGTCACTGTTTGACAGCTTCACAGAGCTGTCAAACGATGACAATTCATCTGTCAAAAATCAACCGCTGGGCGGGCTTAACAAGGTCAATCAAGGGAAAATAGCGTGGGTTGGCCACAACTCGATGGAGGCGGGACTGAAACCCGGCAAACAGCAGTCCCGCATCCAACGTGCCTCCATTCACAAAATCGTCCCCTCTATTTGTTTTCACTTTTGTCCCATATCAATTGAACCTTTTCCCATAGTGCACAACTTGCCTGATCAATTTTTCTCAATTCTGTTCATAATCTGGAAAACTTCAAATATATCATTTGAAAGTCTCCTCTTTTTCAAAGAAAACCAGCCCAATTTCTTTAACCTCTCCTTATAATTTAATATCCTGATACCCAGAAAAAACTTTGTTGTTTGCTTACTGAAGGTCAATATTAATACATACTAGGGACCTGAACTACCACAATTGTCCATATTTAGCAGTGGTAGCATAATGAAATATTGGAAAATAGCAGAATTACTTTAGGAAGAATTTGCATTTATATAGCACCTTTCGTGACCGCAGGGCATTCCAGGTAATAGAATTTTCTAATAATTTGCTTCAGTTACCCTTTTTATTTCACCAGTGTTAATTTTTTACAACTAAGTTAACCTCATACTAGAAAATGTGATGTGCATTTCAATGGTCAAAGTGAATATCCTCATCTGAAAATGATGACATATGCCCAGGATTGTTCTAGAGATACTGTATGTCATCCAGTAACTTACCACATGACCACCTGTGTCATTATACTGTTTAAAGATGGGGACATCACATGTGAGCTTGATCTTATCTTCATCCAATAGCCATATGTATATAATTTATATTGGGAGTCAGAAGATGAACTCTGGTTGACTTTTCCCTTCCATAACCCAGATTTAATGGGCAGCCCCGCCCCCCCACTGGTGTCCTGGCTGAGATCAGCCAACTCAAGACAAACTAGGGGGGCGATTTTCCCAGCCCTGAGGAGGCGGGTCAGTTGGCACAATCGTAAAAAGTGAGAGCAGGTTCGGAACCCGCCTCCGCGCAATTTTACCGGAGGCAGGTTTCATGGGTGCAATTCGGTCCCGCCTCCATCAGTCGGGAGAGGTAGTTAAGACCTTTAAATAGTCGTTAAGGGCCTCTATAATATTTTGACAGGCCTTTGTTATTTTGCTACATTTTGTGCATGTTGCATGACCCTCCTAAACCACACCAGCTAATCCTGGCGGGTTGACAAGTGGGTGGCCTCCTTATAGCTGCAGCTCCACCATTAAAATGGAGCTTTCATCAGGGAGCAGTTGCAGGTGGCAGAACTTTTGTTCCACAGGTCTTTCAGCACTTTTAGCAGGCCTACCGAAGTCAGAGGTGCTGCAGCTTCTATCTCTCAACAGTGGGAGCTCCTTGGAAGACCCTCTCCCCGCTTGGACTGAGCGCTTCCCCAACAGAGGCATCTGCCAGCAGCATGGGAACCATTTATTTCCTTTCATCATGGACCTCAGATTCAGATGAGGAGCATCCATGGCAGCAGCAGAACCAGGCAGCTCAGCAGCACAACAGCAGGAGCGCCAACCTCCTGCTCACCCAACTGAAGCTGCACAGGGCAGAAGGCACCAGTGCATGGAAGCACGTCGCCGCAGGAGATACCCCCCTCTCAGGGTTTACAGACAGAGGATGAGCTACCTCAACATGACTGAGCAGCAGTGCCAAAGGAGGCTGAGACTTTTGCGAGAGGTTGTCGGCGACATCTGTGTACTGCTGCACCAACACCTGGAGCCCAGAGAAGCGGGTGGACACTCCTTACCAGTGGCTGTCAAAGTCACCACCGCACTCAACTTTTTTGCCTCGGGTTCCTTCCAGGGATCATCAGCGGCATCTCCCAGTTGGCCACCCACAGTTGCATCACGCAGGTTACCGATGCCCTTTTCGCAAAGGCGCTCAATTACATCCACTTCTCAAGGGATTAAGCAAGTGTAACTGCGTGTTCAGTTGGCTTTGCAAATATGGCAGGCTTGCAGGGTGTCATAGACTGCACACATTGTGGCCCTTAGGGCCCATCAAAACCCAGCTATCTTTGTCAACTGCAATGGCTGCCACTCCCTCAACGTACAGCTGGTGTGTAACCACAAGAAGGAGATTTTGCATGTTTGCGCCAAGTTCTGTGGTAGTTGCCATGACTTGTTCATCCTGTGGAACTCTAGTGTTCCTCCACTCTTGAATCCGCCAAACCAACTTAACAGATGACTCCTTGGTGACCAGGGCTATCCCTGAAGAAGTGGCTAATGACGCCGATCAGGAGGCCAGCTAACGGAGGCTGAGGAGCTACAACGCCAGCCACATTTCGACCAGATCTATCTTCGAGCAAACCATTGGCTGGCTGAAGATGCGATTCCGATGCCTTGACAGATTAGGTGGAGTCCTGCACTATTCAGCAGCCAGGGTCTCCAGAATGGTCGTGGTCTGCTGTGCACTGCACAACATGGCACAGCGTCATGACTTGCAGATTCCTGATGAGCAAGTGGCTCAGTTCATAGCCTCCTCAGATGAGGAGGAGGAGGAGGACCGAGCGGCAGCGTATCTACCAGCAGCAGTGGCAGCACGCGAGCACATGGCTGCCGGTAATGCAAGGGATGCACTCATCCTGGCCAGATCTGCATAGGTTGCCCATTGTGGCACATGTGCTTAGCTCCTTCTTAACACATGATAGACAATGGACATGACTCTCTGGCCTCCTTTCACTCTGACCACCAACTTGACCACGCAGGTGTCGCGGAGCCCACAATGTGGAGCTGCCTAAGCCAAAATAACAGATGCCATCATGCCAACAGTTTGCAATCACCTAATTTTAATACATTCACGCAGGGATGGCATTTCATCAATAAACAGAAACAATCACCCAATCTGCACACAGATCTGGAGGTTATATCCCTTGCCAGCTGGACCCACACAGCCTTGCTTTCTTTGGGAGGGCTCTTCCTCCCAGATGAGGGAAAGAGCACCTCCCTGCTAGCTCTCACCCCCTCAACCAGCATACCCAGCACCTCATCCAAGAATCTCGGGGAGGCCCTTGCCTTGGAGCTGGCCATTCTTCAATGGGATAAAAGTTTAGAGGTGGTACACCATCGACCAAAAACCAGTGGAATGAGCCAAGGCAGTAAGCAGCCCTTAAATGACGCTGAATAAGTGACGTCAGCAGAGGCGAGCTTCGGTCCCAAAAGACTAATTGGCCCAGGGGAACCCACACCTCTGAACGTAACCAGCCAATTAGGGGAAAATCGCAAATCTTTCCCACCTGCCAATGGAGGTGGGTTTGGAACCCACCCAAACCGCAACCTGCCTCCAATGGGAAAATTGCGCCCTACAGATTCTAAACTGGTACCATTCTAACTCCATGGCTCAGGCTCACACTATTTTGTGCATTGGTTCATTGAATCAGGGAACCAAACAAGCTTCAGCAGCAAGTATGCTATTTTCCACTTGGCAGTAGTCAATATTAAAATGATAGATGTTTGCAAAATAGGATTGAGCAAGGCAAGAATGTCATTTAATTCTCAATAGTCGAATTCCATGGTAATTCCAAGGCCATGAATAAAATTGAACTACTGATGTTAAAAACATTTTGTAAATTAAAAAGTAGTGTTTTTTCTGTCAATCTTTTTGTTTTTCTTTGATACATTCCTAGTTGAGTTAGTGTTCAATTTTAATATGCTTTATGTCAAAGTTCAATACAAACAGATCGCTCCCATTCTAAAGGCCTGTCATATTTAATCGTCTTTCTTCATTAGAAGATGGGCTGGTTATTTTTTGCTTGGCTGATTTGCATACTGTAATTAAAATTCAGTATTCTATTATTATCCAGTGTGTCATTACATGTAGCAGAAGTCATAAATTACCGCTGTAAAAAATCAGCTGAACATGGACATAGCAGGAAATCTAGCTGACAACTCCTGCTCTGAATATGCAATAGAAAGGAAGTGGCTTTTCCACTAATTTATCCTCTTGTGCAGTGTGTAATGTGATAGAAACATAGATTGATGCATTAAGTTGGTTTATAAGCATTTTCCCTCATTTTACTGCTAATAAGATGCTAAGAATTAACTGTTTGTCCCCTGTATGTCAAAATGTAGTGAACATTAGGAACTTCCACTTAACTGTAACATCAGTTACCATTTGTCAAACCAATACTTAGATTTTTTCCACAAAAACAAACAATAAAAGACTTTCTAGTATAAATTAGGATGGTGAAGATAAAATCTTATACTTTGATTCACTCCTGAAAAATCTGATGTTGAATGATTAGCACTTTTGTTGATTCGGATGCCCCCATTCCCAAATCACTGATCAAACAGGCCAGTGAATGACGAGTCAGAGGAAGAGCCTTTCCAAACTGCTACAGAAACACCCCTCAAATGGATAGCCCTTTAGACATCAGAGAAATGCAGTAATCAATCTGCAACTTTAGCCATGTAAATTAATGCAAAGATCATTGAGACTAATACAGGAATTCATGCCAGTTGCATAGCTCACTAGATAGCTAAGGAATGCAAAAATAAATTACTGGACCAGTTTGTAAATTGAATTACAACGACAAGATCACGACACAAATTTCACAGATTAATTATACTTCTAGTATCAATCAATTAGTCAATCTCTCTTGTCTCTTCATTATAGGAGTTGCCTATGGTGAGTCAGAGACTAGGGTCCTGAATTTAAATAAAGGAAACTATGATGGTATGAGGCGCGAGTTGGGTAGGATTGATTGGGGAATGTCACTCAAAGGGTTGACGGTGGATAGGCAATGGCAAACATTCAAAGACCACATGGATGAACTACAGAATTTGTTCATCCCAGTTTGGCATAAAATAAAACAAAAATGGTGACGCAACCGTGGCTAACAAGGGAAATTAGGGATAGCATAAGATCCAAGGAGAGGACATATAAATTGGCCAGAAAAAGCAGTAAACCTGAGGATTGGGAGCAGTTTAGGATTCAACAAAGGAGGACAAAGGGATTAATTAAGAAGGGGAAAATAGAGTATGAGAGTAAGCTTTCAGGGAACATAAAAACTGACTGTAAAAGCTTTTATAGATATGTGGAGAAAAAGATTAGTGAAGTCAAGCGTAGGTCCCTTGCAGTCAGAATCAGGGGAATTTATAATGGGGAACAAAGAAATGGCAGAACAATTAAATACATATTTTGGTTCTGTCTTCACAAAGGAGGACACAAATAACCTCCCAGAGATGTCAGGGAACAAAGGGCCTGAGGAAAGGGAGGAACTGAAAGAAATCAGTATTTGTAGGGAAATGGTGTTAGGGAAATTGACGGGATTGAAGGCCGATAAATCCCCAGGGCCTGATAATCTACATACTAGGGTACTTAAGGAAGTGGCCTTGAAATAGTAGATGCATTACTGATCATCTTCCAACATTCGATGGAATCTGGAACAGTACCCATGGATTGGAGGGTAGCTAATGTTACCCCACTGTTCAAAAAAGGTGGTAGAGAGAAAACGGGGAATTACGTCGGTAGTGGGGAAAATGCTAGAGTCCATTATAAAAGATGTCATAGCAGAGCACTTGGAAAACAGTGACAGGATCGGACAAAGTCAACATGGATTTACAAAAGGTAAAACGTGCTTGACTAATCTACTGGAATTTTTTGAGGATGTAACTGGTAAAATAGATAAGGGAGAACCAGTGGATGTGGTGTATTTGGACTTTCAAAAGGCTTTCAACAAGGTCCCGCATAAGAGATTAGCGGGTAAAGTTAAGGCACATGGGATTGGGGGCAAGGTATTGACTTGGATAGAGAACTGGTTGGCAGACAGAAAGCAAAGAGTTGGAATAAACGGGTCTTTTTCCGAGTGGCAGGCAGTGACTAGTGGGGTACCGCAGGGATCGGTCCTTGGACTCCAGCTATTCACAATATATATTAATGATCTAGACGAGGGAACTAGATGTAATATCTCCAAATTTGCAGACGACACAAAGCTGGGTGGGCGTGTGTGCTGTGAGGAGGATGCCGAGAAACTCCAGGATGATTTGGACAGGTTGGGTGATTAGGCAGAAGCATGGCAGATGCAATATAACGTGGATAAATGCGAGGTTTTCCACTTTGGTGGCAAAAACAGGAAGGCAGATTATTAGCTGAATGGCAATAGATTGGGAGAAGGGGAAGTGCAACGAGACCTGGGTGTTCTTGTGCACCAGTCACTGAAGGTAAGCATGCAGGTGCAGCAGGTGGTTAAGAAGGCAAATGGTATGTTGGCCTTCGAAGCGAGAGGGTTTGAGTACAGGAACAAGGATGTCTTGCTGCAGTTGTACAGGGCCTTGGTGAGACCACATCTTGAGTATTGTGTGCAGTTTTGGTCGCCTTATCTGAGGAAGGATGTTCTTGTCATGGAGGGAGTTCAGCGAAGATTCACCAGGCTGATACCTGGGATGGCAGGAATGACTTATGAGGAGAGATTGGGGCGATTGGGCTTATACTCGCTGGAGTTTAGAAGAATGAGAGGGGATCTCATTGAAACTTATAAAATTCTAACAGGACTGGACAGACTAGATGCAAGAAGGATGTTCCCGATGGTTGGGGAGTCCAGAACCAGGGGTCCCATTCTAAGGATAAGGGGTAAGCCATTTAGGACAGAAATGAGGAATTTCTTCACCCAGAGAGTGGTGAACCTGTGGAATTCTCTACCACAGAAGGCAGTAGAGGCCAATTCATTAAATATATTCAAGAAGGAGTTGGATATATTTCTTCAGGCTAAAGGGATCAAGGGATATGGGGAGAAAGCAGGGACAGGGTACTGAATTTGAATGATCAGCCATGATCTCATTGAATGGCGGAGCCGGCTCGAGGGGCCGAATGGCCTACTTCTGCTCCTATCTTCTATGTTTCTATGTGTGTTTGTGTTTGTTGTGGGGGGAGGGGGGCTGCAAGGGTGAGGGGCAGAATTGGTGGAATTGAAGGAGGGGTGCACATCTCCAGTAAAGATATTTCAAAAGAAGTATCTAAGATTTCTGTCCAGAGATACTGAAGTAAGTGTTTTTTGATTGGTTTCTGGAACATAAACAAATAAACCTGGATTTTCCTCATCGCTAATGCCAACTTTCAGGTGGAACTGAAGTGAGTATTTTGAGAAATCTGTAAGGAAGGCACTCTGCCCACTCCCTGCCAATTGCTGCTACTTCTGGGATTTTCTACCAGACGTGATGGTGGATGTTGAATATGGCAATATATATATGGGCAGGCATGCAGTCATGTGTAAAGGAGGGGGTAATGGTGAAGTGATGTTAAACATCATGGCCTAGAAATTCATTATGGGGCGCCCAGCTCGCCTGGGCGCCGGAATTACCGCTGCGCGCGGATCCACTTGCGCAAGCGGGATATTCAGTGCCAGCGCACCAAGTGGAAGGCGGCCGCTAAACAGGGGTTTCGGCGCCCCGCTTGGGCGCTGAAACTGATTATCGGCGCGCTAGTGGCCGCAGCGCCACCCGCAGCGGAGCGGCAGGCTGCGGTACTGCAGGCCTTCCTCCCTCTCTTAAGGGGGAGGTGCCTGCAGCAGCTGGAGCCCCGATCGTGAGTGCTGGCAAAAGAGCCCGGCAGAATGGCGAAGTGCCGGGCTCCCGGAAAGCAGCCGGCAATGCCGCGGGGGGGGGGGTGGTGGAGGAGGCCGGGGAAGGAGGTGCGGGCAGGCGGCCGCCGAAAAAGCGGCCGGCTGCACCTCCACTTTAATTACCGCCACAGGTAGGCCCTGTGTACCGGTCGCTGTTTGCGGCCGGCGCTGAAGAGGCGGGCGCGACTTAATATGGCGTTCTTCGCGGAAACGGGGCGCTGCGCACACTGATGACGTCATCGGTGGCGGCGCAGCGTTACAGCCTAACGCCGCCATTAGCGCCCCGCTGAATTTCGCCTGAATTTTGCAGACTGGCGCAAAAGCCCTCTTTGGGCGCAAACTGGTGGCGCAGGCCACTGAATTTCTAGGCCCATATTTTCTATCATTGCTGTCAGATTTCACACACTCAAATTTTGTATTCATTAGCCAGTGACAAATCATAATTAAACAGGTAGGCACTGTGCCATAGTATGTGGCTAAATTTCCAAAGAAAAAGTAAGGACTTGAGAATACAACTAATTTTGACTGAACCAGACTGTTCACAGCCTTGGCATCCTATTCGACCCCGAGCTGAACTTATGACTGGGATACTCGTCTCTTTCACAAAGACCACCTACTTTTACCTCTGTAACATCTCCCACTTCTGCTCCTACCTCAGCCCCTCTGCTGCTGAACCCCTCAACCATGCCTTTATTGGCCTGGGCTCAGTGGTAGCATTGTCGCTTCAGAGTCAGAAGGTTATGGGTTCAAGTCCCGCTCCTGAGACTTGAGCACCTAATCTAGGCTGGCACTTCAGTGCAGTACTGAGGGGGTGCTGTGCTGTCAGAAGTCCCACCTTTCAGATGAGATGTTAAACCGAGACCCCATCTGCCTTCTCGGGTGGAAGTAAATGATCCCATGGCAGTAGTCAAAGCGCAGGGGAGTTCCAATGCTAATGCCTCTCCCCTTTCCTCAACTATTCCAATGCTCTCCTGGCCAATCTGTCATGTTTCATCCTCAATACACGAGCTCATCCAAAACTTGGTTAACCATATCCTGTCCCACACAGAGCCCTGCTTACCATTTGCATATCCATAACCATTGAATGTATGTTTCTCATAAGTATGCATTTTTCATTATTTTTTGTTTCTATTTGATGTAAATGTTATTTAACACAAACTAGATTGTTGCTTAACAAAAGGCATAATTTGTTTTTTTTGTATATCGTAGTTCATGATTACACAAGATGCTGTGTTTAATCTTATATGATATTGTGAGATTTATGATAGCTACCCAAAAATTCTCGGTAAATAAATGCACTGTCCACTGTGGTACTGAGGCATACATAAAGGTAAGGTCCCATGTTGGACTTCTGATCTGTGCTTGGTTAGCTAATCCCAACCAGAGTAGTGGTGAGGGTCAAAACTGATTTTGATGTCCATGGAGTACGAAAGGGAAAAATCAGCAGGTTTCCTGTTTCTGATTCAAGAGTATGCACATGAGCAAGAGGTGAGAACAGATTTGGCCATAGCTGCAATTATCATCTGAAGTCGAATAGCCTGCCAATACTCACTGTATAGGATCACATGAAGAATGGCCACTTGGGGGAGATACTAGAGGGCGACAGTGCCAGTCGAACTGCACACCGACAGTGCCAGTCGAACTGCACACCATATGAGTTACCATTTTCAGGTCAGGCAAAAAAGGGGTAAACTAAGGTTAGAGGCAAAACAGTGCGTGCATATAATTTATATAAAATTTGAATACTTATCGTATATTACTTTACATTTAAAAAATTCTCTAACTTTCAACTTATATTAGTGATATAGAAAAGCTCACTAAGTAAAACTATAATGATTGAGTTCAAGGTGTAGCAACATTATAATGCTGCTGGAGTTTCCTGCTTGTAATGGGATATTGGGGCTCAGTAATGTGTTGACATCACACAATGGGGCTGATGATACAATGCTGGACATAGCATTTTATTAGCATGGCGGCCTGAAACCTGCGGGTCTACTGTAGTGCTTAGAGTAACATAATGTGGTTGAACAGCACAAATTGTGCTCAAGGCTCATTAAGACTCCAAGAAATATTAAAAATGGAGACCTCCCTGATAATGTGCCTGGAACGTCTGAACTGGTTTAACCAAATGAAATGTAAACACTTTTTCTAGACATTGCCGTGTTTTGGATTTTGGTGTAATCGCCAGAGGCATTCTTTATATAAGGCTTAAATGCAGTGTAAGTTGCTGTTAAAATCCATTTGAAATGTGCCTTCTCATTATGCGATGTCTTTGAACAAACAAAATTCTTACAGGGCTTGACAGGGTAGATGCAGGGAGGATGTTTCCCCTGGCTGGGAAGTCTAGAACCAGGGGTCACAGTCTCAGAATAAGGGGTCGGCCATTTAGGACTCAGATGAGGAGAAATTTCTTCACTGAGGGTGGTGAATCTTTGGAATTCTCTACCCCAGAGGGCTGTGGAGGCTCAGTCATTGAGTATATTCAAGACAGAGATCGATAGATTTTTGGATATTAAGGGAATCAAGGGATATGGGGGTAGTTCAGGAAAGTGGAGTTGAGGTAGAAGATCAGCCATGATCTTATTGAATGGTCGGAGCAGGCTCGAGGGGCCAAATGGCCTACTCCTGCTCCTATTTCTTATGTTCTTATGTTTGAAGTGCCATCAGGTTTTGTCTTTTACACAGTACAAGTCAGCACAAAACCAAATCTACTATGAGAAGTAAAATATTCTCTTTAATAGTGTCCTAAGAGGGTTTATCCACTGAGGTTGTTTCAGTAATTAATTATCACCAGTATTTGATTGTTAGTTAATTGGGTTCTTTGTTAGTCATTGTTTGTTTATCTGTGTTGCAGGACTTTCTATCTCGTCCAAATCTTATTGACGATTTCAAAATATTTACTGGAAGGCATGGTTATGATATTCTTGTCTTGATGACTATCTTTTTAAGTGAAAGGGGTGAAGCAACTCGGCAAATTGCCATCTATACTGACAATGATGAGCTATGCAACAGAGTAAGTAATTTAAAATTCACACCTTCATTTCAGTATATTTGCTTGCTGGATTTTATATTTCATGGGGCAGGATTTTCATTGGAGGCGTGTGGGGGGTTAAAATCCCGAAATCGGGGGGGGGGGCACAAACCCAACCTGCCTCCATGCCAGTTTCAAAGGAGGCGGGTACCCGACCCGCACTGGGACCCGCCTCCCCAAAGCGGGAAGGGGATTAGTGCCAATTAACTGCCTGTTAACAGGTAGTTAACAGGCAGTTTTTAGCCTAATCCCTATTTTCATTCTTGAAGTGTGGGATTCCCGACGGCTCCAAACTACGCCAAGTTAGCGAGGCGGGCAGTTGGGCTGAAGGGCTTGGAGGGGTCAAGATGTCCGGTGTTCAGGTGAGTGATAGGTGCATGAGTGCAGAGGTAAGTGTGTTTGGTGTGTTTAAAGAAGTTTTATTTACCTTTACAGCCTTCCTTCCTTCAGGTCTCGGGAGTCCCTCATCTCACCAGCACAGAAAGCAGAATGGCCGCGATCTGTCAAAAATTGCAGCATTCAGCTTTCTGTTCCGGAGAGATCTCTAAATCATACTGAGAGGAAGGAATTAACTTAGAGTACAGATTGTCAGTGTTTGACAGCTTCAAACAGCTGTAAAACGCTGATATTTCATCTGTCAAAAGGTCTTGACAGATGAAATATCAATCTGTGACGTCACCTGTTGTCAGGTGGCCCGTAATTGGCCTGCTGAGCCCTCTGGGTGGGCTCAACAAGGTCAATCAAGTGAAAATCGCGTGGGTTGGCTACAACTCGATGGAGGCAGGACCACAACCCCAAAAGTTGTAGTCCCGCCTCCTACCCACCTCCTCAATGAAAATCCAGCCCATTGTGTCTATTTTAAAACTAAAGCTATTGTACTTTTTTTGTGGAAAGATGATTATTTTGGGGGTTATTATTTTAAGAATGTAGGAGGATGGAGTCACTTTTCAATTTGGCATCCAATATTAGCATCAATAACTCTAGGATAGGACACAGTACTGCCAGATACAGGGTACAGTTTCTTTTATTATGCCCCAACAATGTACCTTAGATCTTGAGGTGCTTTTACATTGGTGTTTGAATTGCAGGAGTAAAATATCTATGCACCAGCTGTCTGTTTACACTGCAAAAAGCAGCTTCCTTATTCTGACAGCATAATTGAGCTAGATTTAGTAGTGTAAATGCAAGGAGCCAGCATACAAATGCCTTCACCTTTGGATTATTTCCTATTGTACCAGACTGAATTTTCCAGTGTAGTCACACCAGCCATGTTCATGGGCTCTCTGAGAGAAATTCCAGTTTGTACTAAAGTATATGCAGTTTTGTTCTGTAGCAAAAATGTGCACTATAGTACTAGGAAATAAGTTGAAACATCCCCATATTCACTTCACTTAGGACTTCACAGTCACCTCCAAGATAACATGCTCATTCTGTCAGTCTGGGCTGGATTTAACTAAAAATCCAAGAGATAAGAAGATAAAGCTCTGATGCATTGAACTACTCAAAATCCTGGTAACATAATACAAAGTTTAAAGAAATACACCAGGGTAAGGTACAAACTATTTTTCCTGTTTCCAGACATAGTCTAATTTGAAAATCAATGGCCTTTAACTTATGCTAAAGGATACAGAGATATGAACACTTACCATTGATTTGAAAGTCCTTCCTCCACTACTTTAATGAAGGCGTTAACACTCATCCAAACCTTATTAAGGATTTGAATGTATTTACTGGAAAGGATTTTATACAAACACATTAAGCATTTGTATGTAATATTTCATGGCTCAATTTTAAAGCCATGTTTACTTAAAAAAGATATTTCATTAGTTAGATGAAAGAATGGGAGGAACTAATTATATATTGGAAATTAATTAGTCCACATGGAGCCTTTATCACTTTTATACTACAGTTTTAGCTTTGTGCTGAAGTGGTTTCGGCTTTGACCAATACTAAACTTCAGTCATGTAAATTGGGGGTTAAAGTCCGAACTAACTCCAAAGTGAAGTGGAGTGAGACCCCCTGCTCCAGAGGGTTTTGTTCCTTTTGTCCTTGGTGTTGGTTGGACCTTGACTCATGATTCAGGCTGCATTACACTTTAAGCACATTTACACTATACACTAATTGTTAAAGATGTCCAATTATCTCAGCTGCCCATGTGGCCCTCCAGAGAGATGCCCCACTGAGCCCAGCCAACTTTCCAGCCTAGTGGGTAATTATCATATTGGAGGTTGGTGCCCCAGCCTCCAATGGGGAGTCTTGTTGATAAGAGGGCACAATTTCAATGTGGTTAAGCCTCAGGTCCTGCTACAGCATTGCGATGTAGGCAGCCTCCTGTAAAGTGGCAATTTTTTATTAAAATGTTCCTTAGTCCTGTACAAGGCACTGCTCCCTAAGCACTTGCACAGGTTTTAGCTTCTCTCAGATGTTCTGGCCCCTATGCCGTTAAACACTAAGGGGGAAAAATTGGGTGAGTAGTGTTAAGTATGTGTATTGTATTGAACAATTAACACAAAGACTTAAACGTATAACTCAAACAGGCCTTTACTGGTTGGAGGTAGGGACTGCACATAGGTCTTTACTTCATGCCCACAGGCGGGAACTGAGGGGGATCAGTACCCACAGTACTATTTATACCCCTATGGCCAGGAGTGGTACTGCGTATCACTACGCCCAACAAGTAGTGCAGTCCTGTCCATAGGTTCAAAGTAGCACACATATTACATACACAACATTCCTCCCTTCCTAGCTTTACAGTCATCTCCCCATTTAACATAACGTAATAACATATATACATATATAACTTCAGGTTTACATAACAGAATAACATAGATACATAGATAACTTCATGTCAAAAACAGATCACAGATTCAGTCTCTGCGGAAAACAGTTCACAGATTCAATCTCTGTGGTGTAGTCGGTTCACGTTGCTAGAGTGACTCATTCAATAGTCCTTCCATGGATTTAACAGTTTGAACTTCCGAACTGAATTGGCTCCGTTCGGAGGGACCACGTGTGTGATCTGGTAGAGGTGATAATGGTTCAGATGGGTCATCTTCTGTTTTTACTTTTCCTTTTCTGCTTCTTGGAGACTCTCTGGGCTCCATTGTCAGCTGCCACAGCTGCCAGCTGCATGCGCAGTTCCTCCTTCTCTTCCTCCTGTTTCCGTCGTAGAGCCAGCTTCTCCCGATGTTCCGTAGACTTTTGGTGCTCCTCCATGATTTCTGCACTTTGGGAGTCGAAGTTACAAGCTGGGCAGGACAGGACATCGTAATATTCGGTGTCGTCCTGAGCTAGACCAGTGAGAGGGTCGTCTATTTCCTCCATACCCAGCTGGACGTTAGCCAGCTCTTGTTCCAAATCCAGACATCTTTCCTGAAGAGACTTCTTCATGTGTACCTCTGCATCCAGCTTTTTCTGGGCTTTCAGCAAGTCGTTTACTAGTGACCTCATTTGTGATTTTAATACTTCAACTTCCTTTGGAGATTGATTGATCGGACTATGCAATCCCTCTACCGGAGCAGCTGTTTCAGCGGTCTGTTGTTCTACGTTGACGTGAGTCAGCGTACTTTTGGCATCCAATGGCTGCTCTGTTGCAGTCATCTCAGTCTGTGTTGCCACCTCAGCTCTTCCAATAACCTTTGAGAGCTCCGAACCCCTTTCGTTTGAATATTGAAGTTCATGTTCAAGTTTTTCCCATTTCAGAGTCCTGTCCTTCAGCATATGCAGGAGTTGGCTGACCGTTAACTCCTCTGACATCAGACGTTTTGTGTGCTCCTGCTCCATTTTCTCCATCAGCTGCTTCTGTTGTCTTTCCAGATTCTCCAACTCTATATCAAAGAACTCTTTCGTTGCATTCAACTCTTGCTCAAAACGGCGAAGCATTTGTTCTAATTGCTGTTGTAGTTTGAAATGGAGTTGAGTTCGAGCCCGGTGTCCCTCAGAAATGGGCACATCAGTAGACTTGCCAGACTCAGAATCCACAGTTAAACTATGTTGTTGTTGCTCAGTGGAATTCTGTGCTGAAACTTTGTCTTTTGCACCTGAGTTGGGCTTACCATCATCCGTTCCAGAGTCTGGGCCGACTATCTTCACCGAGTTCTCACTCGTTATTGTTTGTAGGAAATGCCAGTCCATATTCATTTTCCTAATCCACTCCCGTCCTAGTAGTGGAGGACCTCCTTCAGATATCACATATAAGTCCATTATTTGACTGTCTTCGCCCTTGTGGGCCACTGCAACCTCTATTTTCCCGATGGGGTACACTCTTTGCCCCGTGTATGTTTTCAATATAATCCCCGTATCCTGTAGGGGAATATGTTGGAATAACTTTCCGTAATCTTTCTTATTTATGACCGTCAATGCCGATCCAGTGTCCAATTCCAGTTTTACTTGGACTCCTTCTATCTGAAGAGTGACCCAAATTGTCTGGAGGTCTGCACCCTTACCAGCGTTGAGTACTCTTAAGCTAGCCAGTTCATTACAGCTTAAGCTAGCCAGTTCATTACTGCTAGCGTCTGAATCGGACTCCTGTTCGGTCACCTTGTGTACCTTTGCGTATTTTCCTTGCGGTGACTTCTTGTTGCTGGTCTTCTTCCCTGACCTGCATACTCTAGCTATATGTCCAAGCCTACCACAAGTTCTACATTCTTGGTTTTTAAACCAACACTGGTTCTGATCATGCGTTGTCTTTCCACAACGATAACATTTGCCAGAACTCACACCCAATTTGTGTGCACTGAGCTCCGGTGACCGTAGCTGCATTACTGCCGTGCCTCTCGCTGCGGCTTCGTGTGCTGCTGCCATAGTGACCGCCTTCTCAAGCGTCAGCTCATTCTCCTCGAGCAGTCGCTTTTGTGTATCCTGTTTAAATAAACCACACACAAATTTGTCTCGTAGTGCATCTGTCAATCCCGTTCCAAACTGGCAATATTTCGCTAATTTACGCAATTCCAGCAAATATTCAGCATTGCTTTCATGCTGTAGCTGCCTTCTGTCGTAAAATTTAAATCGTTCCGCTAGCATCAGCGGCGTGGGGTTTAGATGATCTTTCAGGACAGTAACAATCTCATCGAACGTCTTATCCGCCGGTTCATCTGGTGATAACAGGTGTTTCAATTGCCCGTACGTCTTCGCACCCATTAAATTTAATAATGTTAGAGCTTTATCTTGGTCATGAATTTTATTGGCCTTACAATAATTTTTTACTCTTTCAACATATATGGCCCAATCTTCGAGGTCACTATCAAAGGTGCTAATATTCCCGTGTTTAGGCATTGTAGATTTGCAATTTCTCAGATTTTATTTTCTTTACTTGTTATCAAAGATGGCGGCTTCCCGCTCTTGCCGTCGTCCTCCGCCCACAAAATGGCGGTTTTCCCGCGCTTGGCGGTCTTCACCCGTCCCCCGACGCCGTCTCCCTTCAGCCCTCGAGTGCGGCCCTTATCTTCGCCGCGATCGATAGCCCGCGCTGTGCACCGCGACTCTCGCACCTTGAGCTTCTGCAGCCGCCGCGCCTTTCAGTCCGAGTGCGGCTCTTATCTTTGGTCCCGATCGCTGGCCCGGCTGCGCCCCTCACTTCAAAGCGGCCCGGCCCTTATCTGCCGATCGCTATCGCCCTACCTCTCTCTCTTCCCCAGTCCTGTCTTTACTCCGGTTCACAAGCTGATGGAGGCTTCAGGGTCCTAATGCCTGTCTCTTCCAGTCGCTGGAAGCTGTCAGGATTTCTGCTGCCCTTCAGTTTTGAGTGGGGTGTTGAGGATTGAAACCTCTCTTCAACGTCCTGTCTTTGGACGAAGCCGCCTGGAATAACTGCCGCAGGGTAAGAGCCTGACTCGTCGCCAGTGTTAAGTATGTGTATTGTATTGAACAATTAACACAAAGACTTAAACGTATAACTCAAACAGGCCTTTACTGGTTGGAGGTAGGGACTGCACATAGGTCTTTACTTCATGCCCACAGGCGGGAACTGAGGGGGATCAGTACCCACAGTACTATTTATACCCCTATGGCCAGGAGTGGTACTGCGTATCACTACGCCCAACAAGTAGTGCAGTCCTGTCCATAGGTTCAAAGTAGCACACATATTACATACACAACAAGTAGCGCCACCTGTTAGCGCCTAAAGAGGCAGTCAGTGGCTGTAGCGCCACTGGCTGCGCCTCCCGTGATATTCAGCAAGGGCGCTAATGGTGGCGTTAGCCTTTTGCGCTGTGCCGCCACCGATGACTTCATCGGTGGGCGCAGCGCCCCGATCGCGATATTTGGTAGCGAACACCGTTGTAGCGCCATTCGCTACCCGCGCCCGGTTCACGGGGCCTTGCTGCGCCGGCAGAGGTGCAAGTTAAGGTGGAGGTGCGGGGCAAGCGGCTGCCTGCCAGCACCTCCGTCCCCGGCCTCCTGGTACCCCCCGCGGCATTGCCGGCTGTTTCCCGAGAGCCCGGCACTTCTCCTTGGTGTCAGGCTCTTTTGCCGGCACTCGCGATCGGGGCTCGTGCTGTTGCAGGCCCCTCCCCCTAAAAAGTGGGAGGAAGGCCTGCAGTACCGCAGTGTGCCGTGCCACAGCGTGTGGCGCTGCGGCACGTAGCGCTGCAAAATTCACTTTCAGCGCCCTAAGAGGGACGCGGAGCGCCTCGAGCCGCGGCCCGGCTCCTTCTAGGGGCACTTCAACTGAATTTGCGGCGATCGCGGCGCAAATTCCAGCGCCCAGGCGAACTTTGCGCCGCTTGGGCGCCTCAGGCCAATTTCTAGGCCTAAATGTCTCATTTAAACAATGAAAATGGCAGGAAATAGATCAGAGGCCATCTTTCCCTAATTTGGAGCCATTATCATGCACCTGCCCACATATTGTGCCCCACCGAACTGGCTCCCGGAAAATAGGGAGGAGGTTCACCAAGGTGGCAGTTTTCCACCCTCGCATGCCCCAGATCTGAAAAATTGGTGGGTTGGGGTGGAGGTGGAAAGCTTGGAGCAATATGTATACTTTTATCAATTCATATGTGTTTTGTGGTGATATAGAACACCAAAAGTCTGGTTTAAAGTCCACTATTCCAGCACAAAACATTAGAATATTCACTATTACTACAATGACTGGTAAAGATCATTTCAGGGAGGCAAATGATTGCCACGTATTAATGGTGACTGTCTTTATCAGTTAAATCACATTTCATTTATGTTATATTGTTATAACTTTTATTTTACAGGAGCTTATTTTTTCCTTCTCTCATTATTAATGATGAAAACATTGATTAAAATTCTATGGACTTGCAACAGAAGTGAAAATTGAATAGCTATGCTGTTTTTATGTTTTTATTTAACTTTTTTTGACTTGTGATCTAAATGACACAATAAACAAATTGAACAATAGCAAAACAATGGCCCAGATATTCCGATCCCTACGGGTGTGTATGCGCTGTGTACCCACCCGTAGGGACATCAGAAATGCCGGTTTCAGGCATGCACACCAGCATTTCTGATCTGTCAAGAATGGACAGATCCTCTGGCTACCCTAGAGAAGGGCCTCTGCGGGCGGAGAGTTCCGCTTTTTGGAGACCCTCCGCCTGCAGAAAATCCTTACAATTTTTACGCCTGGTAAAAGCAGCGTAAGGCCTGCTTTTACCAGGAAAATAGTTGAAAACAGTAAAAAAAAAAAAAAAAAAAAAAAAAAAAAATTTTTTTGGACTGATTTATCATTTAAAAATACTTAAAAAAAAAAGTTTATTTTTAGCCCTGTAAAAAACTTTAATTATTTTTTCAAAATGTTAAATTTTTGTTTAAAATACTTAATTTATTATAATTTCAAGTCATTTTAAAAATGTGATTTTATTTTTTAAATTTATTTAAAGTTTTACTATGTTTTTGGGGTGATCTCCATTCCTGTCAAGTGTATAAAGGGAGATTCCCTTCTTTGATTGGCTCCCCATGACCTACGTGATCCCAGGGACGCTGCGAACTACATGCACCTCTGGGATACGTGGGCCCTGCGCATTTGGAGTTTGGAGAGGCCTCCGGGAGCCCTCGGGTAAGGGCGTAGATTTTTCCAGATCGCAGGCCTCCATCCGCGGGAGGCCTGCGATCGGAAAATATGGGCCATTATTTTAAGTTGCAGAGAACTGAAATATGATCTACTGTGGTAACCTTTTATGCTAACAGTGATTGTTTAACAAATACTTGCCATTTTTTTGTTGTTGTAGGTTTTATACTAGCAAAGTTCACTGAAATAAAAGTACTCACTAATATTCTCATTGTTTGACAGATATGTAATACATTAGAAGAGTGTCAGAATCCATGTCTCCAACTGGAGCCAACAGAGTATGGATTCCATGAGATCAAAGCGTATCAACAAGGGAGCTCTTCAGTTTCATGCAAGCAGATTCTTCCCCTGATAAAAGACTGCATCCACAGGCGACCGCAAGGAATGTTGATGAACAGAAGAACTTCCTCCACTGAAGCTGTCAATGGCAGTGCTCCGGTTTCAGAAGGGTCATCTGGTGTTCTAGACTTATCTGGTCCCGATGTAGATTCTCAGAACACTGAATATATTGGTGATAATTTATTGGAAAATTCTCAAAATATGAACTCTTCCTTACAGACCCATGGTGATGGCAATTTAGATCTTATGAGTCCAGACAGTGGACTAGCTACTATCCGAAGCAATCGTTCATCCAAGGAAAGCTCAGTTTTTCTCAGTGATGAAAGCCCAATCAGAGAAGCAGTTGTACCACCCTCCAGCATTGTACATGGATATGATCTGTTCAGTTCGCTGCCTGAATGTGAATTAGTAGAGGAAAAAGTACCATCAGTTGTGAATGTGAATGATAATTTTGATTTGTCTGTCCTCGATCCTTCACATTGCAGTAACACTAAAGCTGATTTTTCTGGAGATAATGAAGAATTTTTGATGATTGCCAGTTTGTCAAAATTAAATTCCGCCCCTCCAAAAAATGATTTTGTGAAAACAGCTCCTTTAAATAGTAACTCGCCTAAGTTTTCTACAAGTATATCAGAGGAAACCAGTGAAATAACTGACCAGATAAAGGTAGAGGATGTTCATGTTTACAAAAAAGAAAATGCTAGAGATGAACCAGAAAAAGATCAAATGATGCAACACTTTGCTAGATCCCATGTGGCTGATATTTCTTTAACTTCACAAAATCTTTCGAATGATGTGATTGGAGTGGACACTGTAAATAAGAATGTACCCCCAACACCCATGAACAGTCTTGTAGAAGGTTCACCTCTTGATGAGGGTCCTCATAATATTTTTGCAGAAGATGTAATTGAAAAAATGAATGAAATTGTTATTGTTGACTCTGATCAGTCAGATTCTAAGTATATTGAACAACAGAATGAATTTGAAGTAGGTCCTAAACAGGCTGTGTCAGGCCCAAATGATGTCTGGAATGGAAACCAAAAAGAACTAAATGTACTTGTGCAATCTTCTGATTTTTGGACAGATTTTGATCAGGAATTCAGTCAATCTGATTTCTCCCATTTTGACATTTGGAATGAAATTGATATGCAGTCTAAACAATCAGTTGCAAGAAATGTTGATGATGTATGGAGTACACCTGAACAAACCATTTTCCAATCACCCTCTGCTAAACCAGATGTATGTGATGAATTGGACAAGACTCAATTGATCTTAAACAGTCCTAATAACGGGAACAAATCTGGGAATGAAGCTAATGTGTCTGGTTTCAATAATTTTGATCCACATTACAAATTTGGAAATGAAACATTATTAGCACACGAATCCCAAATTATGACAAATTTACCAATGCAAGAGGACAAACAACAAGGTGCAGATGGTCAGCATATAGGTTTTGAACAGAAACAATGTACATCAGCTGTAGAAAAGACATTTATTTGGGATGAGCCTATACAAGAAGTTATAAGGCCGGTTGGAAATCTCTCAGAGATAGCAAAGGAATCTGAGTGGAAAATTCAACATTCAAACACTGAAAACCCAGATATCTGTACTGAGCCTACACAGGATACTGATCTTCTTTCATCACAAATCCCTACAATATTAAGTGATCCTGAACAGGAAGTTAATTTGCTAGTTGCTGTAAATTCAGATATAGGGAGCGAACCTACAAATGAAATTACCCAGCCAACTGATGAAATTTTAGGTGCATGGACTACATTTGACCAGGAAACTAGCAACTCAGCTTCTGAAAGTGAACACATACAGATTGCAGAAGACTACCAAACAATTGCACATAAATATCCAATGGAGTTTAGTCCCGAAAAGGAGAAAAGGCAGTTAACCTTTGAAAATACAGATTTATGGGATGAACATTTACAGACATACAGTCAACCATTGGCAAAGAACTTGGAAGCATGGAATATTTCTCAAGATGATCCCAAACAGTCACCATTGACAAATGCCAACCTATGGAGCAGACAAATAGACAGCATTAATCAGCCAGGTACAAAGATAAGGAGTGAATCTGAACAGGATGTCACTCAGCCAGTGTTTGAACCTATCATGCCAGGGGTTGAAC
Source organism: Somniosus microcephalus (assembly GCF_052327205.1). Lineage (NCBI taxonomy): Eukaryota > Metazoa > Chordata > Chondrichthyes > Squaliformes > Somniosidae > Somniosus > Somniosus microcephalus. Next base: position 135,836,623 of record NC_140987.1, read on the forward strand.
ACATGCAGGAAGTACGTCATGCTAAAATTAGTCACAGTCAGGCAGTATTTGAAACTGTAGAGACAGTGAACACAAAGGAATACAAACCAACATCTCCAAATTCTTCTGCTATATGGAATGAATTTGAACAGAGCAGCCATTCATCTTCTGAGAGTCAAGAGGAAAGTGGTGAATGTATTGAGAGGGTCAGTCGGCAAAGTGTAGAATTACTGGATAAAGTGAGAAGTTCGGACCAGGAAACCAGATATTCTGCAACTAAAAATCCATATATAGAGAATAAATATGTACAAGAGAGCAGCCAGCTTTCTACAGGGATACATCATCAACAGGCCAATAGTGAGTCAACATTTACAAGCCAAGAACTCTGGTTCAATCAAGTACAAGAAATCAGTCAACCAAATGCAGACCACCCTAATTTGTGCCATGATTATGAGATGGAAGACAGATTGCCAGACTATGTAAGTGATGAATTCTCCAGTTCTGTTGAGTTTGAATCGGTAAAAACAGATAACCAGCAAAGCTCTGCAAGTCCTCATACTTGGAATCAGTTACAAGGAGTTACTGAACTGAATGCAAAAAATTCAGATTTACAGAGCAAATGTGAAGAGGAATTTTCCTATTCTGACCTAGAAGAAAAATGGAAAGCATCTACACAGAAAACAAAACAGCCAGTGTTCAACCTTCTTGATATACATTGTGAAACAGAACAACACCGCCAATTGTCAGCCTCTGAAATGCTACAAGACCACCTGGCTACAAGACCACCTGGCAACCACTGCATCCAACCTTTGGAAGAAGGAAAACCACAAGCCGTGAAGAATCCTGATCTATATAATGATTCTGAATATGAGTTTATCCAGCCAATTACTGATCTTCATATTTCAAATAAATTTGAACAAGAACTGCCAAATGCGCTAGATCCTAACAAACATATAGAAGGTGAGAATAACCAGTCTTTTGCTGAAATTCCTGACACTTGGATAGACCCTGGGTATGAATTTCCTGAGTTGCTTTCTACTAGTAGTGATGTTTACAGTGGATCTGAACAGGAGTTAACAGATGGAAAAATTCCTGATATCATGAATGACTATCGCCAAGACACAAACCAGACTTCTTCAACAAATCCTGATCTGTGGGTTAAATCCGATCAGTTTTTTGGTTCAACTGCTGTAAACCCTGATATTTTGAATGACTATGAATTAGATTCCAGCCACTCAGCCTCAAACAGCCCTGATAGATGGAGTGAATCTGTTGAGGCAGAAAAACAAGATTCTGGAAGTCCAGATATGTGGATTGACTCAGAAGAAAAAACTGATGAACCTCTGACCAAACGGCCTGATATAATGGACGTATCTGGACAGCAGTCTCGCCTATCGGTCTCAGACAATGTTGCTTCATGTGACTTAGCTGAACAAGCTTTTGTTTATCCATATCCAAGTGTGTACAATGAATTAGTACAGCAGGCAAGCCATTCACCTATAGTTGCTGTGGATGCAGGGTTTTGTTTAGTACAGTTAGACAACCTAAAGGAATCAAAACCTGCTGATGTTTGCATTGAATCAGGACAAGATTTTATTACAGCAGAACAAACATTTGATAAAGATAAAGATTTGACTGCATTAAATAATCTTGTTAAGTTTGAATCTGTACAAGGAGATGAACAACAAATTTCTGGACATCCTGATGCTTGGATTCAATTAGAAGGAGTTACTGAATCAATCACAAAAAATCCAGATTCACAGGATAAATATAAAGAGGGAATAAGTTACTATGATTTAGAAGATCATAAATTTACGGGGCATAGAGACCATGTAGTTAATCATGCAAATTTGGAACATCTTGATGCCTGGAACCCAGAGGAAGAGATTTCTGCTCCTGTGGATAGTGTATTACCTTGTGCAAAGGATATTTCATGGACAGAAAGTAAGCAGTTTCAAAGCTCAGATTCTGAAAATAATGTTTTGTACACTATGGAAAAAGAGCAAGAGGGCAGTGTTTCAAAAGAGAAACATTCAAATTTATACCTAGATAATAATTCACACAGTACAAATAATGGGGAAAATGATGATGAAACCCTTTTATCAAAATCCGGATTTGCAGATGACTATTTTACTTCTGCTACTTCTGACTACAACCTGGATAGTCAGGTAGTTGCTTTACATAATTTAGAAGTGATGGAATACTACTCTGTATCAGAAGAAAATCTTTTGCATAAGGAATCACTGAAAGATTTTCCTCAGGCAGTAACTGAGGACACAATTTCATCTGCAAGCATCAGTGCTTCCAAAACCACGAAGGATGAGTTTGTCACAATGCAGAAAACACCCATAATTAGTGGTGAGGGACCCCTGCCAACTAGTCCTGAAGTCCAAGGTAATAATAGAGAAACTAAATCAGACATGTTTAAAGACAAGACAGCATTTGTCCATGAAAATGTAGGACTTCTTTCATCAAATGGTGCTTGTGAATATGTACAGCAGTCCGATTTACTGAAAACTTCAACCAAGGATATTGAAGACAGTAACATATTTCCACCAGCAGATGGTACTGTAGCACCCTCTAACACCAATGTATCAAACCAAAGAAATACAGAAACTGAACATGCAATACATAATGTTGTGGAAAGTGCATGGGTTTCATTTGAAAATACAGATAGCAGCAGTAACAGTAATGTGACATCCTCTAGCTTATCCAGTATCCAGAAATCAGGCTTTTGGGAAGACCTTAGTCCTCAGGATGGTAGTATAATTGATGCTGAAGGGTTTTCTCATGTTTCTGTTTCAGAGACAATTGCTGCAACAGATAGGCATAAAGAGATTGTAGGAAGTGAATTAAAAGTGGAAATTGCAGACCAGTTGACAGAGTTCTGTAACAAAGGAAGTGATCCCCTTTTGGAACAAAGGTGTGATAATCAGGACAGCTGCTTGGTTTCTTCACTCAGCTCTCCAGCTTCCTCTATTGAGATTGGCAACAATTCCCCAGACGTTGAATATGTGGGTAAATGTCAGACCAAGGAGAACCCAAATGAACTTGGTAGCAAGGACATCAGATTAACTTCGGATAAGGACCGTGGCAAAGGAGAAATGGACTATATCATTGTATCTGGAAAAGATGAACCTTGTGAAGAAGCCGCAGGTAGGCAGGAGAATGTAAGTTGGGTGGTAGAAGATGCGAATGCAACAATTGTAAAAACAGACTTTCAAGAAGATATACTTTCAACATTTCCTTCAGATACAGTTCAACCAGGGATCAATGGAAATGAAACTAGTGTCTTGGAGAGATTTTCCAATGAGACTCTTTCTACATACAATGCCTCAGATTACCAGTCTGTGGAAAATAATGGCCAAGTTGAAGGGGAAGTCTATTTAGATGAGAAAACCACTGGAGATCAACAAAGCAGAAAAGTGGTGGATGTAAATCAACTCTTGGACACCTCATCCGAGGGAAGTTCTAGTAGGACAGAAATGAGTGAATCTGGTTCAGAGAATTCAGTTAAAGAGCTAAAGGCAGCGGGTCCTCTAGTTGCTGAGACCTGTGCAGATAAATCTGAAGAATCTAAGACTGAGCATGATGTCATATGTGATATTTCTTTAGAAATGAAAAATACAATTCATTCAAATAAGACTCTATCTATGGACGATCTAAGCTACACTGGAACTGTATCACAGTTCCCCGTGAAAGAGGCCAACTTTTCACCCGAAGATTTAAGAGAAGGTGAAAAGGTGGCAGAACAGGTTTATTCAGAACCATCTGCTACTGAATTTTGTGCTTTGATGGATAAAGGATTAAGAAGGGAAGAGATTATTTTAACTGAAAAGAAAGATTCAACTGAAGTAAGGTAAGCTATGCCATATTCAATTACTTTTAAAAACATAAGAACATAAGAAATAGGAGCAGGAGTAGGCCATTTGGCCCCTCAAACCTGCTCCGCCATTCAATAAGATGATGGCTGATCTGATCTTGGCCTCAACTTCACTTTTCTGCCTGTTCCCGATAACCCTTGACAGCCATGTAGTTCAAATATCTGTTTATCTCGGCCGTGAATATATTAAATGACTCCGCCTCCATGGCTCTCTGGGGTAGAGAATTCCAAAGATTCACAACCCTCTGAGAGAAGAAATTCCTCTTCATCTCCATCTTAAATGGGCAACCCCATATTCTGAAACTGTGCCCCCAGTTCTAGATTCCCCCATGAGGGGAAACATCTTCTCAGCATATACCCTGTCAAGCCCCCTCAAAATCTTAAAATGTTTCAATAAGATTACCTCTCATTCTTTTAAACTCCAATGAGTATAGACCCAACTTGCTCAACCTTTCCTCATAAGTCAACCCCTTCATCCCAGGAATCAACCTAGTGAACCTTCTCTGAACTGCCTCCAATGCAAGTATATCACTCCTTAAATAAGGAGACCAAAACTGTACGCAACACTCTAGGTGTGGTCTCACCAACACTCTGTACAGTTGTAGCAAGGCTTCCCTACTTTTATACTCCATCCCCCTTGCAATAAAGGCCAACATTCCATTTGCCTTCCTAATTACTTGCTGTACCTGCATGCTAACTTTTTATGTTTCATGTACGAGGACACCCAGATCCCTCTGTACCACAGCATCTGTAGTCTCTCTCCATTTAAATAATATTTTGCTTTTCTATTCTTCCTACCAAAGTGGATAACCTCACATTTTCCCACATTATACTCCATCTGCCAAATTTTTGCCCACTCACTTAACCTATCGATATCCCTTTGCAGACTCATTGGGCTGGATTTTCATTGGGCCGTGGAGGCAGGATTGGAGGCGTGTGGGGGGTTAAAATCACAAAATCGTGGGGCACGAACCCATCCTGCCCCCAACCCGCCTCCATGACGGTTTCAAAGGAGGCGGGTCCCAGTGCTGGTCGGGTGTTCAGGTGAGCGATGGGTGCATGAGTTCAGAGGTAAGTGTGTTTGGTGTGTTTAAAGTGATTAAAGAAGTTTTACTTACCTTTACAGCCTTCCTTCCTTCAGGTCTCTGGAGTCCCTCATCTCACCGGCACAGAAAGCAGAATGGCCGCGATCTGTCAAAAATTGCAGCATTCAGCTTTCTGTTCCAGAGAGATCTCTAAATCATCCTGAGAGGAAGGAATTAACCTGGAGTACAGATTGTCAGTGTTTGACAGCTTCAAAGAGCTGTCAAACGCTGACATTTCATCTGTCAAAAGGTCTTGACAGATGAAATGTCAATCTGTGACATCACCTGTTGCTGGGTGGCCCTTAATTGGCATGCTGATCCCGCTGGGCGGGCTCAACAAGGTCAATCAAGTGAAAATCGCGTGGGTTGGCTACAACTCGATGGAGGCAGGACTACAACCCCGAAAGTTGTAGTCCTGCCTCCTACCCGCCGCCTCAATGAAAATTCAGCCCATTGTGTCCTCCTCACAACTTGCTTTCCCACCTATCTTTTTATCGTCAGCAAATTTGGCTACAGTACGCTCAGTCCCTTTATCCAAGTCATTAATACAGGGGCGATATTCTGAGCCTCGAGGAGGCGGGTTTGGAGGTGGGAAAGGCGGGCAAATCGCAAAAAATGAGTGTGGGTTCAGAACCCACTTCCGTGGGATTTTGCTGGTGCCGGTTTTGCAGGGTGGAAAACGGTCCCGCCTCCAGCAGGCCAGAGAGGTTGTTAAGAGCCTCAAATGATCATTAAGGGCCTCTCTAAGTCTATTTTGAGAGGCCCTCGTTATTTTTTGACATTTCCAGCGTTTTTCACGACTCTCCTAAACCACGCCAGCTAAACCTGGCGGGTTGACATTTGGGTGGCCTCCTCACAGCTGCAGCTCCACCATTAAAACGGCGCTTTCATCAGGGATTAATTGCAGGTGGCAGAACTTTGCTTTAAAAGGTGTTTCAGCACTTTTAGCAGGCCTTCCAAAGTCGGAGGTGCTGCAGCTTCTATCTATCAACTGTGGGACCTCCTTGGAAGACCCTCTTCCCGCTTGGAATGAGCGTTTCCCCAATAGAGGCATCTGCAAGCTGCATGGGAACCATTCATTTCCTTTCACCATGGACCTCAGATTCGGATGAGGAGCATCCACGGCAGCAGCAGCAGGAGCCCCAACTTCCTGCTCAGCCATCTGATGCTGCACAGGGCGGAAGGCGCAAGTGCATCGAGGCACCTCGCCGCAGGAGATACCACCAACAGAGGGTTTACAGACAGAGGATGAGTTACCTCAACATGAGTGAGCAGCAGTGCCAAAGGAGGCTGAGACTTTCGCGAGAGGTTGTCTGAGAGATCTGCGGACTGCTGCAGCAAGACCTGGTGCCCAGAGGAATGGGTGGACACCCCTTACCAGTGGCTGTCAAAGTCACCACCGCACTCAATTTCTTTGCCTCAGGCTCCTTCCAGGGATCATCAGCAGACATCAGCGGCATCTCCCAGTCAGCCATCCATAGTTGTATCATGCAGATTACCGATGCCCTTTTCACAAAGGCGCACAATTACATCTACTTCTCAAGGGATCAAGCAAGTATGACTGCGCGTTCGGTTGGCTTTGCAAATATGGCAGGCATGCCAATGGTTCAGGGCGGCATGAACTGCACACAAGCGGCCCTTAGGGCACCCCATCACAACCCAGCTATCTTTGTCAACCCAAGGGCTTCCACTCCCTCAATGTACAGCTGGTGTGTAACCACAAGAAGGAGATTTTGCAGGATTGCACCAAGTTCTGTGGTAGTTGCCATGACTCTTTCATCCTGCAGCACTCTCTTGTTCCTCCGCTTTTCAATCCGCCAAACCAATTTAACGGATGGCTCCTTGGTGACAAAGGCTACCCGCTGAAGAAGTGACTAATGATGCCGATCAGGAGGCCAGCTAATGAGGCTGAAGAGTGCTACAACGCCAGCCACACTTCGACCAGGTCCATCATCGAGCAAACCATTGGGTTGTTAAAGATGCGCTTCCGATGCCTTGACCGATCAGGTGGAGCCCTGCAGCATACACCATACAGGGTATCCAGAATGGTCGTGGTCTGCTGTGCACTGCACAACATGGCACAGCATCGTGGCGTGCAGCTTCCTGATGAGCAAGTGGCTCAGTTCATAGCCTCTTCAGATGAGGAGGTGGCTGAGGAGGAGGAGGAGCAGGAGGAGGACCGAGCGCTGGTCTATCGACCAGCAGCAGCGGCACCACGCGAGCACATGGCTGCCCGTGATGCAAGGGATGCACTTATCCTGGCCAGATTTGCATAGGTTGCCCATGTTGGCACATGTCCTTGGCTCCATCTTAAGACATCATAGACAATGGACATGACTCTCTGGCCTCCTTTCACTTTGGCCACCAACCTCACAACGCAAGTATCGCGGAGCCCGCAATGTGGAGCTGCCTAAGGCGAAAGAACAGATGCCATCACACCAACATTTTGCCATCAAATCATTTTAATGCTTTCCAACAGGGATGGCGTTTCTTCAATACACAAATATTCACCCAGCTGCACACAGATCTGGAGGTTATATCCCTTGCCAGCTGGATGCACACAGCCTTGGGGGGAGAAATTCAGTTGTGAGCGCCACCCGTTCGCGCCTTAAGAGGGCGATAAGTGGGGCGCCAACCAACTAGCGCCCGGGCGTGGCAATACCTGCGCCTCTCGCAAAATTGAGCGGACATTTAGCGGCGGCGCTAAACCATACCGCCCGCTCTCCTGCGCACGCAGATCTTGACATCATTCCAGAGTGCAACGCCCTTGGGGCGCCCCGGACCGGAAATTCAGTGGCGCCCCCCTCCTTTCCGCCTGTCACTACCAATGACTGGTTGACTGGAATGCTTCCCAGTCGCTATGGGGCTGGGGGGGGGCGCTATTTAAAGGGGGCTCTTCCTGTCTTCTGTGTGGTAGCCATTTTTGGACCACTCGTTCTGTGAGAGAGAGAGATTTGCAGAGAGACAAAGGGAGAAAGAGAGACTTCTGCATTGAGTCAACGCTGTCTGAGGTAGTTTTGGCTTCTGACCATAACTTTGTAGTTGCTTTGCTTTTTCACCGGCATAACTTTGATTGCCCACATATTATTGGGGCTGCAATGGATGGGAACGTCGTGCTTCTCCATCACATTGAGAGGGCACAGAGACGCAGAGAGAGAGTGGCAATCATGGCCAGACGGAGGAGGGCCAACAGGCATTGGTACAGAAGACCTTACCGTCCCAGGGTTTTTTGACAACAGTTCTCCTACATCAATATGTCTGAGGAGCAGTGTTTGCGAAGGCTGCAATTCAACAAGGAGATGGTCACTGAGCTCTGCCACCTCCTCCAGCCAGATCTGCAACCTCAACTGCAGGACGTCTCTGTCGGTGGCAGTGAAGGTAACAGTGGCTCTCAACTTTTATGCCACCGGCTCCTTTCAAACTGCTACTGGGGACATTGCCAATATCTCCCAGTTCGCGGTGCATTGCTGCATCCGTCAAGTCACAAATGCCCTCTTTAAAAGGAGACAAGAGTACATCTCTTTCCCCATGACCCCGGACAAGCAGCAAGAGCGTGCAGCAGGCTTTGCAAGAATAGCGGCTTCCCCATGGTGCAGGGCGCCATTGACAGCACCCATGTGGCTTTGCGTGCTCAGCAAGAGAATGCCGAGGATTTCCGCAACTGAAAGGGCTTCCATTTCTTGAACGTCCAGTTGGTCTGTGACCACAGACAGCTGATACTCGCTGTCAATGCCCACTTTCCAGGCAGCAGCCATGATGCCTTCATCCTGCGCCAGACTTCTGTGGCAGACCTTTTCGAGGCCCCGCTTCACCCAGGAGGCTGGCTTCTCGGGGACAAGGGCTATCCTCTATGCACCTGGCTGATGACCCCGCTCCGTTCGCCCAGTACCCATGCAGAAGAATGATACAATGAGAGCCATCAAGCTACCAGGAACATCGTTGAGCACACATTCGGCGTGTTCGAGCAACAGTTCCGCTGTCTGGACCACTCTGGAGGAGCCCTGCAGTACTCGCCTGAGCGAGTCTCCCACTTCGTTGTTGTGTGCTGCATGCTGCATAACCTGGCAATCCTCAGGACCCAGCCAATGCCTCCGAGCCTTGGAGCACCAGCAGAGGAGGAGGAGGAGGAGGAGCAGCACCAAGACGGGAGGGAGGCACAAAGTGCAAGGGCCGTCCGTCAAAGGCTTATAGCAAGTCGCTTCTAGGCCCCCTCTGAGGGAATGGCTTCTGCCATTCAAAGAACCTGAATGGAACCATGCTGCAACTCCTAAGCCGGTCAAGGCAACAATGAGTGCAATGAACAAACATGCACATTTTTAATAAAGACACTTCTTTATTTACAAAACTGTGTATCCTTCCCGCATGACAAAATAATAGAAAGAAACACACAAAGAAACAGTCAATCACATAACTGGCTCTCACAACCTGGAGACAATGTCCAAAACAGTAACAAAAATATGACCACGATCCTCGGCCTTCAATAAAACAATGAACAACATTTTGCCACACCTTCTACTTTTTGCCTTTCGAGGGTGATCTGCTTCCCTTGCGAAATTGCCTCCTTCCCACCCTGCAGCTCCGCCGCACTGGGACCCCAGTGTCTGCAGCAAGGCTGGGGGAAGGCTGCTGAGTGTCAGAAACTGAGACTGCAGATGCCCTTGAGGGACGGCCTGGACCAGCTCTGGGCCTGGAGGGCCCGGCTGCTGACTGCTCCAAATCTGCATGGGTGGCAGCAGTCTGTCCTATAGGTGATGGCAACTGCAGTGGAGAAGTGACAGTGCTGGCAGCAGGAATGCTGTCATCCTGAGAGAGGACAGCAACTCCCCGCTCGACCGACACACTGGCACTCCCACGGGGCAGCACTTCAGCATGCGGAGCAATCTGTGGGAGCACAGATTGCTGGCCTGCTGCAGCGCAGGGAGGGCCCCAGGGAAACCTGCCCGATCCAGCGAGGGTGACATCAGTTAGTGCTCGCGTGGCCTCAATCTGCATCTGCATGAGACCAGCCACTGACTGCATTGTAGCACTTAGCATTTGCGTGGCAGACGCTTGTGCTGCACCGAAGTCCTGGACACTCCTTGCCAGTGACTCATTGGATTCGGGCATCCTTGCCACTGCAGCCATGAGCTCAGTGTGCCTTTGCTCCACCTGGGCGCTCATTTCAGCGAGGAGCCGCACCTCTTCTGCGCTTACTGTAGCAAGATTGGAGGCCATACTCTCCCTCCGGGGAGAAGGCCCCCGAGCTTCCCTACCCCCCTTGCGTTGCTGCAGCCCACTGGGTCCTGGAGCTTCACCCTCATCAGACCATTCCCCCCCGCTCCCCTCCAGGGAAGGCGTGTCCCCAGTATGGCCATGGGCTGCCTCAGCAGAGGGTTGTGCTGATGGACCGGCTTCCTCTTCCTCCTCGCCTTCAGATTCACTCCCAGTGGCAGCTTGAGGGCCCGCCTCCTCACCTGGTGAATCAGCATCTGAAAGCAGGAAGGTACAAGAGTGGCTTTAGCGTGAGGACAGGGTGGCAGCAAGAGAAGCATGAGTGCAGCGATGTACTGATTTGGATCGAGAGTGTCAAAGGATGCTGTTGTGAGGAACAAGTGGAAGGAGAGAGGTCAAAAAGGTGATGACCTTACCATTGCTGGCCAGAACGGTGTCGGCGTCTCCAGTGGCGATGGGGCCAAGCATCCGGCTTGCCACAATCCGGTGGACTCGCTGCTCCAGATTGGTCAGGGCTTGAAGGTGAGGTCGGCCTCCCCCGGTCCGTTGCTGCTGCCTCCTATTATGCACCAGCTTGCCCTGCAAGAAAAAGGATGGGGTCTGAGTAAAGATGCAGCCATGATCTTGGCTGAAATGCCTCCCATGGTCGAATAGCCCTTACTGTGTGCAGCCATGATCTTGGCTGAAATGCCTCCCATGGTCGAATAGCCCTTACTGTGTGCAGCCATGATCTTGACTGAAATGCCTCCCATGGTGGAATAGCCCTTACTGTATGCAAAGTGCTGAATGTGCGTGTGAGTTTCCTGAAAGGGCTATAGGTGTTGGAGGAGTGCTGGGCATTGGGGCTTTCAAGACCCTTTGGCCATAAAGCGAGGTTGAGATGGAGGGATGAAGAGGTTTCTGAAAAAGGCACTCACCCTGACGACCCGAGTGAGGTCGTTGAACTTCTTCCTGCATTGCACAGGGGTCCTAGGCACCATGCTGCTGGAGGTCACTCTGTGAGCCACCTCCCTCCAAGCTTTTCGGTACTCGCTGGGCAGAGGCCTCCTGCCACACTCTGGGTACAGGAGAGATCGCCTGCGCTCCACCGCGCCAACCAGAGCCTCCAAGGCCCCCTCGCTGAAACGCTGCACTCGCTCCCTGGCCCTCTCCATGGTCCTTGGCTGCAGGATTTCGCAACAGGTCTGTCCAGGCCGAGATTCAGGGCTCCGATGCGCAGGGTGCGGCTGCAAATCAAGATCGACCCTACCCTTTAAGAGCTGACCGGCGCCAGCGTGTCTGTGTGCAATCGCTAACTGACAGCACCTGCGCTGCGCCCACCCTCTGAGTTAGCGCTTCGCTCCTCCAGCTTAGCGCCTTGAGAGTCGTGCAGCGCCTGATTTAGCGCTGCAATCAGCTCCAGGGGCAAAACAGACCAATTTCGCAGTAGGCGGCGATAATTTGCGCCGGGCGCCAAACTCAGCGCCCAGCCGATAATCGCGCCCCAAATGGGGCGATACCGAATTTCTCCTCCTTGATTTCTTTGGGAGGCCTCTTCCTCCCAGATGAGGGGAAGAGCACCTCCCAGCTAGCTCTCACCCCCTCAACCAACATTTGCAGCGCTTCATCCGAGAACCTCGGGGAGGCCCTTGCCTTGGAATTGGACATAGTGGTTTCTCAAAATATGTTGCAGGTGGTGCAGCATCGACAGAAATCCAGTGGAATGATCCAAGGCAGCAAGCAGCCCTTAAATGAGGCTGGAAAAGTGATGTCAGCAGAGGCGGGTTTCAGTCTCAAAACACTAATTGACCAAGGGCAACCCACACCTCTGAAATCAACTGGCCAATCGGGAAAATCTCAATTTTTTCAAACCTATCAGTGGAGGCGGGTTTCAAACCCACCCAAACCAAAACCAGCCTCCATCCCGCCTCCAGTGGGAAAATCGCCCCCATAGATTATAAATAGTTGAGGCCCCAACACTGATCCCTGCAGTACCCCACTAGTTACAGTTTGCCAAGCTGAAAATGACCCATTTATCCTGACTCTCTGTTTTCTGTTAGTTAGCCAATCCTCTATCCATGCTAATATATTACCCCCAACACCGTGAGCTCTTATCTTGTGCAGTAACCTTTTATGTGGCATCTTATCGAATGCCTTTTGGAAATCCAAATACACTACATCTACTGGTTCCTTCTTGTGGAGTCTTTCTTTCTCACTGGAATATATCTTTGTTGAGAGTTATGAAATATCTCTTTAAAAGTCTGCCACTGCTTATCTACCATCTTACCTTTTAATCTATTTTCCCCATCCACTTTAGCCAACTCTGTCTTCATACCCTTGCAATTGCTTTTATTTAAGTTTTAGACACTAGTTTCAGACCCTCAGAATTATCATGTTATGATCACTCTTCCCTAAAGGACCCTTTACTATGAGATCATTAATTAATCCTCTCTCATTAAACATTACCAGATCTAAAATAGCCTGTTCCACAACATATTTTTCTAAGAAACTGTCCTGAATACACTCTAAATTCATCCTCAAAGCTGCTTTTGCCAATTTGATTTGCCCAATCTATATGAAGATTAAAATCGGCCATGATTATTGCAGTACGTTTCTTACAAGCCCCCATTATTTCTTAATTTATACTCTGTCCCACAGTGTAACTACTGTTAGGGAGCCTACAGACTACTCCCACCAGTGACTTCTTTCCCTTATTATTTCTTATCTGCACCCAAACTGATTCTACACCTTGATCTTCCAAGCCAAGATCATTTCTCACTACTGCACTGATCTCATCCTTTACTAACAGAGCTACATCACCTCCTTTTCCTTTCTGCCTATCCTTCCGAAATGTCAAATTCCCCTGAATATTCAGTTCCCAGCCTTGGTCACTTTGCAGCCACGTCTCTGTAATGGCTATCAGATCATGCACATTTATTTCTATTTGTGCCATTAATTCATCTATCTTGTTACGAATGCAGCGTGCTTTCAGATAACGAGCCTTTCATTTTGTCTTTTTACCATTTTTCCCTACTCTGACCCTATTTGCTGGTGCACTCTTATGCTTGCATGCTCTGTCTCATCCTGTCACACTCTGGTTAACATAACCACTATTGCTACCCTGCACTATTGCCTCGTCCTTTCTCTTTAACTTTCTAAGTTTCCCCTCACCTGAACCCTCCCCCCCACTATTTAGTTTAAAGTCCTACTTTAGTTTAAAATAACTACAGCCCTAGTTATTCAATTCGCCAGGACACTGGTCCCAACATGGCTCAAGTGAAGCCCATCCAAACGGAACAGCTCCCTCTTTCCCCAGTGCCCCATGAATCGAAACCCATCTCTCTCACACCAATCCTTGAGCCACGTATTCAACTCTTTGATCTTATTGACCCTATGCCAATTTGCTCGTGGCTCAGGTGGTAATCCAGAGATTATTACCTTTGTGGTGCTGCTTTTTAATTTAGTCCCTAGCTGCTCATACTTCCTTAGCAGAACCTCTTTCTTAGTCCTACCTATGTCATTGGTGCCTACATGGACCATGCTGGGCGGGCTTAACAAGGTCAATCGGGAAAATAGCGTGGGTTGGCCAGAAGTTGATGGAGGCAGGAATAAAACCTGACAAGTGGGAGTCCTGCCTCCAAAAGCTCCCCATTGGCAAAATCCAGCCCTTTATATAGAGTATTTTCACCAACAGGATTTAGGTGTGCGGGGACATCTGATGATCTTGCCCCAGGGCTCACAGTAATCCACACTGCCCTTCCCCCATCTTCCTGCCATCCTTGTGTAATTTCCTAATTGGGCTAAATGCCTGCTTAAATTGCTCTTGCACATTCAGTGTCAGAGTTTTATTTTAATGTTTAAAAAAGTAGAACATCCATGAAAATGATTTCCCATTGTTTATGATGGGATTGCACTGTGCATTCAGCCTGTTCATCTGAGTAGGCAGAAAGGGAAGCTCCATGTGCAGATGATCTCTTAAAGTTGGCTGAGACTTCCTACACTGCTGTCCTCAAGGGATGGTATACTGAACTGCCAAACTAGGTAACCTTCCTCACACCCATTTTTACAGCAGAATCGCTGATCTGCCAGCCATCAAACAAGGGTTTCCGGCGCTGCACCTTTCCGTCATTTTTCCAGTTTCCTGCCTCCACATTTGTTTTTGCCCACAACTTATTTTTCTAGTAGATCTTTGAAAAACCTGGCAAAAATTCTGAGCTTCAGAAAGGCTGACAAAAAAATTGTCAGCACATGAAACCTCTGACCTTTAAGTTGCTTTTTATCTTTTAAAATCTGCTGTAGCTTTTTAGTGGCTGCTAACTCGCTGGATATTTGACATTCCCCCATCCCTTCCCATTGGTCTGTTCCGAGCACAAGGCCCAATCCAGCCCAGGAGCACATTGTGCAAATGAATTTAGGAGCTACCCCAGAATATGGGCAGGATTTTCATTGGGCCGTGGAGGCGGGATTGGAGGCGTGTGGGGGGTTAAAATCCCGAAATCTGGGGGCACGAACCCATCCCGTCCCCAAACCGCCTCCATGCCAGTTTCAAAGGAGGCGGGTACCCGACCCGCACTGGGACCCACCTCCCCGAGGCAGGATGGGGATTAGTGCCAATTAACTGCCTGTTAACAGGTAGTTAACAGGCAGATTTTAGCCTAATCCCTATTTTATTCTTGAAGTGTGGGATTCCCGACAGTTCCAAACCACGTTAAGTTAGCGAGGCAGGCCGTCGGGCTGAAGAGCTTAGAGGGGTCGAGATGGCCGGTGTTCAGGTGAGTAATGGGTGCATGAGTTCAGAGGTAAGTGTGTTTGGTGTGTTTAAAGTGTTTAAAGAAGTTTTACTTACCTTTACAGCCTTCCTTCCTTCAGGTCTCGGGAGTCCCTCATCTCACTGGCACAGAAAGCAGAATGGCTGCGATCTGTCAAAAATTGCAGCATTCAGCTTTCTGTTCCAAAGAGATCTCTAAATCATCCTGAGAGGAAGGAATTAACTTAAAGTACAGATTGTCAGTGTTTGACAGCTTCAAACAGCTGTCAAACGCTGATATTTCATCTGTCAAAAGGTCTTGACAGATGAAATATTAATCTGTGACGTCACCTGTTGCCGGGTGGCCCTTAATTGGCCTGCTGAGCCCGCTGGGTGGGCTCAACAAGGTCAATCAAGTGAAAATCACGTGGGTTGGCTACAACTCGATGGAGGCGGGACTACAACCCCGAAAGTTGTAGTCCTGCCTCCTACCCACCTCCTCAATGAAAATCCAGCCCACTATGTGTTGCGATTGTCCTTTTTTAAAGCTAACCAGTCCCACTGGGATCATAAAGTCTACCCCTACATCTTATGTTTACTTGCATTATTGCAGAAGTGATCATCAACACTGTACTCAGAAACCCAAATTTGTTCACGTGAATGTAATATGTAGTTTATAATTCTTGAGCAATCCCTGCAATAAAGATGAATGTATAGTAGTTAACTTCATGCCTAGAACTTGAACTGCACATAATGAAGTGAGTGCATCAACATGGAAACTGTTTTAAAAAGAAATTAATTTTTCTGGGTGTGGACTTTTGAAGAGCTAAGATGATGGGGTAGATTTTCATCTTTATTGTCTGGACATTAAGCATCCCCTGGGCAGAAGAACCTGGCAGAGAGATTCACATGCCCTGAACAGAACTCTCTGATTTTCCTTCCATTCATTTCAATGAAGCACAATCAGGCGGGTTCTGTTACAATCATTCATCGTAAATGCATCCATTTAGTTTCACCGTATTGTCTGGTGATTATAGATAACTGCAATTGTTTGAATTTTTGGTTTTATGACACTGAAAGTGGTTTGTTTTCTTGATGCTATAATAAGTGGCATTGACCCTTTGATACAAAAGAACTGGCTTGATCAATTTTTGCATTATTGACACAGATTTCCAAAGTGCTTCTGTCATTTGAGACATGCATTATTTCATTGTTCCTCTTCCTCAATTAAATTGGTACAAATGATTGTAAAGAAGATGAAATGGACTGAATTGGTCATTTGGAAACAGAACTTTGTTCAATGTTTATTAAAAAACCTTAAACCCTGATTTTAAATGAATACTGCCAGATTTTTGCAAAGGACTGAGCTCCATTAGTTTGTTTCCTGCCCATTTTGGAACTTGCCCAATTTTCTACCATAATTTTGGATGGATGGTAACAACTGCTTTACCAACTACCTTTGTGAGGCTATGAGGCTTCTATTTCTCCCCCCCCCCCATTCTAAAGAGGGAATATTGTGTTAATCATTAGGAATGGATACGTTTTCTGAAGGAAGAAAAGAATGACTGATCAACGTAGGGAGGCCAGGCTTGTAAATGTAAGTTACATAAACAATATTCCTGGGTCAAATGGAGGTAGGAGTGCCTCGGTCTGTATATTCTGATGTGGGTGCCATCCACAGGGTGCACAGTATTTGTTGAAAATCAACAAACATTAGAGTCTAAGGCTGCGATTTTGCAAATGGATGTGGCTTGGGAGTGGGTCAGCTGGTTTCTGGGTTCCAGTCCCGTCCCCACTGCATCCGGCCCACGGACGTGACTTTCTGTTGATTGGCCTTGTTAAGCCTGCCCTACGGGTTTGCCGGCCAATTAAGAGGAAGCCAGTCAGATGACGTCATTTGACGATGCGTCATCGGCCTGTTTTTTTAAAGGGACCACGCACAATTTTTCTTTGACAGCTCATTTCTCAGTGTTTGACAGCATTGAGGTGCTGCAAATACTGACAATCACTGTACAAAGGTGAGCTCTTGCACCCAGGCTCTCCAATGACTCCCTCCATAGGCTAGAATGGATGGCAGCTGCAGGTGAGGCTACAGAAGCGATCTGTCACTGATGAGGGAGGTTCTCCCAATGAGGTGGGACTAGACATCCAATTCAAAACTTGCTACCTACAGAAAAGTGTAAATGCATTAAAAGTGATTTTCCCAACATTGTCTTATCTCTGAAACTCACCATTGGATCCTTCACACCACTTCTGCAGCTGTCATCAATGCAGAAACACTACAGCAGACTCACAACACATCACACTTACCTGGCATGGTGTCCGGACATCGGGGAACCCGAGGCAGAAGCGGCAAAATTAAAAAAGAGCCTGTTAACAAGTATCAAGTACCTGTTAACAGGCAGGTAAGTGGCTATAATCCTCTTCCTGCTGTTAGATGTTCGGTCCATGCGCAAATCGGGGACCCGACACTTGGGAAGATTGATTGGAGGCGGGTTGACGGCGGGTTTCCTACCCACTGTCAATCTTAGCGATTTTGACAGCGGTCCTGCCTCCAATCCCGCACTCTGAGGACTGGCAAAATTCTGTGCTAAATAGCTACTGTCTCAGGAAGGTTCCTCCAGATGTAACAAGGTCATTGACAGCAAATTAAAAACAATGGCTGCTGCTGTTGGCACTGGATGAGGCTTGCTGCCTTTTTGTCCTGTCTGTGTGTGGATTGAACACTCAACCTCCCTATACAAAGCAGCAATGCAGCTATTGCTTTTCTGGTCAGTACAGACCTGTGCTGACATTGTGAAAGATATGTGCCCAGAAAGTCACATTTTTTTCCTGAACTGGATGTGAGAACATAATGCCCTGGATTTTGCAGTCAGCGGCAAAAGAACGGTGCTTGCTATTCACTGCGCTGACAACTGTCCACAGAGTTTTCGCGGTCTTTTGAACGTAGACTTGCTGTCATCGGGCATCTGATCCAGCGTGGCACCATCTGTGGTGTTTATGAGCAGGAAAAGCAACAGTGTGGCTCTTCCAAAGCAACAGTGTGGCTCTTCAGCCAATCAGACTGAAGAATCCTCATTGAGCGATGCAGAGTCTAAACCAGGAAGTATAAATTAGATTTAAATCATGTACAGAAAGCGAAATAAAGAAAGGGAAAGTAAGATGAAATTAAGAGAGGGGGAGAGATAAGAGACAGACAGAAAAAGCAAAGAAAATTTAATTTGGTTTTAAATCTCCAACACAAATTAAATTCTGAAGGAATGAGACTCCAAACTTGTAAAATGTATTTTTTCAGACAGATGTGCCAGAGAGGTTGTTTGGCAGTAATTATGACTTATCACAAATGTTCCCTTTAAGCCGCGTGCTTGCGCAGCACTCTGGAGCTGCCGCGCAGCCTGCTTACCGGCTTTTAAATAGGAAAAACCGTGCATGCAGTTTTTTGAATGGGCCACGCAGGCCCTTGGAGGGGCCACGCACCCAAAAAAAATGATAGGGAACATTGCTTATCAAGCTATTAAAAATTCACTTACACCGGAATGCACCAGCCCTATTTTTTTCTGGCATGTTTAGTGAGTAACTAATGGATAAGTACAGCAACTTCATGCCCTGGACACTAAGTTCCAGGAGGCAGTCACACCCACGAGAGTATTTACTTCCAATTTGGCCCATGGTCAGGGACAGGAGGGTGTGACTACAAGCGAGGCAAATATTGGGATCCAGGAGGTAGTGATGGAGGAGCCTCAGCCCTTGGCCTTGTCCAAAAGGTACAAGATTCTTGCTCCCTGTGTGGATGAGGGCAGGGACTGCAGGGAGGATGAGCAATCTGACCACAGCACTGTGGTACAGGGAGCCATTCAAGTGGGTGGAGTAAAAAGAAATGTTGTAGTGATAGGGGATAGTATAGTTAGGGGGATAGACACTGTTCTCTGCAACTGAGAGCGTGAGTCCCGTAGGCTGTGTTGCCTGCCCGGTGCCAGGGTTAAGGGCATCTCCTCTGGGCTGGAGAGAAACTTGGAGGGGGAGGATCCAGTTGTCGTGGTCCACGTAGGCACCAATGACATAGGTAGGACAAAGAAAGAGGTTCTGCTGAGAGAGTATGAGCAGCTACTTTAAAAATTAAAAAGCAGAATCATAATCTCTGAATTACTACCTGAGCCACGAGCAAATTTGCATAGGGTAAATAAGATCAGAGAAATGAACGAGTGGCTCAAAGACTGGTGTGGGAGAAATGGGTTTCGATTTGTGGGACACTGGCACCAGTACTGGGATAAGAGGGAGCTGTTACGTTTGGACGGGCTTCACTTGAACCATGCTGGGGCTAGAGTCCTGGCGAATTGAATAACTAGGGCTGTAGAGAGGGCTTTAAACTAAATAGTGGGGGGAGGATCCAGGTGAGCGGGAATTTAAAAAGTCAATAAGAAATGAGAAAGCAATAGAGCAGGATAGAGATGGGGGAAATAATGACCAGAGTGTGACAGGGAGGGACAGAATGTTTAAAAAATAAGAGTGCAAGAGAAAATGGGGCCAAAACAAGGAGAAATGGTAAAAAGACAAAGTTAAAAGCTCTATATCTGAGTGCATGCAGCATTCGTAACAAGATAGATGAGTTGACGGCACAAATAGATTCAAATGGTATGATCTGATCACCATTACAGAGACGTGGTTGCAAGGTGACCAGGGCTGGGAACTGAATATTCCAGGTTATTTGACAATTTGGAAGGATAGACAGAAAGGAAAGGGAGGTGGGGTGGCTTTGTTGGTAAAGGATGGGATCAGTTCAGTGGTTGAAAAGTGATATTGGCTCAGAAGATCAAGATGTAGAATCGGTTTAGGTGGAGATAAAAATTAATAAAGGGAAAAAGTCTCTGGTGGGCGTAGTGTATAGGCCCCCAAACAGTAGCAATACTGTTGGACAGAGTATAAATCAACAAATAATAGAGGCCTGTAAAAAAGGTACGGTAATAATCATGGGTGGTTTTAATCTCCATATTGATTGGACAAATCAAATTGGCCATGGTAGCCTTGAGGAGGAGTTCATAGAGTGCATCAGGGATGGTTTCCTAGAACAGTATGTAATGGAACCGACCAGGGAGCAGGCTATCTTGGATCTGGTACTATGTAATAAGACAGAATTAATAAATGATCTCATAGTAAAGGATCCTCTAGGAAAGACTGATCATAGCATGGTTGAATTTCAAATTCAGTTGGAGGGTGAGAAAGTTGTATCTCAAACCAGTGTTCTGATCTTAAACAAAGGCAATTACAATGGCATGAGGGCAGAACTGGCTAAAGTGGACTCGAAAAATAAATTAAAGGGTAAGACAGTTGAAATGCAGTGGCAGACATTTAAGGAGATATTTCATAACTCTCAACAAAAATATATTCCAATGAGAAAGGAAGATTTTAAGAGAAGGAAGCACCATCCGTGGCTAACTAAGGAAGTAAAGGATAGTATCAAATTGAAAATGATGGCATACAATGTTACCAGGATTGGTGGGAGACCAGAGGATTGCGAAAAATTTAAAAACCAGCAAAGGATGACTAAAAAAATAATAAAGAAAGAGAAGATCAATTATGAGAGTAAACTGGCAAGAAACATTAAAACAGATAGTAAGAGCTTCTACAGGTATATAAAAAGGAAGAGGGTAGCTAAAGTAAACATTGGTCCCTTAGAGGATGAGACTGGGGAATTAATAATGGGGAACGGGGAAATGGCAGAGACTATGAACAAATATTTTGTATCTGTCTTCACGGTAGAAGACACTAACAACATCCCAATAATGGATAATCAAGGGGCCACAGGGAGGGGGGAACTAAAGACAATCACTATCACTAAGGAAATAGTGCTTGGTAAAATAATGGGACTAAAAGATGACAAGTCCCCTGGATCAGATGGCCTGCATCCCAGGGTCTTAAAAGAAGTGGCTGCAGAGATAGTGGATGCATTGGTTGCAATATACCAAAATTTCCTGGACTCTGGAGAGGTTCCAGCGGATTGGAAAACTGCAAATGTAACACCCCTATTTAAGAAAGGAGGGAGACAGAAAGCAGGAAACTATAGACCAGTTAGCCTAACTTCTGTCATTTGGAAAATGCTGGAGTCCTTCATTAAGGAAGCAGTAGCAGGGCATTTGGAAAATCATAATGCAGTCAAGCAGAGTCAGCATGGTTTTATGAACGGGAAATCATGTTTAACAAATTTGCTGGAGTTCTTTGAGGAGGTAACGAGCAGGGTGGACAAAGGTGAACCAGTGGATGTGGTGTATTTGGATTTCCAGAAGGCATTCGATAAGGTGCCACATAAAAGGTTACTGCATAAGATAACAGCTCACGGAATTGGGGGTAATATATTAGCATGGATAGAGAATTGGCTAACTAACAGAAAGCAGAGTCGGGATAAATGGGTCATTTTCTGGTTGGCAAAAGGTAACTAGTGGGGTGCCACAGGGATCGGTGCTCGGGCCTCAACTATTTACAATCTACATTAATGACTTGGATGAAGGGACCAAGTGTAATGTAGCCAAGTTTGCAGATGATAGAAAGATGGGTGGGAAAGCAAGTTGTGCAGAGGACCCAAAGAACCTGCAAAGGGATATAGACAGGCTAAGTGAGTGGGCAAACATTTGGCAGATGGAGTATAATGTGGGAAAGTGCGAGGTTATACACATTGGCAGGAAAAATAAAAAAGCAAATTATTATTTAAATGGAGAGAGATTACAAAATGCTACAGTTCAGAGGGAACTGGGGGTCCTCGTGCATGAAACACAAAAAGTTAGCATGCAGGTACAGCAAGTAATCAAAAGGTAAATGGAATGTTGGCCTTTATTTCAAAGGGGTTGGTGTATAAATGCAGGGAAGTCCTGCTACAACTGTACAGGGTATTGGTGAGACCACACCTCGAGTACTGCGTGCAGTTTTGGTCTCCTTATTTAAGGAAGGATATACTTGCATTGGAGGCAGGTCAGAGACAATTCACAAGGTTAATTCCAGAGATGAGGGGGTTGACTTATGAGGAAAAGTTGAGCAGGCTGGGCCTATACTCATTGGAATTTAGAAGAATGAGAGGTGATCTTATTGAAACATATAAGATACTGAAGGGGCTCAACAAGGTAGATGCAGAGAGGATGTTTCCCCTCGTGAGAAAATCTAGAACGCGGGGGCACAGTTTCAGAATAAAGGGTCGCCCTTTTAGAACGGAGATGAAGAGGAATTTCTTCTCTCAGAGGGTCATAGATCTGTGGAATTCTCTGCCCCAGAGAGCTGTGGAGGCTGGGTCATTATATACATTTAAGTTGGAGATAGACAGATTTTTGCAAGATAAGGGAGTGAAGGGTTATGGGGAGCGGGCAGGGAAATGGCTTTGAGCCCTAGATCAGCCATGATCTTATTGAATGGCGGAGCAGGCTCGAGGGGCCAAGTGGCCTATTCCTGCTCCTATTTCTTATATGGATTTCAACGCTGAGTCTATCGGCAAGGCACTGTTATAGCGCAGCCTGTGGGGGAGCAGGATAATTTGGACTGCAACTTCCAGATGACCATGTTTAACTGCGCATGTGCAGACTTCGGGAGTTGCTGTCTGATTTATCCATAGTAACAGTGAGCGCTGTTAGCTTCACTGTTGTTCTCAAAGCAAAATCCAGGCCTTTTTGTTGGAAGTACTACTTTGTACACTTGCCATCTCCTTTAAAATAAACAAATGCAGGACAGCATTAATGCCAGAACAATGAATACACACAAAATTAATTGTCCAGTGCCCTGTCCTTTTTAGCAGACACTGAGAATAAAAAGCTATGATGTATATTGCAGGAAACTTTCGTTTAACCGGAGGTTAAATGTCCGGAAAGCTCTATCTACCGGCAAAATTCAGCAGCCGTTTCCTATAAGTTTTTTTACTTCTCGTTGCTTTTTTTTTTCCAGTCAGGCTCTGCAAGGTCTAGCTGAAGCTGTTGCTTAGCTACAGAGATGCTTTTAAGCTGCGGCCGACTGTTTTGAAGCTGTTGCTAAGCAACAGGGTTTGTTGATTCACACGGAGCTCAAAAGCTCCATGGCCTAGAAATTGGGTATAGCCCCGCTTGAGGCGTTAGAACTGGCGGAGCGCTAAGTTTATAGCCAGATGAAAGTTATCGCTGCCTGGCGAGATATTGGGTTGCATCACCCCCAAAGGGGATTGAGGCGCTAATTCAGCCGTTGCATGGTGCTCCTAAGGCGCAAAAGTTCAGGCGCTACTCAATATCGACGCGGACGGGCGCAGCGCAGGTGATCTCAATTACGGGAAACCACGAGACCTCCAGGCGCCGGCCGGCTCTTAAAGGGGTGGGTCAGTCAGCCTGAACTTCAACACCCAACGCCCTGTAGGCCTCAGAATCAGTGCTCGCCCTTGTCTGGCGTTACAAACTTGTTCAGCATGGAGAAGGTTAGACAGAGAGCAGAACGCTTCAGCACTGAGGCTCTGGACCACTTAGTGGCTGCAGTTGAACGCTGTCGAGATGTCCTGTATCCGGATAATGGCAAGAGGCCGAATCAGAAGGCTTACCGATGATCTTGGAGGGAGGTTGCTGTGAGGGTCAACTCCAGCAGCATGGCGACCGGGACCCCTGTTCAGTGCAGGAAGAAATTCAATGACCTCACACGGATCGTTAGGGTGAGTGATGGTTTAGCAAACTTCTGATTCCCTCCATCTGCAGCTGACTTCGGGCACCCTGCTGCAATGATGCCCCAATGGCCATCTGTCAGCATGCACCCATGGCCCTTTCTGGGCACACACATGGACAGATGTCTCAAGGCCTCATGTAAGGGCTCTTGCACCATGGGGGGCATGCGATGATGTCTCAAGGTCTCATGTAAGGGCTCTTGCACCATGGGGGGCATGCGATGATCTCTCAAGGCCTCATGTAAGGGCTCTTGCACCATGGGGGGCATGCGATGATCTCTCAAGGCCTCATGTAAGGGCTCTTGCACCATGGGGGGCATGCGATGATGTCTCAAGGCATCATGTTACAGAACTTCCCCTTCTTTCCCCTGCAGTCCAAGCTGGCGATGATCCGAAAGGAGCAGCGTCAAACCGGTGGCGGACCTCCACAAGTGGTCACTCTCACGGATCTCGAGGAGAGAGTGCACCAGATACTTGGAGGACGTCTGTCTGGTCCTGTGACCACTGCATCTGCCGACCCCATTACCGACAGCGAGGGTAAGACTCTCACCTTTTTCACCTGTTGCCTTCCACTTGGTCCCCCCGCCAGCATGCTTCCTCAGTGTGCAGCCATGTCAGAGCCTTGCCGCAATCTGGCATGCCTTTCAGCAAACCTGTCCTTTTGCTAAAGCCACTCTTCCACCTCCCACTTTCAGATGAAGCAGCACCAACTCGGGCTCAACGCGCTGAAGCTGCCAGTGCCAGTGCCACCGGAGGCGAGGACCAGGAGGAATCCGGACCAGCCGTTGCAGAATCCGGGGAGCTGACACATCTACAGACTGGGGATAGTAGTCCCCTGGAGGGGAGGGGAGGGGGCTCTGAGGATGGACCAGTTGCCGGACCAAGCGGCATGCAGCAACGCACGGGGGATAGGCAAGTTCGGCCACCGTCTCCCCGGAGGGCAAGGCAGGTCGTGATGACTGCTGCACAGAGTGCAGATGAGGTGCGTCGCCTGGCTGAGATGAGCAAACAGGCCCAGGTCGAGATGAGCAAACAGGCCCAGGTCAGACACACGGAGCTGATGGCTGCAGTCGAGAAGATGCCTGAGTCAATAGATTAATTGGCTAAGAGTATGTTGGACTTCGGCGCAACAATGGAGAGGACTCTCCAGGGCTTTGGGGCAACAATGGACAGGACTCTCCAGGTGTTCAGGCCAACAATGGACAGGACTATCCAGGGCTTCGGCCCAACAATGGAGAGGACTGTCCACGGCTTTGAGTCGGCTATGGAAAGGACTGTTCAGGGCTTCGGACAATCCCTGGAAAGGTCTGTGCAGGGCTTGTCCGAGGCAGTGGAGCGGTCGGCACCTGCCTTGTCCGAAGCAATGGGAAGAACTGTCCAGGCCTTCTCCGAAGCACTGGCACCTGGCACACAGGTCCTCACTGTTGCCACGCAGTCACTTGCTGGGCTCCTCCACAGCCAGATTGACGCAACGCGATCTCTCACTGTAGCCACCCTCTCTGCATCAGTTAGGATCACCCCGGGCCCTTCCAGTCCCATACAAGGCCAGGAATCAGTGGAGCATGCGATTGTGGCGGATGAGCCGAGCCGCTCCCCTCAGATAGCCAGTGTGTCGTCCGACCATGGTGCAGGTGTCCTCTCTCGGCAGGAGACCATTGCACATGCCAGCGCTGGGACACCTGCATTGCAGCTGCCACCACCTGCAGGCCACACTGCTTCCAGCCATGGTCACATCAAGCATCCTGCATCCACACCCTCCAAGCCCAGAGGTCGGCCAGGCCGTCCCTCAGGGGCTTCTGTGCTTCCAGACAGTCAGCAGGCGTCCCCCAGCCTTGAGGCCGCCACTGGGGTCCAATTACGTAGGAGCAGCAGGGAGGGAAGGGGCCGGGCGCGAAAGAGAAGTCGTTCTCCCTCAAGGGGCCAGTTGTAGAGGGAGGTGCTGAGACGTTTGTTTGTCCAAATTCAAGGACACCCTCACCTGTTGTTATATTTGCAGAAGGTTTGTTGAATTTTGCGGCTTTGCCGAACAGTTCACAGTTATTTTGAAAGTTATGGTTTCTGTTGACATTACGTTGTTTAGCTGCAATGAAAGACTTTTGTGCCAATAAACAGAAGTTTCAATGTGGCATGGTGCATGTGACTAGTTTCAGTGATGCTGGCATTCAGAGGCCCTCAAACATCCAAAGTGCGCATGAGTTAAGACTCTCATCATTCCGCCACAGGGGTCTCGACACGAGTCCAGATGAGCCTCTGACGTATGGCCCTTCCACTTTCAGCAGCCCTTCCATCTTCCTCCTCCTCCTCCTCCTCCTCCTCCTCCTCCGACTCCTCCTCCTCCGCCTGCTCTTCCTCCTCCTCCTCCTCCTCTGCCTGCTCTTCCTCCTCCTCCTCCTCCTCCTCCTCCTCCTCCTCATACTCCTCCTCCTCCGCCTGCTCTGCTGGTCGTTGAGGGACAGCTGGAATTGGCTGGGTGCATCGATTCGCCAAGTTGTGGAGCATGCAGCAGACGACGACGATGTGTCCCACTTGCTGCGGCGAGTACAGCAGGGATCCCCCCGAATCTTCCAGACATTGGAAACGCTTTTTGACAACACCAATAGTGTGCTGTTTACTGTGCCTGGTCGCCTGATGGCCGCTGCTGATCAGCTCTTCTGCTGGGGTGTCGGCCACACGGAGTGTTGTCATCAGCCATGGCCAGAGAGGATAGCCCTTGTCCCCAGTAAGCCAGCCTCGTCTTCGAGGCAGCCCCTCAAAAAGGTAACAAACTGAGGTCAACCGCAGGATAAAGGCATCATGGCTGCACCCTGGGAAATGCGCGGTGACTGCCATGATGATTTGGCGGTGGTCACAGACCAGCTGCATGTTGAGGGAGTGGAACCCCTTGCGGTTGCAGAAGTCCTAAGGATGATGGCATGGCGCCCTCAAAGCCACATGTGTGCTGTCACTCGCCCCCTGCACCATGGGGAAGTCCGCAATAGAAGCGACACCCTGCGCGCCCTCTGCCTGCTTGTGCAGGGTCCGAGGGAAGGTAATGAATTGACGCCTTCGCCTATAAAGGGCATCTGTAACTTGCCGGATGCAACAGTGGACTGCAACCTGAGTGACAGTCGCAATGTCCCCAATGGCTGACGGAAAGGATCCGTTGGCATAAAAATGGAGGCCATCAGTCAGTTTAGCCATCATGGACAGAGAGGTTCTGCAGCGTTCACGCGGCTGCAGATCCTGACCAAGCAGGTGGCACAGATCAGTAACAATGTCCCTCCAGAATCGGAGCCTTCCCAAACACTGCTCCTCCGACATGTCAAGGCTTGTCACCTGCTGCCTAAAGACCCTCGCAGCTTCCCGTCGGATTGGCCGACCTCCATTGCCCCTCCTCCTTCTGGCCAATCCCGGCCCCCTCTCCCGCCGTCTCTCTGCCCCTTCACAGTGTTGGGCGATGAGGCCATCGCCCTCCAAACAAGCTCTCATTCCGATGCCAGTTGGTCAAAAGGCTTTTAGGTGTAGTGCTGCAAGTGCTTCAGACAGGTTTGAAGGTCCCAAGAACTGTAAAGCTCAAATTCCCAGAACTCCGCTCCACATTAGCTCGCCAACTCTCTCTAGCAACGATCGCAATGAGCAGGCCAAGTGGCAGAAGATTCTGCACTAGAGCTGTACCCTTTAAATAGCACCCCCCTACTCCGAGAAAGGCCTGTTAGCCCTCCCTCGAACTGTCACTAATAGCGCTGGGCGTTAAGGCTCTGGGCGCCACCCAATATGCGCTCAGGCGCTCCTAAAAGGCATTGCACACTGAAATGACGTCATGATCTGCTTGCGCTTGTGGGCGTGTGCAAACACTTAGCGCAGGCGCAAAATGTATAGTCAATATCTGAGTTGTCGCTATCTTCATAGCAAACGCCCCAACATAGGGTATCGCCCCAATTCTAGGACTCTTTAGGCGCTCAGCGCCGGCGCTACCAACTGAATTTCTAGGCCCATATGTTTTAACATTAGCGCTGGTTTCTATGGCAGTTTTGATGGTACGGCACCAGCTCGGTCCCGTCAGTGCCGGATACCAGAAAGTTTCCTGTATAAGAGCTTATGTAACCAATAAAATGTGAAAGCAATTACACATGACTACATGTTTTTTTTATTCGTTTTTTATGGGCTGTGGGCGTCGCTGGCAAGGCAGCATTTATTGCCTTAAAGAATTTCAATAAAGAAATATCATTAAGTAGTGAAGAGATAGTAACTGAAAGCAGGAAGCTAATTGCAAAAATTGGATTGCAGCAGTAGCAAGTTGGTCAGTAAGTTACGTAAAACTAGTGAGTATATTTCCTGTGAGTCTTTGAGCAGACTCTCAAGCTAAATAAATTGTTTCCCACTGATGGCTTCAATAGAATGTAAGTATATATGTTATGGAGCAATGCCAAAGTATGTTAAGGAGCTTGCTTGAGTGTTACAGTACCTGTTGAGTAATAGCTGACTATTTAAACACTGTATAGATTGTGTATCTGTATTAATTTCTGTAGTAGGTTAAAGATACCATCATAGAGGAATTGATCATTTGAGAGCTGCTTTTATAACAGGTATTCTTTTGGTGATGGAGGAGCCAACATTATTTCTTTGGAACAATCTACATCTCCTGTAGAAACATATCAGGAATGGTGGTTTAAGATGTAAAAAAATAAGTAAGTTGTGAAGTAGGAAGTTTGAACTTTGATAAGGGTGTAGCCTTTCACCTCCTGCATACAGATCTATCGCACGAGATACCATACTCAGCACAAAGTTAAGCATCACCAATTGTGTTCACAACCTTTGATGTTTGTTCATGTTTTGCAAATTTAAAAAAAGTTTTTTTTTAGCTTTTTGATACTCGATACAATTGTAAATTGTAAGAAAATTATGTAAAATATCTATCAGAATTCAATGGTGTGCTATCCACATTTTTAAAAATGTGTAGTGCATGTATGAGAGGAAATGATTGTAGAATTACTTTTGCATTTATATCTAATTGTAGTCTGAACAAGAAATTCTAGAACAATTTTAGATAAAAACACAAGTAATTTTTAATTTATTTTTAGTACAGTGTTGTACAGTAGTTTCCTTTGAGACCCTCCTTAAAACTTACCTCTTTGACCAAGCTTTTAGTCACCAGTCCTAATATCTCTTTCTTTGGCTCTGTCAATGTTTGTCTGCTTATGCTCCTGTGAAGCACCCTAGGTCATTTTCCTATGTGAAATTTGCTATATAAATGCAAGTTGTTTTAGTCACGTCTCAAGATAACATAAAGAGTTTCTTCAATGTGATATACTTCCCCAGCTATGTAAAATAGTATGAAAAGTTTCCACCTGATAAAAGATTTTTTTTTAAATTTTCTTTTAGCCCCTGCAATTTCAGGTTATCTATTGGACCAGTAATGAAAGTACTTCCTCTTGCCTCTGTCCTTTTCCTTTCCTAGGTTAATTTACAGGCAACACTTCACAATTTTATAAAATATTTTTAAACTACAGTTTATTTCTTTTTGTCTGCCCTTCTTATTTTTACAGTTCCTTGAACTTTGTGCAGGAGCAAGCACCTCAAAGCTCCGTAGCAATGGCACAAGATTCCCTTCAGGGACCGCCTGAGGAAATAAAGAAAAACTGTCTCTATGAAGAATATACAAGGTAAGCACAGATATTTCATTTATACTTCTGTAAAGGGTAATTTATTCTGAATTGTCATATTATTGTGCAAATGTTGTGAATGACGATACATGTACACTTACCTTGAGTGTCTCTGGATTTTTTTTAATTCCTGTATTTTTAAAAGTACATTGGGATAAGAAATTAATCCTAAAATTTTAAGAGGCCATTGTCTTCCTGAATTAGTGAAATGATTAGTTGATCGTTCATATAAATAATGAATTTATCTTCAAATAAATGTAGATTGAAGGGAGTTAGATGTAACATGGATGGATCATTAAAATGAATTTTCGCTCAATACATGGGCCCCGATTTTCCCCCGGCCATCGGGCGGGGTTTCAGGTGGGTGGGGGCTGAAAATCCCGAATTTGGGGGTCCCGACACCATCCCGCCCAAAACCCTGCCCCACGTAAGTTTCAGGGGCGGCAGATACCCGCCCCACACTGGGACCCGCCGAAACCAGGCGGGAAGGGATTAGTGCCAATTAACTGCCTGTTAACAGGCAGTTTTTAGCCTAATCCCTGTTTTGAGGGGTTTCGTGTGGGTTTCCCGACGGCTCCAAACCACGCCAGGTTAGAGCAGGCGGGCCGTCGGGTTGAAGGAGTTGGAGGGGTCGCGATGTTGGCGCTCAGGTGAGTGATGGGTGCATGAGTGTAAAGGTAAGTGTGTTTGGTGTGTCTAAAGTGTGTAAAGAACTTTTACTTACCTGTACTTACCTTCACAGCCTTTCTTCTTGTAGCCGTCGGGAGCGCATCACTCAGCCGGAACTGAAAGCTGAACGGCTGCGATCTGTCAAAAGTGACAGCCTTCAGCTTTGAATGCCGGTAAGAGTTCTAACTGAGTCTGTGCAGAATGGCTCATGTCAGAACTCAGACTGTCAGTGTTTGACAGCTTCAAACAGCTGTGAAACACTGATATTTCATCTGCCAAAAACTCTTGACAGATGAAATTTCAGTCAGTGACATCACCTGTTGCCGGGTGGCCCTTAATTTGCCTGCTGAGCCCGCTGGGCGGGCTCAACAAGGTCAATCAAGGGAAAATCGCGCGGATTGGCCGGACGTTGAAGTAGGCAGGTCAAAAACCCGAAAGGGGAAGTCCCGCCTTCTTCCCGACAGGTTCAGAAAAATCTACCCCATGGTGTCTGCAAGCTTGACTGTTAGTAATGGACAATGATAAGTAACAACAGTTACTGAGGACTCTCGCTAGGTTCAAACTAATTGAATTTTGGGCTATTTCACCCTAGGATATAATTTGATTCAACAATGAGTCACAGAGCTACTGGAATTTATTTTAACTCTGTGATTTAGTATTACAAATCATACAAATGCATTTAAATTTGCCAGTGGATGCTGTATGAAATTAAAATCCTGCTTACCACTGCAATTCCATAGACCAGAGACTTCTGGTAATTTGTACCACCTGACCCCAGAGTGTTTTTGATGAGTTGAAAATAGTGTAATAGGATGGCATTCTCATTGAAAGTGTGAAATTATGAAAATAATCCCACACTTTGAAGTTCAGTTGAGTTATCGCTCTGCCTCCTGATGATTGTAGATCCCACATGAAATCAGGTTAAACAGTCTTGATGTTGTTTCAAATAGACTTCCATTCACACAAAGCTACCTCTAATTTACCACAAATTGAGCAATCTCTCTCTGGGAATCCTTAAAGATAAATGGTATCAGAAATGGAAACATTATAGTAGTGCTATAGCACATTTTCTTCTGAGATTGGGGCTAAGGTATCACAATTTTGGGATATAGTAGCAGAGCTCTACACTGTATAAAAAGAGGGGATATATTAAATAAACCAATCAAATTCAAAGAGGATAAAATCCCTACTCCGGATGGATTGCATCCACGCATTTCAAAAGAATCTAGGGAAGAGATAGCAGAGGCATTACTAAACATATTTAATAATTTGTTAGAAAAAGATGTAATGCCAGAAGACTGGTGGATAGCTAACGTAATTCCAATATTCAAGAAGGGAGATAGAACATGTCCAGGGAATTATAGACCAGTCAGCTTAATATTGGTGGTCGGAAAAATAATGGAATCCCTACTAAAGGAGTGATGCGCTATCAATTACTCATAAAAGACAGAGAGTTAGGAGAGTAACTAAAAGGCTTTTATTAACAAAGAACAGAGCATGCCTCTTGTGGTTGACTGGTTTCCAAGAAGGCAGGGGGCTGCAGAGCAGTCACCTTTATACCTGGGCCTGTGGGTGGAGCCAGGGGCGGAGCCAGCAGAGCATGCCTAGATACAACAGTGTGCAACAACAACAACAATGGTGAACAACAATAACAGTGGTTTACCACATTCACCCCTTGTTTAAAATTGAGTCCGGCGGGGTGAAGTGTACTAAAGGTTCATGTAAGTAAGTCTATCAGGTGGCCTTGTATGCCGTCCTGATCGTCGTGGTGGCGGCGGTGATGGTGCAGCATCCACGTTGAATCTGGCGTCTCATTGAGTGGTTGGGTGGTTAATGACGGGTCCTGGGGCTGCGGCATGCCGTCTACCGGGGTTGGGTTGTGGGTAGTGGTGGATGGCAATGGTAGTGTTTCAGGGGCACCCGAAGGTGCGAGGTCTCGTATGGAGACTGTGTCCTCCCGCAATGGTAGTGTTTCAGGGGCACCCGAAGGTGCGAGGTCTCGTATGGAGACTGTGTCCTCCCGCCCGTCCAGGTACGCCACGTAAGCATACTGGGGGTTGGCGCGGAGGAGGCTCACCCTCTCGACCAGGGGGTCCGTTTTATGGGACCTCACGTGCTTCCGCAGTAGGACGGGTCCTGGAGACGTCAGCCATGTCGGTAACGAGGTCCCCGATGTGGACTTCCTGGGGAAAGTGAACATTTTTTCATGGGGGGTGGCATTGGTGGCCATACAAAGCAGTGACCGAATGGAGTGGAGCGCCGCAGGGAGGACCTCCTGCCAGCGAGAGGTCGGAAGGCCCTTAGATTTTAAGTTTAAGAGGACGGCCTTCCAAACCGTCGCGTTCTCTCTTTCCACCTGGCCGTTCCCCCGGGGGTTGTAGCTGGTGGTTCTGCTTGTAGCAATACCTCTCGTGAGCAGGTACTGACGGAGTTCGTCGCTCATAAAGGATGAGCCCCGGTCGTTATGGATATAGCTAGGGAAGCCGAACAAGGCGAAAAGGTCATTCAGACATTTAATGACCGTGGTACTGGTCATGTCTGGGCACGGGATGGCAAACGGGAAACGGGAGTACTCATCAATTATGTTGAGGAAGTACACGTTGCGGTCAGAGGAGGGGAGGGGCGCTTTAAAATCGACGCTCAGGCGCTCGAAGGGGCGAGTGGCCTTGATCAGGCTTGCTCTGTCTGGCCTATAAAAATGCGGTTTGCACTCGGCACAGATTTGGCAGTTCCTGGCCATGGTCCTGACCTCCTCGATGGAGTAGGGCAGGTTACGGGATTTGATGAAGTGGAAGAACCTGGTGACTCCCGGGTGGCAGAAGTCATTGTGGAGGGTCTGCAGTCTATCAACCTGCGCGTTGGTGCATGTACCACGTGATAGGGCATCTGGGGGCTCATTGAGTTTCCCGGGCCGGTACAAGATATCATAATTGTAGGTGGAGAGTTCAATTCTCCACCTCAAGATCTTGTCATTCTTGATTTTGCCCCTCTGGTTATTATTAAACATAAAAGCTACTGAACGCTGGTCAGTGAGCAGGGTAAATCGTTTTCCGGCCAGGTAATGCCTCCAATGTCGCACCGCTTCCACAATGGCCTGGGCCTCCTTTTCGACAGAGGAGTGTCGAATCTCGGGGCCCTGGAGGGTCCTTGAGAAAAAGGCCACGGGTCTCCCCGCCTGGTTAAGGGTTGCAGCTAGGGCGAAGTCGGATGCGTCACTCTCCACTTGGAAAGGGATGGACTCATCCACTGCGTGCATTGTGGCCTTCGCAATATCTTTTTTTATGAGAGTGAAGGCTGCACATGCCTCTGCTGTCAGGGGGAAGGAGGTGGACTTGATGAGGGGTCTGGCTTTGTCCGCATAGTTGGGCACCCACTGAGCATAGTAAGAGAAAAACCCTAGGCATCTCTTCAGTGCTTTTTGGCAGTGGGGGAGGGGGAGCTCCATAAGGGGGCGCATTCTGTCGGGGTCGGGGCCGATGACTCCGTTCTCCACTACACAGCCAAGAATGGCGAGGCGCGTGGTGCGAAACATACATTTGTCCTTGTTGTATGTTAGATTCAGCCGCTGGGCCGTACGGAGGAATTTCTCTAGGTTAACGTCATGGTCCTGCTGGTCGTGGCCGCAGATGGTGACGTTGTCTAGATAGGGGAAGGTGGCCTGCAGCGCGTTCTGGTCAACCAATCGGTCCATCTCCCTTTGGAAGACCGAAACCCCGTTGGTGACGCCGAAGGGGACTCAGAGGAAGTGGTAGAGATGACCGTCAGCTTCAAAAGCTGTGTACTGGCGGTCCTCAGCCCTGATGGGGAGCTGGTGGTATGCCGACTTCAGATCAATCGTCGAGAACACCCGGTATTGTGCTATCTGATTGACCATGTCAGATATGCGGGGGAGTGGGTATGCATCTAACTGGGTGTAGCGATTGATCGTCTGGCTGTAGTCAATAACTAGGCGCTGTTTTTCGCCAGTCTTCACTACCACCACTTGTGCTCGCCATGGGCTAGTGCTACCCTCAATAATCCCTTCCTTCAGGAGTCTTGCTACTTCGGATTTAATGAAGCTCCTATCCCCGGCACTGTACCGCCTGCTTTTGGTAGCGATGGGCTTACAGTCGCGGGTGAGGTTAGCGAACAAGGGGGGGGTGGAGACTTTAAGCGTGGAGAGGCTGCAAATGGTGCGCGGCGGGCGATTTAAAAGCTGCTGGCTGCAGACTGTGAGTGGGGGGAGGGGTCCGCCGTACGCTAATGTGACACTTTTAAGGTGGCACTGAAAATCCAACCCCAGTAGAACGGCAGCGCAGAGATGGGGCAGGACAAGAAGTTTAAAATTTTTGTATTCTGTGCCCCTTACTGAAAGGGTCACTACACAGTAGCCACCGACGTCTGCTGAATGGGATTTGGAAGCCATAGAGATCCGATGGCGCGTTGGCAGGACCGGGAGAGAGTAACCGCGCACCGTGTCGGGGTGGATAAAGCTCTCCGTGCTCCCGCTGTCGAAAAGGCAGGTAGTGGCGCGGCCGTTTACCATAATGTCCATCATGGACCTGGACAGTTGGCGAGGGAGAGATTGGTCCAGCGTCACGGAGGCCAGCGTATGGTCGAGCGAGTCGCTGTGGTCGTCAGACGAGGCGGTGGTTGAGTCCGGGTCACCCGCGATTGGTGTTGGAGGCGTCCAAGATGGCGGACAAAATTGCTGCGCCCATGATCCCGATCCCCACGCGGCTGGAGGTGTCCAAGATGGCGGACAAGATGGCTGCCCCCACGGTTCACACGCGGCGCTGCTGGCGTTAGCGGTTTTACCTTTGCAGGCGCTGACGTAGTGTCCTTTCTTCCCGCAGCCAGAGCAGGTAGCGTTTTTCGCCGGGCAGCATGCTCTGGGGTGTTTTGCCTGACCACAAAAGTAACATTTCGGGCCCTTGGACATCGCTGCAGCCGTTGGTGCCGGGGGTCCCATGACCCAAGGTTGCGGCGTCCACGGTGCGGAGCGGTTAGGGGAGAATGCGTCCATATTCCGGTGGGCCGCGTCTAGCGAGAGCGCGAGGGACACTGCCTTCTTCAGGTCGATTTCGCCCTTCTCCAGCAGTCTCTGCCGGGAGTAGTCGGATTTGAGGCCCGCAACGAAAGCGTCTCGGATAAGTCCCTCCGCGTGTGTCGCGGCCGATACCTCTTTACAATCGCAGGCTCGGCCGAGTATCTGTAGTGCCCGTAGGAATGCCTCCAACGATTCCCCGGACTGCTGTTTGCGGGATCTCAGGAGGTGTCTGGCATAAACCGTATTTACCGGGTGTGTGTATTGTCCTTTTAGCAGATTGATAGCCGCCGTGTAGGTAGTCGCGCCCTGGATGAGCGTGTAGACTTGGTGGCCCACCTTGGAGGCCAGGATTTTTAGTTTGTTTCCATCTAGTGTCACGGCTGAGGCTTCCAGGTAAGCTTCGAAGCAACGCAGCCATTGTGCGAACTTGGTAGACGAACCCGCCTCTTGAGGGTCTAGGTCCAGGCATGTTGGTCTGAGGGCATGCAGCAGCGCCTGCTGCTCAGCATTTGGTGCCGTTGTTTGCTGCAGCGCCTGCTGCTCAGCGTTTGGTGCCGTCGTTTCCTGCTGCTCAGCGTTTGGTGCCGACATTTTGTTTTTGTTAATAAAATTGATGCGCTATCAATTACTCATAAAAGATGGAGAGTTAGGAGAGTAACTAAAAGGCTTTTATTAACAAAGAACAGAGCATGCCTCTTGTGGTTGACTGGTTTCCAAGAAGGCTGGGGGCTGCAGAGCAGTCACCTTTATACCTGGGCCTGTGGGTGGAGCCAGGGGCGGAGCCAGCAGAGGCATGCTGAGGCATGCCTAGATACAACAGTGTGCAACAACAACAACAACGGTGAACAACAATAACAGTGGTTTACCACAAGGAGAAAATAGAAGAACATCTAGAAACCAAAAATATAACGAGGAATAGTCAGCATGGATTTTAAAGGGGAAAGTCTTGCTTGACCAACCTCATTGAATTTTTTGAAGAGGTAACAGAGAGAATAGACAATGGTAATGCAGTAAATGTAATTTATCTAGATTTTCAAAAGGCCTTCAATTAAGGTACCCCATAATAGACTGATGAACAAGGTCAGAGAATGCAGAGTCAGGGGACAAGTAGCAGAATGGATAGCCAGCTGGCTTCAAGACAGAAAGCAGAGAGTAGGAGTAAAGGAGCTATTCACAGTGGCAGAAGGTGGGTAGTGGTGTTCCACAAGGATCAGTGCTGGGACCACTGTTGTTACAATTTATATTAATGATTTAGACTTTGGAATCAAAAACACAATTTCTAAATTTGCGGATGACACCAAATTGGGGGGGGGGGGGGAGATAGTCAATACTGAGAGGGACTGCAACAAATTACAGGAGGACATTAATAAACTTGCAGAATGGGCATATAATTGGCAAATGAAGGTCAGCACAGATAAATGTGAAGTATTACATTTTGTTAGGAAGAATAGGGAGGTCACTTATTACTTGGAGGGTGCGAGGTAGTGGAACAAAGAGATCTAGGAGCGCAAATACACAAATCATTAAAAGTTGCGACGCAGGTTAGCAAGGCCATAAAAAAAGCAAACCAAGCACTAGGGTTTATTTCTAGAGGGATAGAATTGAAAAGTAGGGCTGTTATGCTAAATCTGTATCGAACCTTAGGTAGACCACACTTCAGAGTACTGCGTACAGTTCTGGCTGCCATATTATAAAAAGGATATAGAGGTACTGGAGAGGGTGCAGAGAATATTTACAAGGATGATAACAGAAATGCGAGGGTATACATATCAGGAAAGGATGAACAGGCTTTCTCTTGAAAAAAGAAGGCTAAAGGGTGACCTAATAGAGGTCTTTAAAATTATGAAAGGTTTTGATAGAGTGGATACAGAGAGAATGTTTCCACGTGTGGGGAAGAGCATAACTAGAGACCATCAATATAAGAGTCACCACAAAAACCAATAGGGAATTCAGAAGAAACCTCTCTACCTAAAGAGTAGTGAGAATGTGGAACTCACTACCACAGGGAGTGGTTGAAGCGAATAGTATAGATGCATTGAAGGGGAGGCTCGACAAGCATATGAGGGAGAAGGGAAAAGAGGGTTATGCTGATAGATTTAGATGAGGAAAGACGGGAGAAGGCTTGAGTGGCGCTTAAACGCCGGCATGGACTGGTTGTGCCGAATGGCTTTTTTCTGTGCCGTATATCCTATGTAATATCTCGTATACTACCTGAACTAACTGTGTTTACTGCCACTGAGTGAAAAGGAGGAATTTTGTGCATTTTTTAAAATCAGGAGAAGTTAAAAACAGGACATATACTTCATGAATTTCATCCTGGTGGTTGATAGGTGCACAAAAAGACTTGGGCCGGAATTTTCTGGCATCCATGCGGGCGCGATTGGAGGTGGGTCGGGAGAGAAATTTGAAATAACTTGGAGCGGGTCGGTAACCCGGCATCATCCCGATCCACGCGCCTTTCCTTCGGGCGCGTTTGCCAGCGTGGCAATGACCCGAACAGCAGAGGCAGCCAAGGTAATTTAGATGATTATTATGTACTTGTCAGACCCTTAAACCTCTTTTTAACCCTACCTTTCAAATTTCCCTGGATGACCACGGGAATCACGCAGCTCAGGACTCACGTCTGTGAACCTGAGGCGGAAGTTCAGTAGCCATTGATCCAGCTCATTAGTGCACAGCATGAAAAGTACAATAAATACTCCCACTTGACACCTGGTCACTTTCCTAAGGCAGATGCTGTTGCTGAGTTCATTGTCAGCACAGATTTAGGTTTCTGGAGGTTGCAAGTCTTTTCAGCAAAGTCGGGATCAACTATCACCTCATTGGAAGAACCTATCACACCAATGGCAGATTGCTTCTATCATCTCTACTTGACCAGCCAACTATTACATAAGCATATCTCAACAAGGCCAGAATTCTTTCATAAGATAGTGTATTTTTCTAAAAAGGTTATATAGTTTATTACTTCACGAACATGACTGAGCGGCAGTGCCAAAGGAGGCTCCGGCTTTTGCGCCAGGTCATCGCAGACATTTACACATTGCTGGAGCAAGACCTGCAGCCCAGAGGAGCAAGTGGACACGCCTTACCGGTGGTTGTCAAAGTCACCAGCACCCTCAACTTCTTGGATCTGCAGCAGACATTTGCGGCATCTCACAGTCGGCCGCCACAGATGCATCACACAGGTCACCGATGCGCTCTTTGACAAGTCAGCCAATTATATCAACTTTGCCACTGATGAAGCCAATGTTACTGAGCGGGCATTTGGCTTTACCACTCTGGCTGGCTTCCCACGGATGCAGGGCATCATCGACTGCACACATGTGGCCATCAGGGCACCCCATCATCACCCAGAAGTCTTTGTCAACCGCAAGTGCTTCCACAACCTCAATGTGCAGCTCGTCTGCAACCATAGGAAGATCATCATGCATGTGTGCACCAAATTCCCATGCCACTGCCATGACTCTTTCATCCTTCGCCAGTCCACCCTACCCTCAGCTCTTCGCTCCTCCAAACAGACTTTCAGGCTGGCTGTTTGGAGACAAGGGCTATCCACTGAAGATATGGCTCATGACATCCTTGAGGAGGCCAAGTACTGCGGCCCAGGAGAGATATAATGAAGCCACATTTCCACCACATGCGTCATAGAGCAGACAATAGGCATGCTGAAAATGCTCTTCAGATGCCTTGACAGATCTGGAGGAACCCTTCAGTACGCACCAGCCAGGGTGGTCTGCTGCGCCGTGCACAACATAACGCATTAGGGAGGATTAGCGCTACATGAGGAGCAAGGATCTGCGTGTACAGCCTCTTCGGAGGAGGAGCATCAGCTGGAAGATGAGGAGGAGGAGGAGCAGGAGGAAGCTGCGGTCCAAATCCTACCAGCACCCGAGCACATTGCTTCCCGGGTGGCCAGGGATGGCCTCATCGTGACCAGATTTACTTAACCTCAGGCATTACACCCATATGGCTGCCCCATGCCGCACCAGGTTGGCACCACCCCACAGCAACACCATAAAGCATCCCTGCAATAACCAAGCCATTCCCTTCACACTGACCACCATTGCTGGAGGTAACGTTATGTCTCACTATTCACTCCAACTCACTCAGTCATTTCCAAAGTTGCACACAAATTTGGCCAGGAAAGTGGTGAAAATAAATATTTTTATCTGTGACATCACAGTAATGGAAACTTTACACAAACATTTATTAAAACACCCAAGTGGTTAACCTTGTGTTTCATCAACTTGTGTTTCATCTTCCTCTTACATATGCTTCTATGAGGTGATACCTCTGTGGCTTCAGCAGAGGTAGAGGAAGCCTGCTCACTTCCCTGCTGAGACTGCATAGAAACTTTTGGTGGATGTCCTCTGAGTTTTGGAGCCTGTGACGGCCCCGCCAAAGTCTGCTTCTCCTGCGACTGTGCAGGGGCAGACTCGGCCATCGCGATCCGAGGAGCCATCTGGGGCTCTGACTGGGGCGGGGGGGTGGTTGTTGGTGGGCAAAGGGGGAGGAGTGTGATCGTTTTAGCAAATGGAATACAATGTGGGGAAGTGTGAAGTTATCCACTTTGGTAGGAAAAACAAAATCAGAATATTTTTAGAATGGTGAGAGACTGGGAAATATTTGCACTCGGAGTGACCTGGGTGTCCTTGTACATGAATCACAGAAAGTTAACATGCAGGTACAGCAAGCAATTGGGAAAGCAAATGGTATGTTAGCTTTTGTTACAAAGGGGTTAGAGTATAAGAGTAAAGAAGTCTTACTACAATTATACAGGGCATTGGTGCGGCCACACCTCCAGTACTGTGTACAGTTCTGGTCTCCTTACCTAAGGAAAGACACACTTACCTTCGAAGGGAGTGCAACGAAGGTTAACTAGAATGGTTCCTAGGATGAGGGGATTGCCCTATGAGGAGAGATTGAGTAGACTAGGCATATATTCCTTAGAGTTTAGAAGAACGAGAGGTGATCTAATTGAAACATATAGGCCTAGAAATTCGGTTGGTAGCGCCAGCGATTAGCGCCTAAAGAGCCCGAGAATTGGGGCGTTACCCAATTTTCGGGCAGGCGCTGTGAATATAGCGCCACCTCCCATATTGAGTATGATTTTAGCGCCGGCGCTAACTCTTTGCGCGTGCCCGCGGGCGCAGGCAGATTATGACGTCATTTCAGTGTGCAACGCCATTTTTGCGCCCCGGACCGGATATTCGGTTGCGCCCGCAACCTTTCCACCTGGCGCTATTAGTGACAGTTGGATGGAGCGTTCCCAGGCCCTTCTCGGACTCGGGGGGCGCTATTTAAAGGGGACAGCACTAGTATAAAAGCTGCAGCCATTTGGGCTGGCCATCCTGATCGTTGCTGGATAGAGTTGCTGACCTTCTGTTGGACAGTAATTTTCTCATTGAGCCTTCGGAGGCACTGGCACTGGCAGCTTGAGGGCCCGGCTCCCAAGCTGGTGATGCAGCATCTGAAAGCAGGGAGGTGGAAGAATGGCTTTAGCCAAAGGACAGGTTCGCAGCAAGGGATGCCAGATTGCGGCAAGGCTATGACATGGGTCCACAGTGAGAAAGCATGCTGGCGGGGGGAACAAGTAGAAGGAGACAGTTGTAAGAGGTGAGAACCTTACCATCGCTGTCGACAATGAGGTCAGTAGCTGCAGTGGTTACAGGACCACTCAGACGTCATCCAAGAATCTGGTGGACTCTCTCCTCGAGATCTGTGAGAGTGACCACTTGTGGAGGTCCTCCACCGGTGCGAAGCTGGTCTTTGCCAATCCTCGCCAGCATGGACTGCAGGGGAAAGGAGGGGAAGTTATGTTACCTGATGCCCTGAGTGATCATCTCATGCCCCCCATGGTGCAAGAGCCCTTACATGACACCCTGAGTCAAATGTGCATGTGTGTGCCCAGAAAGGGCCATGGGTGCTTGCTGGCAGATGGCCAATGGGGCACAGGCCAACCTGTAGCCATAAAGTCAGGTGCAAATGAAGGGATGCAGAAGTTTGCAGGAACAACACCCACCCTCACGACCCGAGTGAGGTCGTTGAATTTCTTTCTGCATTGGACAGGGCTCCTGGTCACCATGCTGCTGGAGTTGACCCTCTGGCACACATCCCTCCAAGCTCGTCGGTAGTCCTTATGATTCGGCCTCCTGCCATTGTCTGGTTAGAGCCCCACTGCGGCCACCAATTGCTCCAGAGCCTCATTGATGAAGCGCTCTGCTCTCTGTCTCACCTTCTCCATCTGGTCCAAGTTTTTATCGCCAGAGAAGGGCCTGCGCCGATTCTGAGGCCTGCAAGGCGCAGAGTGTGGATGCTGAAGCTGACTGACTCACCCCTTTAAGAGCTAACCAGTGCCTGGAAGTCTCGTGGTCATCGGTAATTGAGAGCACCTGCGCTGAGCCCGTCCACTCTGATATTGGGTTGTGCCGGAAGTTTAGCGCCTTAGGAGTCCCGTGTTAACGCCTGAATTCGCGCCTCAATCACCTTTAGGGGCGATGCAACCCAATATCGCGCCAGGTGGCGATAAGTTTCGTCTGGCTATAAACTTTGCGCCGCGCCAGTTCTAACGCCTCAAGCCGGGCTATACCCAATTTCTAGGCTATAACATTCTTAAGGGGCTTGACCGGGTAGATGCTGAGAAAATGTTTCCCCTGGCTGGGGAGTCTAGAACACGAGGTCACAGTCTCAGAATAAGGGATCGGCCATTTAGGACTGAGATGAGGAGAAATTTCTTCACTCAAAGGGTTGTGAATCTTTGGAATTCTCTACCCCAGAGAGCTGTGGATGCTCAGTCGTTGAGTATATTCAAGACAGAGGTCGATAATTTTTTGGGAATTAAGGGATATAGGGATAGTGCGGGACGGTGGAGTTGAGGTAGAAGATCAGCCATGATCTTGGCTCGAAGGGCCAAATGGCCTACTCCAGCTCCTATTTCTTATGTTCTTTTGTTCCATGTCCCCTCTCACCATCATCCCTCTCATGGGCCACCCGCACTTCCCTGCTAACAAAGAGCTGAAGAGCACCATGCTGCACAGCAGTGGGGCCATGAGGACCCAAGTCTACGTTGACATCCCTCCTAGAGAGGAGGTCTATGAGCGTCTGCCATCTATTCTCCATAGAAACCATGTGCTCCTGTGAGTGGCACATTAGTTGCTCCATGCAGGTGGCCATCCTATTCATAGAAGAGCCTACAGTCGCCATTGCTTGTGACCCGGTGTGCTCATGTTGGAGCTGGACACCTCCATTCTCTGTACATTTGCAGACATCACGGTCGCAAAACCTGTCAGAGCCTCCTGCACTTCTTGCTGCACCTCCAGGATCGCCCTCTTTCCGGATGTCCCCCAAGGCTCAGTTTCTGCATACAGCTGTGCAGAGCTGGGAGCATCCTGTGCCTTCTGGCAAGGAGTCTTCACTGCTGTTCCTGTCTCCACCATCTGCTCTTGCTCACTTGTGACTTGTGAGGCACCAGGTGAAAACACTACTCTATCTCACGTGGCACCCACTGATGTGTGCTTATCTGTACTGGTGCTGGGTGCGCTCATGTCTGGTGACGGTGCACCCTCAGAGGCTGGAGGCTCCTCTGAGGAATCATCTTCCTCTTCCTCCTGGACAGTGGGGGTTGGGGGGGGTGGGTGCGCATGATGAACCTGTGGGACAGTTAAGAGATGAGTTAGATATGTCTTATCAAGAATGGGTACAGATACTATTATGCACATGATAAACATTCACGAGCTACTGACATCAGTCCCCATATGAGTGACTGCTGTATGCCATGTGGCTGTAAGAGATGTAATTCTGTCACCAGGTTGCTGAGTTGTCCCCCTCTCTCCGTCTCCCACCTCCAGCTGTTTTGCGACTCCTGACATTTCCAGGGCGACCTCTTCTGCTGCTGTTAAGGTGGCCAATGATGGAGTGCCACCTCTGATTCTCTCCCTCTAATTGTGGGCTCTCTTCTCCTGCAAGGAGGGAAAGAAGAGAAGGTTGAGTGAGATTGATGGAATGAGTGTAAGGAATGGATGGGTTGCATCTTTAAAGGG
Organism: Somniosus microcephalus; assembly: GCF_052327205.1. Taxonomy (NCBI): domain Eukaryota; kingdom Metazoa; phylum Chordata; class Chondrichthyes; order Squaliformes; family Somniosidae; genus Somniosus; species Somniosus microcephalus. Next base: position 135,879,536 of record NC_140987.1, read on the forward strand.
TGACTATGATGGAGTGGGGCGCCAATGCCAAATGGCCTCCTTGTGTGTTGTTAGTTGGTATGCTTGCATTAGGATGAGGGGGAGTGTGAGGGGTGGTTACTAAGATGGGGATGTGATAATGTAATTAGAGAGAGAGGGATGGGGGGATGGGTGGATGTGCAGGGTATGTTGGCGTGAGTAATGATGTGCAGGAGTAGTTTGGGGAATGCAGCGTGATGGGGTGTGATGCGAGGCACAGCAGGATGAAGTTGAGTGTGGCTTTGCACTCACATTTCCTGATTTAATGAGATAATTGAAACGTTTCCAGTACTGCACCCAGGTCCTCCTGACAACCTCCCTGTTGTTGACCTCCTCTGTTATTTGGAGCCAGGCTCCTTTGGTCTGCTAGGGAGCGCTCTTCTGCCCATTGGAAGGGAAGAGGTCCTCCCTGCATATTCTCACTCCCTCCACAAGCTTATGGAGGGAGTCATCTGAGAACCTGGGTGCAGCCCTCTGTCTCTGTGCAGTCATGTTTTCTAGTCTTTCCAACACTCCAATGGTCCAGTGCAGTGCCTGCACAGTCTTAGATGAACCTTCAAATGCAATGTGGCCATGGCTCCTTTAAATATCCCGGCTGAAAACGTGTCATCGATGACGTCATCAGACCCGCATTTAATAGGGCCAGGTAACGCGCAGGGTTGCCTTAATAGGCACCATTAAGTGAAATTCGATCTCGGGAGCGGGATGAAATAAAGAATGGAGTCACGACCCACCACAGCAACCGCCCTCACCCAACCCACCCAGGTACAGAAAATTCCGGCCTTGGTGATATATTAGGGTACCATTGGACAAATCATAGATTTCTAGTTTAATGCATTTTACAACAACCCTAGTTCAGCAAGTGATGATTAACTCTGTGTTTAACCTTCTGCATACATTGAGATAGATTTCAAAGAGATGATACTTGATTAGAGAGTATTTCACAAGCAAGAGAAATGCTATGTGAAATTTGGTGCTGATATTTTATACAGATGTTTTAGATTGATGTCAATTTTTTATATCTTATATCCCTGGCATAAATTGATTTAAGCAGTAGATAATCTTGCCATGCTGCCCTAATATTAATCTATAGAATACTGATGGTGAGAGCCTGCACGTTTCTCCAATGCTATAGAAACAGATTCTTGGCTCGCAGTGGGGTAGGACCTTGGGTGCTCGGGCCGTAGGTGGTCTTGACTGCGCTAAAGAATCCATGCACGTCGTGGTTGTCGTCTAGCTACTGGATCTCCTGCGCTTTCTCCACCCACCATCTGTTCTTTAGGTTGCGAGTTTTTTGTTGGACCTCGACCTTCAGGCGTCTGCAGAGCTGCTTTCTTGCTCTTGAGTTCTGTTGCTGTTTCCAGATCAGGAATGCCTTGCACTTGCAGCTTATTAGCTCCTGGATCTCCTGGTCGTTCTCGTCGAACCAGTCTTAGTGTTTCCTGTTCCTGGTCGAGTGACTGAGCGTCTCTTCACAGGTGCTGATTTTGGAGGCCTTGAATGCAGGCCAGGCGCTGTGGGTACTCTGTGTCTCTGAATCACTGGGAGTCGTCAGGTTGGTTGTGAGGCGCAGGCTGAATAGGGCTTTCTTAGCAGGGTCTTTGAGTGCTCCAGCTTTGATTTTCCTGTGGCATTGCTTCTGTTGCCGCCGCTGTTTTGGGGCTACATTGATGGAGATGATTAGGTGGTGATCTGTCCAGCAGTCATCAGCTCCTGTCATGGCGAGAGTGATGCGGACGTCCTTGCGGACCCTTGCTCGGATGATTATGTAGTCCAGCAGGTGCCAGTGCTTGGAACGAGGGTGTTGCCATGAAGCCTTATACTTGTCTCTCTCATGGAACAAGGTGTTGGTTATGACAAGGCCATGACACAGAGGTACTCATCAAGGACAGGGAAGCAGTCAGTGCCCACTGGAAGGAGCACTTCAAAGATCTCCTTAACCGAGACTCTGTCTTCGACGCGAGTGTCCTCAACTCCATCCCGCAGCATGCTACCCGCCACCACCTCAGCACAACCCCAGCCCGGCATGAGGTTGAAAAGGCCATCCAACAACTGAAGAACAACAAGGCCTCAGGAGCAGATGGAATCCCCGCCAAGTCGCTAAAACATGGCGGAGCACTATTGGTGCAAATACATGAACTCATTTCTATTATTTGGAAGGAGGAGAGCATGCCAGGGGATCTCAGAGACGCTGTAATCGTGACCATCTTCAGGAAAGGTGACATGTCCGATTGCGGTAATTACAGAGGAATCTCCCTGCTGTCTGCCACAGGGAAAGTCATTGCAAGAATCCTCCTCAATCGCCTTCTCCCACTGGCTGAAGAGCTCCTCCCAGAGTCGCAATGCGGATTCCGCCCACTAAGGGGCACAATGGACATGATCTTCACCGCGCACCAATTACAAAAGAAATGCAGGTAACAGCACCAACCGCTGTACATGGCCTTCTTTGACCACACAAAGGCCTTCGACACTGTCAACCGTGAAGGATTATGGAGTGTCCTCCTCAAATTTGGCTGCCCTCAAAAGTTTGTCACCATCCTTTGCCTGCTTTACGACGACATGCAAGCCGTGATCCTGACCAATGGATCCACCACAGACCCAATTCATGTATGGACCGGGGTCAAGAAAGGCTGTGTCATCGCACCAACGCTCTTCTCGATCTTCCTGGCTGCAATGCTCCATCTCACCTTCAATAAGCTCCCCACTGGAGTGGAGCTAATCTACAGGACAAACGGGAAACTGTTCAACCTCTGTCACCTCCAGTCCAGATCCAAGGTCGTCCCATACTCTGTCATTGAATTACAGTATGCAGACGACGCTTGCGTCTGCGCACATTCTGAGGCTGAACTCCAAACCATCGTTAACGTCTTCACCGAAGCGTATGAGAGCCTTACACTAAACATCCGTAAGACAAAGGTCCTCTACCAACCTGCCCCCGCCACACAGTACTGCTCCGCAATTATCAAAATCCATGATGAGGCCTTGGACAACGTAGACCACTTTCCATACCTCAGGAGCCTACTGTCAACAAGGACAGACGTCGATGATGAAGTCCAACACCGCCTTCAGTGTGCTAGTGCAGCCTTCGGTCGCCTGAGGAAGAGTGTGTTTGAAGACCAGGACCTCAAACCCAGCACCAAGCTCATGGTCTACATACCCACCCTCCTGTATGCTTCAGAGACATGGACCATGTACAGCAGGCACCTCAAAGCACTGGAGAGGTACCACCAACGCTGCCTCCGCAAGATCCTGCAAATCCATTGGCAGGATAGGCGCACCAACGTCAATGTTCTCACTCAGGCCAACATCCCCAGCATTGAAACTTTGACCACGCTCGATCAGCTCCGATGGACAGGCCACATCGTCTGCATGCCTGATACGAGACTTCCAAAACAAGCGCTCTACTCGGAGCTCCGACACGGCAAGAGAGCCCCAGGTGGGCAGAGGAAACGCTTCAAAGACACCCTCAAAGCCTCCTTGAAAAAGTGCAACATCCCCACCAACACATGGGAATCCCTGGCCCAAGACCACACAAAGTGGAGGAGACGCATCCGGGAAGGTGCCAAACACCTCGAGTCTCTTCGCTGGGAGCAAGTGGAAACCAAGCGCAAACAGCGGAAGGAGCACATGTCAACCCAAGCACCCCACCCACCATCTGCCCCACCTGTGACAGAGACTGCAGGTCCCACATTGGACTCTTCAGTCACCCGAGAACTAATTTTTAGTGTGGAAGCAAGTCATCCTCGGTTCCGAGGGACTGCCTAAGAAGAGGAGGAGAAACTGATTCTATCATAGAGTAAGCCATCCTTATCATGTCCACTAGCCTGCATAGAATTGAACTTTAATGAGTCTAACACCTAATGGATGTATTTCTTTTTCAATGTAGAAAACAAGGCTACAATATTGCATACAATAGCAAAATACTGCGGATGCTGGAAATCTGAAATAACAACAGAAAATGCTAGAAATACTTAGCAGGCCAGGCAGCATCCATGGAGAGAGAAACAGAGTTAATGGGACCCTTCATCAGAACTGGAAAAAGCTGGAGATGTAACAGATATTAAGTAGGTGCAGAGACAGGGCGGGGGGGGTGGTTTAGGAGGGGAGGAAGGAACTGAAAGAACATCCTGTACTTTTATAAGAGGCAGGAAAGATAAAATGTTGCAAATGGGAGTGGCAAAAATCATACAGCATGAAAAATGGGGGCAGGGATTATTATCTGAAATTGTTGAACTTGATGTTGAGTCCAGAAGGCTGTAAAGTGCCTAATCGAAAGATGAGGTGCTGTTCCTCGAGCTTACGTTGAGCTTCATTGGAACAATGTAATAGGCCGAGGACAGAGAGATCAGAGTGGGAGTGATGCGGAGAATTATAGTGACAGGCGACTGGAAGCTCAGGGTCACCCTTACGGACTGAACGGAGGTGTTCCGCAAAGCGGTCGCCCAATCTGCGTTTGGTCTCCCCAATGTAGAGGAGACCACATCGTGAGCAGCGAATACAGTATATTAAATTGCAAGAAGTACAAGTAAATCGCTGTTTCACCTGGAAGGGGTGTTTTGGGCCCTGGACAGTGGGAAGGGAGGAGGTAAAAGAGCATGTGTTGCATCTCCTGCGCTTGCACATGAAGGTGTCAGGTGAAGGCGAAGGAGAAGGGCTGTTAGGGGGTGATTGAGGAGTGGACCAGGGTGTCGCAGAGGGAGTGGTCCCTTCGGAATGCTGAAAGGGGAGGTGAGGGGAATATGTGTTTAGTGGTGGGATCACGTTGGAGGTGGCGGAAATGGCGGAGGATGATACGTTGAATGTGGAGGCTGGTGGGGTGAAAGGTGAGGACAAGGGGAACCCTATCGTGGTTCTGGGAGGGAGGGGAAGGGGTGAGAGCAGAAGTGCGGGAAATGAAACGGACACGGTCAAGGGCCGTGTCAACCACAGTAGAGGGGAATCCTCGGTTGAGGAAAAAGGAAGACATGTCGGAAGCACTGGCATGGAAGGTGGCATCGTCAGAACAGACGCGGCGGAGACGGAGAAACTGGGAGAATGGAATAGAGTCCTTACAGGAAGCGGGGTGGGAGGAAGTGTAGTCCAGGTAGCTGTGGGAGTCAGTGGGCTTGTAGTGGATGTTTGTCGAAAGCCGATCGCCAGGAATGGAGACGGAGAAGTAAAGGAAGGGAAGGGAAGAGTCGGAGATGGACCATGTGAAGGTGAGGGAAGGGTGGAAATTGGAAGTAAAGTGAATGAACTTATCTAGTTCAGGGCGAGAGCAGGAAATGGCACCGATACAATCATCGATGTACTGGAAAAAGAGGTGTGGGAGGGGACCTGAGTAGGATTGGAACAAAGAATGTTCCACATATCCCATAAATAGGCAGGCATAGCTAGGGCCCATGCGGGTTCCCATAGCAACACCTTTAATTTGGACGAAGTGAGTGGAGTCAAAGGAGAAGTTGTTCAATGTGAGAACAAGTTCAGCCAGGCAGAGGAGGGTGGTAGTGGATGGGGACTGGTTGGGCCTCTGTTCAAGGAAGAAGCGGAGCGCCTTCAGGCCGTCCTGGTGGGGGATTGTATATTTATTGTTCACAATTTTTCCACTTACACGCTTTGAAAGAAAAGTTGACCCACAATACATAGAATTACGTAGAATCTACAGGATAGTAATACGCCATTCGGCCCAACTGGTCTCTGCTGGCGCGTATGCTCCACTCGTGCCTCCTCCCACCCTACTTCATGTAACCCTATCAGCATGTCCTCCTATTCCTTTCTCCCTGATCTGCTTATCTAGCTTCCCCTTAAATGCATCTTGATCCACATTGTAGTCCAGACAGTATTTTGTCATCAAACATTTAATTATGTACATAGCTTGCAAATACAGCATCATCATAACAACAGCATCTTGGTGAATTTGCAGCTTCTTTAAGATGATTAATTGAATGTTCAATGTTTCTAACATTTTTATACCGAGGATAATTCTCTGCAGCTACTATAATGTCCTGAAAACTCAGACATGATTGTAATGGTTCTCAATCTTCCAAAATGTAGAGAAAAGAAAGCAGTCACCTCCTTTAAAACAATTTAGGATTAAGATTAAACTGCTTTTAAACAAAAGTTGATGCAACAATGAAGAGCAGTGCATCTTGATCATATTTTCTTTGTATCACAGCAAAAATGTGTTTCCTCTGCATTTAGTAGTGCTTGTGCATTTTTATGGCATGAATGTGCTATAATACCATCCCTCCCACCCTTCCCATGTTGCCATGATACCATACATCTGTGATTCACCAATAATGAAATAGTGGAGGCAGTATCAATGCTGTTCATGCTGCTGAGCACCAACACTGGCATTCTGATTCAGTGAGAAATTGAGCATGTGTTAGCACGGTGACTGTGTGAAATGGCTGTGGACAAAGTTCCAATGCAAGTACATTGACAGTCAGGCAGGTACAAATTCCACTCCGTGGGTGAATTTAAAGAGGAAGGAAAAAGTTGGTCAGCTGCCCATTCGAAAGAGGTGGGAAGCAGCAGTTGGCCAGTATTTACTGCCCATCCCTAGTTGTCCTGAGAAAACAGTTTTAATACAATTGAGTGGTTTGATAAGCCACTTGAGAGGGCAGTTAAGAGTCAACCACATTGGGGTGGAACTATAATCACACCAGGCCGGGTACGGACATCAGACTTCGGGGGCAATTTTGCCAGCTCTGGGGAGGCGGGTTTGGAGGCGGGACTGCCAGGAAAATGGCAGAAACTGGGGGCGGGTACCCATCCCACATCCGTGCCTTCTTCCCAGGAGGCGGGTACCCGACCCGCGCCGGGTCCCGTCTCCTCGAGGCGGGAAGGGGATTACAGCCATTTAACTGCCTGTTACAGGTAGTTAACAGGCAGTTAAGAGGATTATCCCATTTTTCCAACAGAAGTGCGGGCTTCCCGACGTCAGGAAACCCCCCCAGGGTCAGCGAGGCGGTCAGTGAGTCTGTGGAGGTGAGAGGGGTCAAAAAGTCCGCTGTGGATGTGAGTGATGGGGTGCAAGTGTGGACAGGTAAGTATGTGAGGTGAGTGAAAACTGTTAGAAAAAGTTTCCTTACCTTTGTTTCTTCCTGCAGGCTTCAATCGTTGGGGATTCGGAGTCTCCGGCATCTCCACGGCAGTGATGACAGAATGGCTGCTGCATTCTCCGATGCAACAGCCATCTGCTTTCTGCTCAGGAAAGAGGTTTGGTGAGTCTTGCGTACAAGAACTCACCAAGCAACAGAGATTGTCAGTGTTTGACAGCTTCTCAAAGCTGTCAAACGATGACAATTCATCTGTCAAACATTTTTGACAGATGAAACGTCCTACGCTGACGCTCTCTGTTACCAGCTTTCCCTTAATTGGCCTGCTAAACCCGCTGGGCGGGCTTAACAATGTCAATCAAGGGAAAATAGCGTGGGTTGACAGACATCGATGGAGGCGGGTCTAAAACCCGACAAGCTGTAGTCCCGCCTCCATCACGACCCCATTGGCAAAATCACCCCCTTCCTTTCCTAAGCAACATTAATGAACTAGATCATGGTCACTTTTTACTGACATTAGCTTTTAATTTCCATATTTATTATTAAACAATTCAAATTCTCAAACTTCCATGGTGGGATTTGAATTCACATTCACGACTCCAGTAACATATCCACTACAATTAGAATACTGTGTGCAGTTCTGGGAATCCTGTTATAGAAAAGACATTAAACACTTGAAGCAAAGGAAGGTATATGACTATGAGGAGAGAGCAGAGCCATTGCATTACTCTAGCAAAGAGGCAACATAGATACGATGAATTGAATGGACTCTTTCTGTGCTGTAATCTTCAATAGTTCACAGTGAGGACATGCAAATGTTGGGTGTCTCCACACAACAATTCATCCATATTAGGAAATCGGTGGATTGGTGAATTGAAATTCATCCATATTGGGAAATCAATGGATTGGTGAATGTGTCCTTCCACTCTGTGGCATCACACATTTGTTAATATTTTTTAAAGCTTTTATAAGCTATTCTTCCTCACCATAATCATAGCTTTCTTGGGCCAGGGAATTAACTTTTTTTTACAGCGGGCGGGGGTGGAGAGGTGAACTATCTCTACTGTAGTATCACAAATGAGAAAAGGGCCAGTAATGCCCCCAGTCCGAAGAAATATGGGAAAATGAAGAATCTGCCACAAGCCATTTTTATCACTGTCACCAAGTGCAGAATTAAATTAATAATGGCACTACTCCTGATTACTGCTGGCAGAAAAATGATAAATAACTTCAAGAAATGCCTTGCATGTCTATTGTAAAACACTTATTGCAAGTGAATATCTTGCATTGTCACTAGAGGGAGCTATTTGTTAGTGGTAGTCAAGATTTTTAAATCTGGGGAATGTTGACTAAGCTTACTTCAAAAGATGGGTCAGAGTAATAAAATACATTTTATGCGTGTCTTATCCAAGAGTTCCCTGTTTCATTGAAGCAACTTTAATTTCGACAAAATCGCAACACATTTCATTTCAGGTATCTGGAATCAGACACCTTGACATGAGATATGCAGATGCAGAGTGAAGCTGCTTGTACTCTGTGCTAACGGTCTGCCCCAACCTCAGAAAAGAACCCAATGGCACAGTATGGTGACATTTCCATTTCCCACTCACCTATCGCCTTTCTGAATGAGATTGACAATTAATGGACAGTTTTGTGCTGTGGGTTGTTGCCCACTAAGAACTGGGAGGATACTGCCCATACTAATTTCAGGTAGGACAATCAGAAGACAAACGTCCATCCCACCATTTTGGGTTGGATTTTCAGCCAGTTTCTAACTGCTGTCCAGTATCTCTATTGTAGGTTGTAAACTAAGAGATCTCTATATTCAGTTTATGTTCTGGATGCAGGTGGTATTAAATTATATTGGAAGCAAAAGGGCAAGAAAAGAAAATTATTCAAATAAATTTCATTTATTCCAGCGATGCTTAAATTCATACAAATATTACTGCAACCTCAGCCATTTTTTTTAAACACAGTGCAAAGACACTGAACATCAAGTTGTAAATGTTTACATGAATAAGCACAGCTTATGCTTGTCCATCAAATTTCACGGTTCATTGTCTGTTCACTATGGAAACATTTTTAACTGTCAGATGAGCACTGGAGTATGAAGTGCTGGACCAGTAATAAAGGTTACCACTATCATAAATGCAATCCCTTTATGCAGCCAAAAGAATGGGATTGCTCTCCTCTGAAGAAAATTCCTGACTCTATAGTTCAAAATCCCAAATCGACAGCACATTGGCAGTTATTTTGCTTCTTTTGATTGTTAATTGGAAACTATTCGACAGCAAATTAAACTAATAATCTGAGGAGCATGACCAAAGTTCCATCAGTGGAAAAGTTAGAAAACAGCATCAAGTTTGATAATGAAACTGATAAAATATGGACATGGATTTTAAGCTTTTGTAATTTTTACGTGATTATTTTCAGTTTTTAAGCTTTGCTGTTGGAAGCAGAGGGAGGAACCTCATTCTGTTTTCCGAAAGTTGCTTTAAAAGTAACAAAGCTGGCAACAGTGCTTTTCACCTATGTTCAAAAAGGACAGACAAAAGCATGGAATAACCAACAAGCCTAGTCTTTCCACGGACCATTGTTTAATCTCGTGAAGGAAAGTATTCCAAAATTTCTTCCCACGCCCCCCAAAAGGATAGATAGGCAAACCTCCACAATATCCATTTAGATTTAAAGCTTTATTATTCAATCCTATCCAATTGTTTAGCACAGATGACATTTCCATGGTCTCTGCAGCACAGAAATCTATGGAGTATTTGATACTTCAAATAGTGATTTCAATCATTATTTATTTATTCTGTAAATTTTTAAATGCTTTGGGAGTTGTAGAGGCACTCAACATTACATGAGCATGAAATCCAATTTAACACAAAGTGCATTTAATGATTCTCAGCATTTCAAAGAGGTGAGCCTCCATAGTTTATCTGCCAATGTGCTTTCAGTTCCGTTATCTCTTTGTGTAGAGAATGTACTAATGTGGAAGGCTAATATTTGAAATATTTTGTTTTGAAGGTTCTGAAATATGAAGGGGGGAATTTTCAGGTGGCAGGTCGGGTGGGAAAGTATTTTTTTTTGACAGTGGGTCGGGACCTTCTCTGCTCCAGTAGAAGTAGGCCAAGTATTTTCTCATGACTATGGCTTCTCATCCTTGGCATCATCAGGTGAATCCATGCTGTGTATTCTCTATGGCTTTAATGTTCTTTCTATAAAAAGCTAGTATCAGTAATGCTAACCATGAAACTACCGGATTGTCGTAAAACCCATCTGGTTCACTAATGTCCTTTAGGGAACGAAATCTGCCGTCCTTACCTGGTCTGGCCTATATGTGACTCCAGACCTACAGCAAAGTAGTTGACATTGGCTGAAAGGTATGATTCTGTTAGTATGAATATGTCAGGCTGTTGCTTGACTCGTCTGTGGGACAGCTCTCCCAATTTTGGCACTGTAGTGTATGTACCTTTAAGAAAGAACTACTTTTACAGCTCCTGTATACTGTAGTACCGGCAGTGACCACACCTGTATATAAGCCCTGAGCAGGCATCTGTACTGTTAGTTATTAGACTACCCTCATCCAGTAAACACCTGTTGATTGTTGATCTGCAGTCTCCGTCTATTTATTGAAGAACACCATACCTTAAGATTCACGGATTTAATAGTGGCGACGAGGTCGATTCGAACCTACCTGCAACTCTGCATTTCCTCCCAAGGATTCGCTCCTGGAGGACAGTGGAAGAAAGTCGAGGCCAGAAGCACGGGCGTCGACCACGACCAACCGCCCAGTCATCCGGCAGAGAGTGAGCATCGCAGGGGAGGCTGTTGAGAGCTGGGCTTGGTTCTCCAGCCACAACGATCCAGCAACAGGCTGGCAACAGGTACAGCGCAGACCCTTCCCGGACAGCGGCGGCTGGAGCCGACCGACGGCACAGAAAAGGCCGAGCAGCGTCGACAGGGTAAGAGAGAGGGTAAAGTGCACAGGGCGCAGCCGGGGGTTGAAGACCGAGCGGCGTCGACGGAAAACAAAAAGAGAGAGAGGGTAAAGCACAGCCGGGGTTCAGGACCGAGCGGTGGCAACGAGAGAGGCGCACAGGAAAACGCGCAGAGCGCAGCCAGGGCTCAAGGGCTGAGCAGCATCCGCGGGGGAAGAAAGGAAGCGCGGGAGATGCCATTTGAGCCGCGGAAAAGAAGGGAGAGCGCGGGAGACGCCATTTTTGAAGCCGCAGTGGAGAAGAAGGGCGAGCGCGAGAAGAAAGGGAAGCGCGCGAGACGCCATTTTGAGCCAGCGGGGAAGAAGGGAGAGCGCGGGAGATGCCATTTTAGCCAGTCTAACCACACCCAGGGATGCCGAAGAGTGACAGTGTCACAGCGTTCGACAATGAAGTCGAAGATTGGGCGACATATGTGGAACACACTGAGGTGTACTGCAAGGCGAATGAAGTGTCAGATGCCAGGAAAGCACTGGTTTTGTTGAATTCCATGGGTGCAAAAACGTATGGCTTACTGCGAAACCTAATAACCCCAGAGAAGCCAGTGGATAAGGATTTCGAAAACATAGTGGAAATCCTACAGGACCACTTAAACCCTACACCGCTGCTGCTGATAGCAGAAAGATTTAAGTTTCACAAAAGGAACGAGCATAAAGACAAAAGTAATGCTGAGTATTTAACGGAACTGCGCAAGCTATCGAAACACTGCCAGTTTGGAATGGGACTAGCAGATACGTTAAGGGACAAGTTTGTGTGTGGGCTTCAAAGTGAAGGAACCCAGAAATGGCTTCTATCAGAAAAGGATCTTACGCTGGACAAGGCCTTCAGCATGGCAGTATCACACGAAGCAGCCGCACGGGGCGCTGCAGAGATACAACGGAGACGGCAAGAATATGGCACCAATGAAATGTCATATGGAGCAGGGAAGTGTTATCGCTGCGGCAGAACAACACACGACCAGAAGGATTGTTGGTTCAAGGACCAAGTGTGCAGACAGTGTGGAAAAGCAGGACACAGAGCAAGAGTCTGCAGGTCGGGGAAGAAAACCAGTAGCAAGAAATCTCCACAAGAGAAGTACAAAAAGGTACATAAGGTGACGGAGAGTAGTTCAGACGAACAGAAAAGTGATACAGACTCCGGAAGCAGGGAGCTGGGTTGTCTGAAACTACATAATGTAATCAAAATGGAGGATCACCAGACTATCTGGGTCACGCTCAAGATAGACAGAGTCCAAGTGAAAATGGAATTGGACACAGGATCAGCCCGAACAGTCATAAACCGAAGGGACTACAAGCGGCTATTCTCACATATACCCTTGAGAGCTACAGAGATTGTCTTGAAGACGTACACGGGGTAAAAAGTCTACCCCATAGGAAAAATAAGGGTGAACATGATATACAACGGCCAGGAAATACCAAAAATGGACCTATATGTATTGCCAGATGGAGGACCACCACTACTAGGATGTGAATGGATCCGGAAGATACAATTAGATTGGCATTCCATACAGGCACTGACGGTAGAGGCCAAAAAGGATGACGACGTCACACCTGGACGACTGTCAAAAATGCTAACTGACGCACAAGAAGTGTTCCAGGAGGGACTCGGAACACTAAAAAGCATAACAGTGACGATTAAAATAGAGGAAAAAGCAAGCCCAAAGTTTTTTAAGGCCAGACCGGTGCCTTATGCGATCCACCCAGCCGTTGAAGCAGAGCTGGAAGGTTTGGAACGTTCAGGAGTACTGTCCAAAGTGGACTGGAGCGAGTGGGCTACACCCATTGTTCCTGTAATGAAGAGGTCGTTGAGTAATACGCCTGGGGAACCAAAGAAGGTTCGCATCTGTGGGGACTTTAAGGTGACAGTGAACCCAGTCCTTCACACGGTACAATATCCGCTTCCGCGGATTGAAGATATTTTCGCCTCGCTATCTGGAGGAAAACGCTTCACTAAGATTGATCTGGCCCAGGCATACCTGCAAATGGAGGTAGAAGAAGCCTCGAAACAATACCTCACGATCAACACTCACAAAGGTCTCTACCAATACAACCGGCTGGTGTTCGGGGTAGCATCGGCTCCGGCTATTTGGCAAAGGGCAATGGACCAAGTCCTGCAAGGGATTCCAGGGACCCAGTGTTATTTGGACGACATCCTGGTCACGGGCAAAAATGACAGTGATCACCTTGCCAACCTGGAGAAGGTGCTCACTAGATTGAAGGAATATGGGCTCTGACCTAATCGCCACAAATGCGAGTTTTTCCAGAAGCAGATCTCGTATTGTGGCCACGTTATTGATGAAGAGGGGTTACATAAGTCCCCTGAGAAGATTGAGGCAGTAGTCAAGGCTCCAGCACCGGAAAATGTGTCACAACTGACGTCGTTCCTCGGGCTGGTGAACTACTACCATAAGTTCTTACCAAATTTGTCTACAGCATTACACCCACTGAACACCCTACTGCAGACGGGGGTACCATGGAAGTGGAATGACGAATGTAAACGAGCTTTCCAGAAGTGCAAAGAATTGATCACATCAAAAGAGGTGTTGGCCCATTTCAACCCAGCACTACCAATTCGGTTGGCGTGTGATGCATCACCCTATGGTATTGGAGCGGTGCTGTCGCACAAATTCCCAGACGGGTTGGAGAGGCCAGTAGCCTTTGCGTCTCGGTCACTAACCTCAGCCGAGCGCAACTACGCTCAGATTGACAGGGACGCCCTCAGCCTAGTATGGGGAGTAAAAAAGTTCAACCACTATCTGCACGGACAGAAGTTCACCTTGCTGACTGACCATCAACCACTTGTCTCCATCCTTAATCCAAAGAAGGGCGTTCCGGTGATGACTGCGCAACGGCTACAAAGATGGTTCCTTTTTCTAGGGGCGAACCAATATGAAATAGAGTATAAGGGCACGAAACAGCATGGAAACGCTGATGGGCTATCACGCCTGCCACTGCCTACTGCGGAGGAAGCACCAGCAGTGGATCCTGTCGAAATATTTTATTCGTCGATAATTGAACGTTTGCCAGTAACTAACGCGGATATAGAGAAGGAGACCCGAAATGATCCGACACTGTCTCGGGTATATGATTTGACGGTGAAGGGATGGCCAACACATGGTGACTCACTGTTGCCAGCATTCTCATCCAGAAGAGAACAGCTGTCAGTATGCCAGGGGACAGTGATGTGTGGATCCTGAGTGGTAATTCCACCCAAGTTAAGGGAGAGAGTGCTCAATGAGCTTCACGAAGGCCATCTGGGAGGGGTGAAAATGAAAAGCCTTGCTAGGGCTTATGTGTGGTGGCCGGGAATCGATCAACAAATCAAGGACCTAACAAAGAGCTGCTCAGGATGCCAGAAGGTCCAAAATGCACCACCACATGCCCCTCTACACCCATGGGAGTGGCCCTCCTCTCCATGGCAACGAGTGCATATTGATTTTGCTGGTCCATTCATGGACTCAATGTTCTTAATAGCAGTGGATGCACACTCGAAATGGCCTGAGGTGATCAAAATGTCCTCCACCACTACGGAGAAAACGATTGCAGTCCTACGGACCATATTTGCCAGGAACGGCTTGCCAGAGCAGATTTGCTCTGATAACGGACCACAGTTTGTGTCCGAAGAGTTTCGGAAATTTATGAGAAGAAATGGGGTAAGGCATTACACATCTGCCCCGTATCATCCAGCCACAAATGGATTGGCTGAGAGGTTCGTACAAACCTTTAAAAAGGCAGTAAGGGCCATGTGCGATGACGACATTCCACTGCAGCCTAAGGTGGACAATTTCCTGTTAGCCTACAGAAATGCGACACATGCAGTTACCAACCAGACCCCGGCCATGATGTTCTTTAACCGAAGGTTGAGATCTCGTCTGGATTTGCTCAAACCAAATGTGCGAAGAAATGTTGAGAATAAGCAATTCCAGCACATCAATGAGAAGCCGACAAGGAGCTTCAATGTAGGACAACCAGTCTTGGCCCGCGACTACCGAACAGAGAAATGGCAACCCGGAACGATATGCACACGGCAGGGGCCACTAATGTACACAGTGGATGTCGGGGAGAACATTGTGAGACGCCATGTCGACCAGATCCTAGCGTCACAGGAACGAGTCAACCCCATGTCTAGCGTACCTGGTGATGAACCCGACATACCGCTAGCATCTACCCCAGAAACAGTAGCATCGGAAACTGATGAACTAACCGACGACAGGGGGCCAGAATCGCCTCTGCACCAAGAACAAGACACTCCGGAAAGGCGCTATCCAGAAAGGATCAGGAAGCCGCCCCAAAGACTGAATCTATAAATGGACTGTTTCAGTTACTGTGCATGTTAAAAGTGTTAACTGTTATTTGAATGTTATGGTACTGTTAATCTAAAAGGGGAGGAATTGTAGTGTATGTACGTTTAAGAGAGAACTATTTTTACAGCACCTGTATACTGTAGTACCGGCAGTGACCACACCTGTATATAAACCCTGAGCAGGCATCTGTACTGTTAGTTATTAGACTACCCTCATCCAGTAAACACCTGTTGATTGTTGATCTGCAGTCTCCGTCTATTTATTGAAGAACACCATACCTTAAGATTCACGGATTTAATAGGCACAAGTCCCCAGATGTTAGTGAAGAGGACTTTGCCGGTCGACTGGGCTGGGTGTGCCATTATCGTATCTGAAGCTGCTGCCGAGGTCGATGCTGGTTGAAGCGAATAGTATAGATGCATTTAAGGGGAGGCTAGACAAGCATATGAGGGAAAGGGGAATAGAGGGTTATGCTGATAGATTTAGATGAGGAAAGACGGGAGTAGACTCATGTGGAGCATCAACGCCGGCATGGACTGGTGGGGCCGAACGGCCTGTTTCTGTGCTGTATATCCTGTGTACTCTTAACTGCCCTCTGAAATGGCCTAGCAAGCCTGCCAGTTGTAACAAACCACTACACAAAACAATAATAAGAATAAAACCAGACAGACCACCCAGCATCAACCTCTGCACCGGCTTCGGGCACATTCTCCTCATCTCCCCTCTGATTCTTTTGGCAATTATCTTACATCTGGGTCCTTTGGCTACTGACCCATCTGTGATTGGAAACAGTTTCTCCTTATTTACTCTAGCAAAACCTTTATAAATCACTGGTTAGACCTCAGCGGCAAGAGATTTCCAGGAGGGCAGAGAAAACGCTTCAAGGACGTCCTCAAAGCCTCCTTGAAAAAATGTAACATCCTCATCGACTCTTGGGAGTCCCTGGCCCAAGACCGCTCAAATTGGAGGAGAAGCATCCGAGAACGCGCCAAACACTTTGAGTTTCTTCGTTGGGTGCATGCGGAGGCCAAGTACAAAAAGCGGAAGGCGCGTATGACAAACCAGGCACTCCACCCACTCGTCCCTTTAACCACTACCTGCCCCACCTGTGGCAGAGTCTGTAGATCCCGCATAGGACTCATTAGTCACCTTAGAACCCACAATATTGGAGTGGAAGCAAGTCATCCTCGACTCCGGGGACTGCCTAAGAAGAAGAGTATTGTGCCAAATTCTGGCCACCACACTTTAGGAAGGATGCCAAGGCATTGGAGAGTCAGCAGAGGAGATTTACCAGAATGGTGCCAGGGATGAGGGACTTCAGTTATATGGAGACACTAGAGAAGCTGGGATTGTTCTCCTTAGAGTAAAAAAAGGTGAAGGCGAGATTTAATCAAGGTGTTCAAAATTACATGGGGTTTTGATAGAGTAAGTAGGAAGAAACTATTTCCACTGACAGGAGGATCAGTAAACAGAAGACACAGATTTAAGATAATTGGCAAAAAGTCCAGGGGGAAAATGAGTTGTTATGATCTGGAATGCAGTGCCCGAAAATGTGGTGGAATCAGATTCAAAAATAACTTTCAAAAGGGAGTTGGATATATACTTGAAAAGGAGAAATTTGCAGGGCTATGGGGAAAGAGTAGGGAACTGGGACTAATTGGATAGCTCTTTCAAAGAGCTGGCACAGACACGATGGGCCGAATGGCCTTCTTCTGTGCTGTATGATTCCATGAAAACCCCTTGTAAATGTGAACACCTCTTAAAACTCTTAGGCCTAGAAATTCGGTGGGCTGCGCCACCAGTTAGCGCCTAAAGAGGGCACTCAGTGGCTTTAGCGCCACTGGCCGCGCCTCCTGCGATATTTAGCTGGGGCGCTAATGGTGGTGTTAGCCTGTAGCGCTGCGCCGCCACCGATGATGTCATTGGTGTGTGCAGCGCCCCGCTACCGCCCCGATAGCGATATTTGGTTGCGCCCCCCGCTGTAATGCCGGTCGCAATTTGCGACCAGGCCAGGGGGGCCTACCTGCGGCGGCAGTGGCGCTAATTAAAGAGGAGGTGTGGGGCGGCCATTTTTTTTGCTGGCCGCCTGCCAGCACCTCCTCGCGCCGCCGTCCCCGGCCTCCTGAGCGCCCCCCCCCCCCCCGGGCAGTGCCGGCTGTGTCCCAAGAGTCCGGCACTTGTCCTCGGTACCAGGCTCTTTTGCTGGCACTCGCGATCTCGGATCATGCTGGTGCAGGCCCCTCCCCTTTAAGAAGGGGAGGAAGGCCTGCAGTACTGCAGCGTGCCGTGCCGCAGCGTGTGGCGCTGCGGCACGTTGCGCTGCGATACTCAGTTTCAGTGCCCCAAAAGGGATGCGGGGCGCCTCGAGCAGCGCCGCGCTTCCGTTTGGGGCGCTGAAACTGAATATCGGGCGGGCGCAAACGGCTCCATTCGCAGCGGTAATTCCGGCGCCCAGGCGAGCTTGGCGTCCTTAATCTTCTCTGCTCTAAGGGAAGCAATCCCAGCTTCTCTAGCCTCTCCACATAACCAAGTCTATCATCTGGTAAATCTCCTCTGCACCTTCTCCAAAGCCTTGACCTCCTTCCTAAAGTGTGGTGCCCAGAATTGGACACAGTACTTTACCTGAGACCTAACCAGTGATTTATAATGGTTTAGCATAGCTTTACTGCTTTTGTACACTCCGCTCCTATTTATAAAGACAAGGATCCCACAGCTTCCTGCTCCCGCATCATTACCTCTGGTGTCCCCCAAGGATCTATCCTTGGCCCCCTCCTGTTTCTCATCTACATGTTGCCCCTTGGCGACATCATCCGAAAACACAGCGTCAGTTTCCACACCCAGCTCTACCTCACTACCTCTTCTCTTGACCCCTCCACGACACTGCTTGTCTGACACAGTTCTGGATGAGCAAATATTTTCTCCAAATTTTGGAAAGACCGAAGCCATTGGGGCAGAAATTACGATCCCTACGGGTGTGTACGTGCTGTGTACTCACCCGTAGGGACATTGGAAATGCCGGTTTCAGGCATGCACTGTGCATGTGCTGGAAACCGGCATTTCCGATCTGTCAAGAAAGCTCTTGACAGATCCTCCGGCTGCCCTGGAGCAGGGCCTCTGCGGGTGGAGAGTTACGTTTTTTGGAGACCCTCCGCCCGCAGGAAACAATTCTTGCACCTGGTAAAAACAAGCACAAGACCTGCTTTTACCAGGATAAGAGTTGAAAAAAAGTTTTTTTTTAAATTTCCACTGATTTATCATTTTAAAATACTTTAAAGAAAGGTAAGTTTATTTTTAGCCCCGTTAAAAACTTTAATTATTCTTTTCAAAAATTTAAATTTATGTTTAAAATAGTTAATTTATGTAATTTCAAATCATTTTAAAAATGTGATTTTTAAAAATTTATTTAAATTTTACTATGTTTTTGGGGGTGATCTCTATTCATATATTTGACAGGTCTTCCTGTCAAATGTTTGAATGGAGATTCCCTTCTCTGATTGGCTCCCCATGGCCCACTTGGAACAGTACCCATGGATTGGCGGGTAGCTAATGTTACCCCACTGTTCAAAAAGGGTGGTAGAGAGAAAACGGGGAATTACAGACCGGTAAGCCTGACATCGGTAGTGGGGAAAATGCTAGAGTTCATTATAAAGGATGTAATAGCAGAGCACTTGGAAAAAAGTGACCGGATCGGACAAAGTCAACATGGATTTACAAAAGGTAAATTGTGCTTGACTAATCTACTGGAATTTTTTGAGGATGTAACTGGTAGAATAGGTAAGGGAGAACCAGTGGATGTGGTGTATTTGGATTTTCAAAAGGCTTTCGATAAGGTCCTGCATAAGAGATTAGCGTGTAAAATTAAGGCACATGGGATTGGGGGCAAGGTATTGACTTGGATAGAGAACTGGTTGGCAGACAGAAAGCAAAGAGTTGGAATAAACGGCTCTTTTTCCGAGTCGCAGGCAGTGACTAGTGGGGTACCGCAGGGATCGGTGTTAGGACCCCAGCTATTCACAATATATATTAATGATCTGGACGAGGGAATTAGATGTAATATCTCCAAGTTTGCAGACATCACAAAGCTGGGTGGGCGTGTGTGCTGTGAGGAGGATGCCGAGAAACTCCAGTATGATTTGGACAGGTTGGGTGATTGGGCAGAAGCATGGCAGATGCAATATAACGTGGATAAATGCGAGGTTA
Source organism: Somniosus microcephalus (assembly GCF_052327205.1). Classification (NCBI taxonomy): domain Eukaryota; kingdom Metazoa; phylum Chordata; class Chondrichthyes; order Squaliformes; family Somniosidae; genus Somniosus; species Somniosus microcephalus. Next base: position 135,899,095 of record NC_140987.1, read on the forward strand.
TCCACTTTGGTGTCAAAAACAGGAAGGCAGATTATTATCTGAATGGCAATAGATTGGGAGAAGGGGAGGTGCAACGAGACCTGGGTGTCCTTGTGCACCAGCCGCTGAAGGTAAGCATGCAGGTGCAGCAGGTGGTTTAGAAGGCAAATGGTATGTTGGTATTCGTAGTGAGAGGGTTTGAGTACAGGAACAAGGATGTCTTGCTGCAGTTGTACAGGGCCTTGGTGAGACCACATCTTGAGTATTGTGTGCAGTTTTGTTCGCCTTAACTGAGGAAGGATGTTCTTGCCATGGAAGGAGTGCAGCGAAGGTTCACCAGGCTGATACCTGGGATGGCAGGAATGACGTATGAGGAGAGATTGGGTCGATTGGGCTTGTGCTCGCTGGAGTTTAGAAGAATGAGAGGGGATCTCATCGAAACGTATAAAATTCTAACAGGACTAGACAGACTAGATGCTGGAAGGATGTTCCCGATGCTCGGGGAGTCCAGAACCAGGGGTCACAGTCTAAGGATAAGGGGTAAGCCATTTAGGACAGAGATGAGGAGGAATTTCTTCACCCAGAGAGTGGTGAACCTGTGGAATTCTCTGCCACAGAAGGCAGTAGAGGCCAATTCATTAAATATATTCAAGAAGGAGTTGGATATATTTCTTAAGGCTAAAGGGATCAAGGGATATGGAGAGAAGGCAGGAACAGGGTACTGAATTTGGATGATCAGCCATGATCTCATTGAATGGTGGAGCAGGCTCGAGGGGCCGAATGGCCTACTCCTACTTCTACTATGTTTCTATGTGATCCCAGGGATGCTGCGAACCGCCTGCGCCTCTGGGATACGTGGGTCCTGCGCACCGGCAGTTTGGAGAGGCCCAGGAACGGAACTCTGCGCCTCCCAGGAGCCCTTCGGTTTTGGCGCAGATTTTTCCAGATCGCAGCCCTCCGCCCGCGGGAGGCCTGCGAACGGAATTTCTGGGCCATTGTCTTTGATCCCCGCCACAAACTCTGTTCGGTAGCCACTGACTCTATTCCCTCTCCCTAACATCTGTCTGAGGCTGAACCACACTGTTCGCAGCCTTAGTGTCATTTGTGACCCTGAAATGAGCTTCCGACCACATATCCGCAGCATAACAAAGACCGCCGCCTATTTCCACCTCCGTAACATCACCCATCTCTGCTCTTGCCTCAGCTCATCTGCTGCTGAAACCCTCATCCATGCCTTTGTTACCTCTAGACTTGACTATTCTAACACACTCCTGGCTGGCCTCCCACATTTTACCCTACGTAAACTTGAGATCATCCAAAACTCGGCTGCCTGTATCCTAACTCGCACCAAGTCCCATTTGCCCATCACCCCTGTGCTCGCTGACCTACATTGGCTCCTAGTTAAGCAATGCCTCGATTTCAAAATTCTCATCCTTGTTTTCAAATCCCTCCATGGCCTTGCCCCTCCCTATCTCTGTAATCTCCTTCAGCCCCAAAACCCCCCCAAGATATCTGCACTCCTCTAATTCTGCCTTCTTGAGCATCCCTGATTATAATCGCTCAACCAATGGTGGCCGTGCCTTCTGTTGCCTCGGCCCTAAGCTCTGGAATTCCCTGCCTAAACCTCTCTGCCTCGCTACCTCTCTTTCCTCCTTTAAAACGTTCCTTAGAACCTATCTCTTTGACCAAGCTGTTGGTCACCTGCCCAAATTTCTCCTCCTTCGAGCATCTCACCTTGTTCCACCCCTCTCGTCTCTCTCTTTTAAAATCCTTATTCTGTATCGCCCACCAAAATACCACACCAATTTTCTCAATGAGATGTCTTCTCTGTTTCCCTCTGCCTCTGCACCAAACGACTTCTCATCCTCGGTGATTTCAACCTCCACATCAACTCTTCTTGCTTCCTCTCCTCTGAGTTCACTGCCCCCCTTTCTCCCTTAATCTCTCCCTTCATGTCAACTCCCCCAATCATATACACGGCCTCCCCCTCGATCTTATCATCTCACATGGCCTTGCTATCCCCTCCCTAACCATCACCAATAAAGCAATCTCCGAACATTTCCTTATATCACTTTCTACCCATATTCCCCTTCCCCCTCCTAAACCCACTTCTTTTCATATCTGCCCCTGGAAAAAACTCTCCCTCATGTCCCTTACCACTGCACTTTCTAATTCCCAACTACTAGCCTTTGGCCTACAATTGTTCATGACATCTCTGCAGCTACTGACTTACTAAACCACACCCCCTCCACCACCTTTGATGCCCTTGTCCCCAATAAATCATTGCACTATCTCACTCTAGTCATTCCCCCTGGTATACCCCTCATCTCTGCTCCCTTAAGTCCAAGGGACAGTGACTTGAATGTCTTTGGTGGACAACTGGTCTAATCATCCAGCACCAGATTTGGCTAGATCATATAAAGCACTACCGGGTGCTGCTCTCTATCACTAAAACCGCCCACTTAATCTAAGATCATCCAGGATGGCAAAAATAACACCAGGATTCTATTCACCACTAACCATCTTCTCGAACCACCCTCCCCTGCTTTCTCCTCCCTCACCTCCAACAATAAATGTGAGGAGCTCATGGACTTCTTTGTTAAAAAGATCGACAATATCCGTTCAACAGCTTTTGTTTTCAATTCCCTCCCTTCCCCTAGCCCACTGAACTTTACTTCCTCTTTGTTTTCCCTATGTCCTAACTCTAAATTTGCATATTCGCCTAATATCTGCGTCACGATCTGCGGGCGCAGGAGATCGTTGCAGTAGTGTTTAGCGCCGCCGCAAAATGACTGGTCAATTTCACGAGCGCCGCTAAAATCGCCGCGTGCGGGCACTAAGTTCCTAGTGCCCCATTAGCGCCCCCCGGAGGCGCTAACGGGAGGTGCTAACCAACCAAATTTTTCCCCATTGTCTTTGGTTCACGTCACAAATTCCGTTCCCTTTCCACTGATTCGCTCTCTCTTGCCGGCAACTATCTAAGGCTGACCAAATCTGTTCGCAACCTCGGTGTCATATTTGATTACGAATTGAGCTTTCTACCTCACATCTGTTCGATTGCTAAAACCGCCCATTTCCAGCTTCGTAGTATCGCCAGTCTCTGCCCTTACCTCAACTTACCTGCTGCCAAAACCCTCATCCATGCCTTTATCACCTCTAGACTTGACTATTCCAAAGCTCTCCTGGCCGGCCTCCCTAGTTCTACCCTCCATAAACTTGAGGTCATCCAAAACTCTGCCACCCGTGTGCTAACTTGCTCCAAGTCCCGCTCACACATCTACCCTATGGTTGCTGACCTATATTGGCTCCCAGTTAAGCAACGCCTTGATTTTAAAATTCTCATCCTTGTTTTTAAATCCCTCCATGGCCTCGCCCCTCCTTATCTCTGTACTTTCCTCCAGCCGTATAATCCCCCTAGACTTCTGCGCGCCACCTATTCTGGCCTTTTGAACATCCCCGATTTTAAATGCTCCACATTGGCAGTCATGCCTTCAGGTCCTAAGCTCTGGAATTCCCTCCCTAAATCTCTCCACCTCTTCTTCTCTTTCCTCCTTTAAGACGCTCCTTAAAATCTACCTCTTTGACCAAGCTTTTGGTCATCTGCCCAAATTTCTCCTTATGTGGCTTGGTGCCAAATTTTGTTTTATAACACTCCTGTGAAGCACCTTGGAATATTTTACCACATTAGGAGTGCCATAAATAAAGTGCTGATTTCCTTGCCTAATTCTCTAGTCCACGCTCCCATTAAACATAGGAGTGGAGTCACAGAAAATTTACCCAAGTTTTCTTTTTTATAAATTGCTGGACATTGTAGATAGAATTTTCATCTGTACTGCCTGAATATAAAATATTACCTGAGCAGAGCACAAAAAGGAAAATCGGATGGGCCTGGAAAAGTGCATGTGATTTTTCGCCAACCAATTTTCCTAGTTGTGCTTTATACAGATAATATTTTACGTATAGTCAGTACAGACTTGAATCTACCACTATGCATTAGCCTCTGTTTGAGTTCACACTTGTGCTTTCTTCTTCTCTATGCTTCCATCATTTCTTATGATTATTCCTCATCCCATAAAATGTGGTAGCACAACAAAACATAAAGGCTGGAATTTCCCCCTAAAAATAACTGGTGGGTTTGGAGCGTGGGGGCAGTTAAATTGTTAAAAATGGAATTCCCGACCTGATTCCGCCTCCAACCCGTCCACTTCCGCTTTTAATGGGGATGGGATTGGGGGGGCGGGCAACCAACCTGCTCCCAGGGGGTGGGACATCAATTTAAATATAATGAGACTGGAAGCCGCTCTTTTCACCTTCATTTTGTTTTTAACTACATATGGACGGGTTTCACACATTTCGTGAAACCCGATAGTTAAACTGAGGTGGGGACTGTTGCATCCAGGCGGTAAGTGGCTTTGTACATACCTCCTGGATCCAGGGTCCCTCCCTAACCCCCCACCGCCCCCCCCCCCCGGTTTCAGGGACCCCCTTATGAGGCCACGGATCAACCCCCCAGTCCTCCAATCCCCACCATGAGGCCTCCCCCCCCCCCCCCCCACCGATGATGCTGATGCTGACCACAATCCTCTCTTCCCCCACTGCCGATCCCCGGCTGACCCCCCCACTGCCAATGCTCCGGCCGACCACTCCCCCTCCGGCCCCACACGATGCCGAATGCCAACCCCGCCCCACACTAGCCCCGATGCTGGCCCCCCTCCTACGATGCCGAATGCCAACCACCCCCGTCGGACCGACCCATCGCATCTGCAAGCCTACCCGCCCACAGCCAGGCAGCCTCTCAATCTGGCTGGCTGCAGGCGGGAATCTGAGGCCTCACCTGTAAATCAGGCCCTGCCATTAAAGTCGGCAGGGCCTGCGGGAAACCCGGCCTCCTGGGTTTCACGCCTGCCTCCGAGGCCCCCCACCCCCAACCCGCCTCTCTGGAGAAAATTCCGGCCAAAGGCCCTGAAAATCAGCAGGCCTTCTAGATTCAGCACGCAGGGAGCCTACACCATTGATTTTGTCAGATTATCCAAAGTTGAAGGAAGGTTCCATCATCTACATAAAACTAGCACGAGCCCACACCACTATGGGCACATCTTGGGTGCTGGCCTGACCACCGGGCTGTTTGAAGTAGCAGCAGCCAGCCAACCAGTCCTGCATTTTTAAATGACCCATCAGCTCCCTTGTAAAGAGGGTCGATAGAAGGCAACTAGAATTCTTTAGTGTCCAGACTGACCCAGGTCTTCCACCTCCCAGATAGGTCCAACATCCACCAGACGTAAAGCCAGTATGTGAGTTCTCGTTTTATACCTGCTGTCCAGCAAAGCTGAATAAAGGAAACTTTTGGCATGTGAGTTCGCCCCCCCTCCCTCACCAAACCTGGCTATCCCTCTCTAACATAGCAGACCAAGTTTGGAGCAAAAAGCGGTTCTACTCCAAACAGGCCCCTTCCTCAAGATGTGTACGGTAGTGGATTCCTGGGATTTCTGGCACACATCTGACAGACTTATGCCAGGAATGTGCCAGAAAGGTCTGCAAAATTTTGGAGGCAAATTACTGGTTTTTTACACTGAGTTAGACAAATTAGGACTGAGTACATCAAGGGTATGTTCCACTTTGTTGAGCAATTATATAAGATATATTGAAAATGTTATGAGAAAGTATTGCATCTAGCACAGCAACAGGTAAGTGCTTGTGCATTGCAATTGTGTCCATTCAAAATACCTGTAGTGTTAGCAAATATTCAATTTTTCTTTGCTGATTTGTTACATGCACAGCCCTTTGTGATAGCTCTGTGGTTCACGGACATTATGTTTCAGAAGTACTACATTACAAACCTCTGGGACTGTAAAGCAGTTGCCAGCCCTTGATGAATTCTTACTGCTCTCCAATCCATCACTAAAATCAAAGCTGCTGTGCTTTCTCATTGAAGGGCTATCAGGAAGCAGGTGATCATCTGTGTTTTGATGTGTCATCAGTCACGTGAGCAGCAGTGTAAAATGGAAGATCTGTTTTGGGAATAAACTGCACATAGGGATGCTGAGTTTAAACTAAAGAATATTGTGATATTTTAGTGACAAGATTGTCTAAGTCTTTAAAAGGTAAGGCATTCAATAGAGTGTGTTTTTAAAAAATTGGTATTTGAATAAATGAAGCTGAAGAAATCCATGTTTATTTGTGACTGTTCACAAAGAACTGGATACGGCTATCAGTGCTGCTGCTTGAATGAAACACAGCTGCTATTAAATATTTATTTTATTTTAAAGAAATGTTAATTCTTCTTATGACTCAAAATGACCTTACATACTAAATCTTACACCAGCAGTAGTGCATTGAAGATAACTTATTTTTGGTCTAGAACAGATGTCAATAATATTTTTGCACTATGTTTGTAAAGTGTAATGTGTGTAGCTTTATGTGTTGGACTATAGTAGGTCGTCTAAGACTTAATGAAATAAAACTGTGTCCTTTGCAAGCCATACAGAATATTAACAATAGAATTCCTGATGAGGTATCCTTCTGATGAGTATTTGGCTGGTTTAAAATCAGTAGAGATTGACTTGTGTATATATAATAATATGGATTTCAGAAATATAGCTTGGTCTATTGTGTGCAAATAATTTTCGAATCTAATTTTTTTATAATGAAGAAAATTGAAGACTGGATGAGAAAGCAGAAAGGCACCAATATTTCTTTGATGCCTTATGCAAACCACATATTTGCAGCAACTATGCAAAACAAGTCCATGTGAAAATGGTAATACAAATGTGTTCGTTTACTGCTCAGTGTGTGCTCGCTGTTAGTCAGATACCAGCTGCACAGCTCTATTGTGACCCATTGTCTATAGCTGTAGCCTCTATCTTTCCCTCATTCATTTAATCCTTAAAGCTGATTGGCCACAGATAGTCTTTTCTCCCCTCCCACCCCCACAGAAACTGTGTCTGTTACAGTGCCATGAATTGTTTGCTTTCATTTCCTGTAATTTGAATCTCTGCTGTTCACTTGAAAGACCGGTTTGTTGTTGGAAACGAAAGGTAATTTAAAACATCATGGGAATTTTTTATTAAATCTTAGTTCACTGTAAGTATGAAGGTTGCCATGGGAAGTATATTTGCATGATTAGAAATGACTTCTGGCACAGATCAAGTTTTCAATTTTGGAACTGAAGCTGCTTGGAGGATAAGTACTTTCATTACTTTAGAAACGTAGTTATTATGTGAGCAATGTCTTTTGATAACTGCACTTTATTCTGTATTGCAGTTTAAGTAAAAGTCTTAAAATGTTCAATCCACATTAATCTTTATTCTCCAACAAAATTATTCCATATTTCAGCAGAGAGATGCATGGACTGTGTTCTCTTTATGTCCTTGCATGGAGGATAATTAAATAGAATTAATAACCTGTACTGTATTTGATATCCATATGATTCATTATTAAAATAAGAGTTGCTATTTGTGGTCCAGAGCCTGTTAAAGTTTTTTCAATAGGAAAATGTACAATTTCACTGTAAAATGATATGTTGATTTTCCAGTAATCTACGTAGTGGAGTGCTGAGCACAATTTCTGATGCTATGAGTTCTGGTAGGAAGGGTAATCGAAACATTGATTTCACATGTTTCTTGATGGCTAGTGCCTTGGAGGTCAGTGAGCAGATAGCACATCCACTTACTAGACCGTAGTGATTGTGGCCCACGGCACAGGTACAGTGGAGGGTACACTAGTCTATACATAGTACATCCATTCCTTTTTTTAGAGGCAAGAATTTGTCCACTTCTTGGCAGCATGCAATTGATGGTATACTGAGCATGCTCACTTTTTACTTCTGGAGGCTGAAATCGAAAAGCACAAGATGGCAAACCACATAAGGTCAAGGTGAAAAACAGTAGCCACCTTCTGATGAAGGTTGTAAAGCTCTGTGGCAGTTACTGCAATAAAGAGCTTATTTAATACAATACTATTATATTATCAATGATGAATTTTGAGATAAAAGCCCAGAAAAATTACTATTGCTGATATTAGCAGACGAACACTTAACCCTTTTGTGTGTTCAGCTTTTTTCGTCTGCTGTTTTGCCCATTTAAAATCAATGGGTTGATGCCAATATGAAAATAGTGGAGAGAGACCTAACACATAAATGTATTAAATGTTTGTCTGCTACTATTACAACAATAATTTCTAGGCTGAAAAATGTATAGTTGTGGAGCAAAACACGTGGTATTGAGATAGAGGATCAGCCATGATCACATTGAATGGCGGAGCAGGCTCAAAGGGCCGAATGGCCTCCTCCTGCTCCTATTTTTCTATATTTCTATGATACTTAAACCTGAAATAATTAATTTAGTCCTAGATTTTATACTGTTTTGCTGAGCAGTAAATCGTACATTCACGCTACAAGGTTAGCATTAGTGTGAGGGGTTTTTTGCTTTGCACTGACACTAAAGGGGGAATTACAGCCCTGTTCCTATTGGAGTCCCACTAGCCACCATTTTAACTGCTTACTGCAGTTCAATGGCTGGGACCCCCGCCAGAAACAGACAGAAGCCTCATAAATTTATGCAAGTTGGGGTCAATGGGATTCCAATTGGATTTTAACTCTGGCTTGAGCGGGGAAGCCGCCATAACTTTCCCACCAGGCTGAAGCAGGTCAGCTGTCGCGAGGACAAAGGCAAGTCAAAAATTTTATTTTGTCAGGCCAGGACCAGGCCCCAAAAAGAAAGTAATGGCCTCGCCTGCCTGACTTGCCTGTTTGCCAGTGAACCCTTCTTTGTTGCCGGCTGCTGGTCACCCAGACCTCCACCCTCGCTCCCCGGCCAGCTGTCGCATTCCACCCATTGTGGTTGGGCAGCTGACCACTGGCATGTCAGATGAGGCCCCGGGCCTGAAATCTAGGCCAACAAGTGCGTTGTGCACTTGCCCCATCCCTCCGCTCACCCGAAACTCACTGGGAATTAAAATAGACCCCCTGGTCTCTCTGTTTTCGTACTGCATTGTCACACCACAAGGATGTGTGCTGAGCCCCCTCCTCTACTCCCTCTTCACCCATGACTGTGTGGCTGTTCATGGTTCCAACACCATCATCAAGTTTGCGGATGATACCACGGTAGTAGGCCAGATCACCAACAATGATGAGTCAGCCTACAGGGAGGAGGTCCAGCATCTCATGAAGTGGTGCGCCGATAACAACCTGGCCCTTAACATCAAGAAAACCAAAGAAATCATTGTGGACTTCAGGAAGTCTAAAGGCGGAAGTCACACCCCCATCCACATCAATGGGGCTGTGTTGGAAAGGGTGGACAGCTTTAAGTTCCTTGGAGTCCACATCACGGAAGACCTCTCCTGGTCCCTCAATACCTCCTCTCTGGTGAAGAAGACCCAGCAGCGCCTATATTTCCTAAGGAGGCTGAAGGGATGTAACCTGTCACCCCTGATCCTCTCTAACTTTTACTGCTGCACAATAGAGAGCATCCTGACAAACTGTATCACAGTATGGTATGGCAGCTGTAACTACTATGACCGGAAAGCCCTGCAGCGGGTAGTCAAAACTGCCCAACGCATTACCGGCACCCGGCTACCGACCATAGAGCACATATACCAGAAACGCTGTTTATGGAGGTCACGGTCCATCATCAAAGACCCTACCCACCCCAGCCACAGTCTGTTCGCCCTCCTGCCATCTGGGAGACGCTACAGATGCATTCGCACCCGTACGACCAGATTTAGGAACAGCTTCTTTCCCAGGGCTGTCATCCTACTGAACTCCACAAATAAACTCTAAAGCCTGCACATCTGCCAATGTACTTTATTATGGTTATGTTTATGTTAATGTATTACAAGCCAAATGTATGTTGAATGTTTAAATGTCTTAATCTAAATGTACACTCTCGGGAGCTGCAAGCCTACATTTCGTTGTACTGCACTTGTGCACTAACAATGACAATAAAAGTTGATTTGATTTGATTTTGATTTGAAAAAAATAATGACAAGACAATCTGTAATCTATCAAATGTAGTTCAATCTTTGACTTAATGATTTGTGTAGTTTTCACTGTGCATCTTTGATATTGATATAAAATGATTACTATAAATTTCAGATGCTAGTATTTCTAAAACTGAAGTAGGCTTAAAGTCCACATGATTGCATAGTTTGTGACATTTGGTTATAGTATATTTTTACATTGACACAGAATTTCTACCTTGATCAATTCCCAAAAAATGCTATCAAAATAAAATGACCTATGTAGACAATACTATCTTTTTGTTAATTTTTCCATGTAGGAAAAATAGGTATATTTGTCCAATGAAAGGTGAAGAAATAGCTAACTGTGTTGCAATGGATATGGGGGGTAAAAGTGTGCACTGATTTGGTTAGACTGCTTCTTGTGATCAGTTTTAGTTCCCAAGGTTTTCGGGAAAAACTCAAACTACAGAGGCAAGACAGAGAAAATGTTACAAGGCTGATCCCTTGCAGCAGAAGATTTAGTTATGAAGAAAGACAGAAAACTGAGCTCTTTAGTCCTGAAAGGAGACAATTGAGTGGGAACCTTGCAGAAATACAAACGATATATTCAAATCTATAGATGAGGTAAATCTAGAGCATTATTTCAAGGTAAGCCAAATCATTGAAATAAGGTGGCATAGGTTAAAACTGATGAAAGGCTAATTTAGGATTGATGTTTACACAAAAAATGACCAACACTTGAATGTTCTTCTGAGCAGTGTAGTGGAGGACAAAAGCTCCACTGCCCTGCATTCAGGTTTTGTTAAATGACATAGGGGAGCACTGTTTTTGTTTTCCTAGGAGAATAATCTAAGGATGAATGGCTTTCTTCATCTGTATTTGTCTTACGAGAGTAATATGCTGCTAAAATGAATCATATTCCTGTTAACACACGATTTAACATTTTCTTCAAGTCATGTAGAACTGTTTATTAAGACTAAAGAATGTTGAGTGGATTTGAGGATTTTATTTTTAAGATTTCAGACATTCAGCGGGTACTTAGAGGAGGGGAATTTATACCAAGAGCAAGAAAGGCTTAAAATTTTTTATGACACTCACATTTAATTCTTAAGATTTTGCAAAGGATTGGAATAGGCTAGGTGTTTTGCGGATAATTATTTCTATTTATACCCTATGTGCTGTAAAAGTAATGAATATGATTCTAACCTCCTGTAACAGTCATCAGTATGATAACTAACCTCCACCCCTGCTGTGGCTTTAAAATGGAATTCTGATTGTGAATGCAGTGTGAGACTTTGACAGTTAAAGTGAGAAAAGAAAAGAGAAAGTGATGATGCCCTGGCAGGGAAAGAAGTGTGAAGTATGTGCAGAAGTTTTGAAGGATTCCAGAAGCAAGAATACTGAAATGTACTGATATCTATATTTTAACTTCTCTATTTGCTAACGTAATATTACAGCTTAAATTTATACTTCTGTTAATTTTTTTAAATGCTTGGTACCTGCAGAAATACTGCAGTGGTTATGCAGATTATAGCCAACAAATTACTGTTTGCAATATTAGCATACGGCGGCATTGTATAACTGTGCTTTTAATGGATGCTTTAACTTTTATTTTAAATGGGCCAACACCTATTTAAATAGTGGACAGAGAAATGTTACATGTATATGTTAAGTATTCATAAGCTAATGTCACAAACAGTCATTTCTAAGCTTTTGATTTTTATCCACAGAGTAACTATTAGATTTGTATTTTTTTTAATATGAAAACAGCTTATATTCAAGTGAGGAAAATACACATTGTCATTAAGGTGAATGGAGTTGGTTGAAGGGTTTCATGTTTGTAATAGCTGCAAATACATTCAGCGTTTGTATAAAATATGTTTGTTATTTGCTGCTGTCTGGCTAAAGGTGCTCTATTGTGCATTTTTGGTGTTTGGTATTAGTGCTGTGTGCCATTCAGGAATTGATACGAACAGGGCATCAAGCATCACTAGCGGATTTATATAAAAATGCTCACATTGCATAGGTCTTTGGCTAGAAATACTATTAGCCACACCAAGATGATGGCATTGATTGGACACTACTCAGGTAATCCCATATTTAAACATCAACAGTGAAGGACGTTGTGTTCTTTATGGGACCGCATCTAAACAATCTTTGAAATATGTAGAATGACTCTGAATTTAACTTGTGGAGCAATAACAACACACAAGCTTAGCATGTCAACAGGCTGTATTTATGTCCTATGTTACCATTATCCATACCTTAATCTCCATATCAATTCTGAAATGAATCATTTTGGAGTGTCATATTAATTATGATCAAATACCATCAATATTAACTTTCAATATTAACTACAGTTAAACTGAATTTGAGTTTGAGGGTGAGTAGCTGTTATTTGTATCTCTGCTTGACTGGACCAGCACTCTAATTAATTTCTTCACATTTAAAATGGATGGTAAATTAATAAAAAATGGAATTAAGGCACTCATCTTGGGTGATAGGGATCCTGAGGCTGAAGTCCTTAAAGGTCAAAGACTTTTGGCCAGTCTCACTGGTGGCCCACTTAAAATTCAATTGTCTACAAAGTAAAAAGCAGTACCAGGGCTAGACATCTCTGTTATTTATACAGCCTGCAGCCAGCCTGTTCCCCTCTATGCTTCTGTCTCCTAGAATTAATTCTGTGGATGCTGAAATTACTTCAGTGCCTTGGCAACCAATTGTTGAAATAACTCCAGCTCAATGGGTAAGCATAATGCATCATGGTTGATTTCCTAAAGAGCAGGAGAAATCAGCAGCAATTTTACTGACCAGTAATTAAGAAGGCCTTAATTAACCTCAACAACCTGCAAGCTGAATTCTTCAAGAAATTTCCCAAAGTATTTTAGCCTATCTTTTTAAAGGGTAGAAAACTGGGAATACTGAAACCAACAAGATTGCTGGGCCTGAATTCTGCTTGCAAAACCCACTTATTTTTGGGTAGGTTAGTGGTAGTAGCTGAAGGAAATAAGGACAGTGTAACATTCTGCTGCAATCCCACCCCAAAAGATCACCTTAAATATTTTCCTTCAGATTACTTGCTAGACAGCGGTACCATCTGCACTGAGCTCACCCTACTGCATTTAAAAGAATATGGGGTGGGTGGACTAAATGTATCCCTCAGATTTCCCATTGTTACTGCTTCTAACCAGCCCACTGATAACCACGTCACTATATAAGGAGCAGTGTCAGGAAAAGAGACATTACTGCAAGATGGAAACCATATTGGCTGAAGTTCTTGCGGCTCTCTCAGACTTTGTCAAGACAATGATTATAGGACTTTTGCACTCAAACATCACTGAAAGGTTATTTAAAGCGAGTACCTGAAAAGTTGAAAATTTGGGGCCCCTCTCTTCCTGTGTTATGAAGAGGAGGATGATGAGAATATGGAAGAGGCTAGAATGGAGGAAGCAAGAGTGTGGCATCACTAATGATGGTTAAATCACTGATGATTATATCCAACCCATTGATACTCAATTCACAAGAGTTTATAGACTTTGCAGATCTTATCTAGATTTCCCAGTCCATCCATTGATCAGAAGACTGTGCTCTACCTTCTAGATGTTATTGAGGAATTATGCCAGATGCTGACAGAAGATTTGCAACCTGCATCATCAAAATTCACAGAATTAACTGTGGTTGTGAAAATCACCACTGCGTTGACCCAGGTCACATAAGTCGAACAGCAAACCACTGCAGGTGGACATCTCAATTTATTAATTTCCCCACTGAGCTTGCAAAACAACAAAAGAGAGCAATCTAATTCTATACCGGCATCCCACTAGTGCAGCGTACAATTTACAGCACGTATCTGACCTAGAAGGTCCCAATGACAACCCCTCAGTTTTATCTATAGGAAGTGCTTCCATTCGAATCACCTAATCTTGCATGTCAAAGCCCCCTACTCAGTAGCTACCATGAGTCCTTTATTCTTTGCCAGTTCACCATAGTGTTTTAGATAAATTTGATGAGGCAACACAGTGTACTGAGGTGGTTGATTGGTGATCAGTGATATCCCCTATAATCATGGCTAAAGAATCCTATTAGGCATATGCACTCAGGTGATAGCAGGTATAATTGTTGTGGGCAACCTTTTCTTTTGCAAGGAGAATACAGTTTGAAAAAGGCACCTGGTTAGCAGAACATTTAAATTCACAGATGTCTGCAAACATTCCATGTTGACAATGCTTTTAGGTGCAGACTATGCATCAATCTCATTTCACTAACACTACATCCCTTGGTCTCGGGCAAGAGAATAAGGAGGTGGAAGAGGAATGTGGTTTGGAGAGTGTGTAGTGCCTTGCGAATACTCCTCCACCTCTTCAGTGAGACCATGAAGATGAGTCATTCTTCTAGCTTTATTTCAAAATGTGCATGGCTACTTGTGACTTCACTTATCTTGGCCAACTACATGAGGTCATCAAACCATTTCTGGTACAATCATGGGGTGATTGAGCTGGCACTCGCTACCTGTGCTACCTTCCTCCATACTTGTCGTGTTCATGGATGGCAATGTTGGGACAAAGGATGGGGATGTGCAAGGTCAGAGCCAGATTAATGGAGAGTTCAGAATGGTTGTAGGGCTGAAGGAAGTTACAGAGCGATGGAGGGGTGTGGCCACGAAGGAATTTTCACGAGGATGAGAATTTAAAATTTAGCCAATGTAGGTCGGCAAGGAGTGGGTGAATGGTGACCAGGACTTAATGCGGAAAAAGATACTATGGGAGTGCTGTACTTTGAGATGTTGTCCCTCAGGCAAGACTTTAAACAGAGGCCCTATCTGCCTGTTGTAGTGTTTTAGATGAATGTTAAGGATTCCATGATACTATTCAAAGAAAAGCAGAACACTCTTCCAGTATTCCTGCCTGGCTAATGCTGCATAGAACAGATGAACTGGTTATTCATCTCATTATTAATTTTGGGATTTTGTTGTGCAAAAATTGGCTGCTGCATTTGGTGAAATAATGGTCACTTGACTTCAAAGCAATTCAAACAATTATTTTGAGATATGTGATATGGTGCTATGTAAATGCAAGTCATTTTTTTCATTAGCCTTTCCTTCATTTTTTTTAATATAACTTTGTTTTAAGCAAGAACTGAAAATTATACATCAAAATTGTATTTTGTTTGTTTCGATAATTATTCCTAGCAAATAAGAATTGGTTGAACTATGACATGAAGCAGTTCTAATTTGTATGTGCATCTTGCACATGCTGAGTGAGAGTGGGTACATTTTATAACTAGGCAACAGTTGGATATATCCATGCCTGTTTCAGTAACTACAGTCTCCATGTCCCCTTCTTCCCCTTTGGTTTCTAAAGCCAAAGTTTGGTTAGAATTCAGCTTTAGGCCATTTGAAGAACAACCAAACCAGAGGGTTGGATCCTAATTATTATTTGAAGCATTGTTTTGCATTTGTACATGGAGAAAATGGAATTTTATAAGTTCTTGCAGTGATGATCTTGAAGTTAATAAACTTTAATGTTAATGCGTAAAATCAAGACTTTAATTTAACAAGCTAATCTGTAAATTGATATGACCTTCATAAATTCAGTTCAAAAACAAATTCAGTCTTAAATTACCTTCGTAACATCTCTTTTTTTAATCACACATTTTAAATAGATATGGGATTGAACCTTGTTATTTGCAATAGATTAGCATAGCCAAAAATATTATCATAGCAATTTAAGAAAA
The DNA here is from genome assembly GCF_052327205.1 of Somniosus microcephalus. Taxonomy (NCBI): domain Eukaryota; kingdom Metazoa; phylum Chordata; class Chondrichthyes; order Squaliformes; family Somniosidae; genus Somniosus; species Somniosus microcephalus. Next base: position 135,914,764 of record NC_140987.1, read on the forward strand.
AATGGAGACTATTTGGCCCATCATGCATCTGCCATGCTGCCAAACTTGTCTTTAGGAGTTCTGCATGTTACTGGAATCAAAACTTGAGAACAGTGTTCACTTAATAGGAGTGTCAATGTATCAATGTTACATACACAGCATTCACAGTAATTACTTTGGTGGTGTGCTTTTGTTTTACAGATCAGTGCCGGAGGATGTGGGAATGGACATTCCCTTTGATGAGGGTGCGCTAAGTCCCTTAGCTGAAGAAAGCAGACCTGGTAGGAACAGCTTAATTAATTCATTCTGTAAATAACCGTGTTAAATTATGTGCTGAGAATCAATGTCACAATAATTATGACTCATCATTTTGTTTGGGATAGAAGTGTAACTTAAAGTCCTTCACCAAGCTAGCATAACTGGCAGACATGATAAGAATGAGCTGTTCAACAGAGAATGAATCCCTTACATTTTCTTTAATGACAGTCCATTTTTTTCTTTGTTAACTAACAGTAGACTGTTTTTGTCTTTGTTAACTAACAATACAGTCTGTTTAAAACCTGGAATCACTTTTTAGAAGTTGATATTTAAAGGTAAATAGATAAGGGAGAACCAGTGGATGTGGTATATTTGGACTTTCAGAAGGCTTTCGATAAGGTCCCGCATAAGAGATTAGCGTGTAAAGTTAAGGCACATGGGATTGGGGGCAAGGTATTGACTTGGATAGAAAACTGGTTGGCAGACAGAAAGCAAAGACTTGGAATAAACGGGTCTTTTTCCGAGTGGCAGGCAGTGACTAGTGGGGTATTGCAGGGATCAGTCCTTGGACCCCAGCTATTCACAATATATATTAATGATCTAGACAAGGGAACTAGATGTAATATCTCCAAATTTGCAGACGACATAAAGCTGGGTGGGCGTGTGTGCTGTGAGGAGGATGCCGAGAAACTCCAGTATGATTTGGACAGGTTGGGTGATTGGGCAGAAGCATGGCATATGCAATATAATGTGGATAAATGTGAGGTTATCCACTTTAGTGGCAAAAACAGGAAGGCAGATTATTATCTGAATGGCAATAGATTGGGAGAAGGAAGTGCAACGAGACCTGGGTGTCCTTGTGCACCAGTCGCTGAAGGTAAGCATGCAGGTGCAGCAGGCGGTTAAGAAGGCAAATGGTATGTTGGCCTTCGTAGCGAGAGGGTTTGAGTACAGGAACAAGGATGTCTTGCTGCAGTTGTACAGGGCCTTGGTGAGACCACATCTTGAGTATTGTGTGCAGTTTTGGTCATCTTATCTGAGGAAGGATGTTCTTGCCATGGAAGGAGTTCAGCGAAGATTCACCAGGCTGATACCTGGGATGGCAGGAATGACGTATGAGGAGAGATTGGGTCAATTGGGCTTGTACTCGCTGGAGTTTAGAAGAATGAGAGGGGATCTCATTGAAATTTATAAAATTCTGACAGGACTGGACAGACTAGATGCAGGAAAGATGTTCCTGATGGTCGGGGAGTCCAGAACCAGGGGTCACAGTCTAAGGATAAGGGGTATGCCATTTAGGACAGAAATGAGGAGGAATTTCTTCACCCAGAGAGTGGTGAACCTGTGGAATTCTCTACCACAGAAGGCAGTAGAGGCCAATTCATTAAATATATTCAAGAAGGAGTTGGATATATTTCTTAAGGCTAAAGGGATCAAGGGGTATGGGGAGAAAGCAGGGACCGGGTACTGAATTTGGATGATCAGCCATGATTGCATTGAATGGCGGAGCAGGCTCGAGGGGCCGAATGGCCTACTCCTGCTCCTATCTTCTAAAGCATGAATATTATGCTTAAGCAATGCCTCGATTTTAAAATTCTCATCCTTGTTTTCAAATCCCTCCATGGCCTCATCCCTCCCTATCTCTGTAACCTCCTCCAGCCCCACAACCCCCAGAGATATCTGTGCTCCACTAATTCTGGCTTCTTGAGCATCCCTGATTTTAATTGCACAACCGTTGGTGGCCGTGCCTTCAGCTGCCTTGGCCCTAAGCTCTGGAATTCCCTCCCTAAACCTCGCCGCCTCGAGACCTCTCTCTCCTCCTTTAAGATGCTCCTTAAAATCTACCTCTTTGGCCAAGCTTTTTGTCATCTGTCCTAATTTCTCCTTATGTGGCTCAGTGTCCAATTTTGTTTTATGACACTCCCGTGAAGCACCTTGAAAAGTTTTACTATGTTAAAGGCACTATATAAATACAAGCTGTTGTTGTTGTAGAAAATAAATTTAAATTGGAACGAAGAAAGAAACTGCCTGTCTGTTTTTCTCTCTCGTTGTATCCGTCTCTGGGCTAACGCGCGACAGAGGCAGGCAGTGTGGGCAGGGGGGAGGGGGGGGCGGAGTTTCTGTCAGGATGCGTCCTGGGAAATCGTATTCTGCAAATGCTTAGACTGCACAATCCAAATTTAGTTCCCAGGGCAAAAATATAAACTCTAAGTCAAGGCTTATTTGGAAGAGGCAACTTTAATGAAGGTATTAAAAGACAATTCAATGAATAAATGTAATCATATAATCAAGTGTGACAGCAGGAAGTCAGCAGATGTAAGATTTTTAATACATTAGCCATAATACTTTACCTATATATTTAATTTTTATCTCAGTACTACCAATTTTAAATCTGAAAATACACAGTAAGGTAAGATGCAAGATGTGCCAGTTGGAGTTAGCTATCTGATATTTAGTAGTACTATCTAATAGGAATAGGGTTTGCTGCACTGGAGGCCTTCCTGTACTTTGGTAGTACGGGGGAATGGTCCCGGGCTTTGACAGAACTGGGTTGATGGTCCTGGAGTTTGGAAGCTCTTTAGTGGGGCTGCTGGTATTGGCAACATTGGGGGGGGGGGAAGGGAATCTTTTGGACTTCCATCATGACGGAGGTGGGGCCTGAGATCTGGCAGAACTGGAGCTGGAATGCGGATGTTGGTTTAGGGGTGGATTTCAAGTGTTAGTCAGCAGTTAGGGGAGGGGAGGGCCCGGGCCTTACACACGAGCTAGGGGTGTTTCAGATCCTACAGCACTGGTTTGTATTTTTTAAGCGATCTCTGCAAACATTTGTGATTGGTTCCTGGAAGCCACTGTCTGTTTGCCTCCCTTACCTCCCACAGTCTAACACATATCCTCTCTGCATAAACCTTTTGAAATTTGTCCTGTAGCTTTTCTTCAAGTAATCTTGAAAAACAACATATTATATTCAAGGCAGAAAGAGTAACATTCTATTGTTTGGCTATCTTTAGTGCTGCTGATGTATCCTGAGGAATGGTGCTGACTGCACCTACTCAGACTGCAGGATTTACCTCCAGATACCAGCGTCACCACTCTGGACAAAAATATTAAGTGTAAGCCCAGGCTTTTAAGAGAGTGAGGCTTTCAAGTGAAAATTTACTGAAGGTATTAATAGACACAAATGTAAATATATCATCGTGCAATATGCCATTTTTTTTTTTTTTTAATCATTTAGAAACCCTATTTTGGACATTAAGGGCAAAAAATTCAGCTCCATAGTGCCTGATTTTTCGGCGCTATGGGTGTTGTTTTGTGAGCACACTTCTAATGCATGCTGCGCTGATGAGGGCATTAGCGTTGGTGCTGGGAGTGTGCACCAGAAGAATGTAGAGTAGGCAGATCGTGACGTCACATCCGTGCTGCCATTTTCATCCTCAACGCTGGAACTAACCTGTGTTAACCACGCACAGCTGAACATGCATTCAGCAGCAGCAAGGACCCCCCCCCCCCCACCAGTGATATTTAAAGGGATCATCATCTCCTTCCAGGTTAGTTGCTGATTAATTTCTACTGGAAGTAGAAGTGTTTGGAGCTTTCTAGAGTTGTTTAAAGTTGGTGAGGTGACAGGGAGTGGTGCTGCAAGTGGAGACGGCCTTGGTTCTGACAAGGGTTCTGGTCAGACCACTTGCTCCAAGTTATGTGTGCTGTTAGTTGTCATTCCCCCTTGGCCTGCAGCATGACAAGGAGATGGAGCAGAGGCAGCGAAGAAGAGGACAAGCTGCTTGCAGAGGGTGGAGGGGGAGAAAGGCTTTCAGCAGGAGGCCTTACTCATCGAGGGTCTTACGAGAGCAATTCTCTTAGCTCAGCCTGAACAGGAGCAATGTGTAAGGCGTCTGCCCTTTACAAAGGAGGTGCTCGCGGAACTCTGCCACCTCTTGCAACCAGACCTGCAGCCTCACACAGGGCAAGAACGGCACTGCCAGTGGCTGTGAAGGTGACCGAGGCCCTGAATTTCCTTGCGTCGGGATCCTTCCAGGCTGGAGCAGGCGACATCTAACATCTCTCAGTTTACCACCCACTGCTGCGTAAGAGAGGTAACAGACACTCTTTATGCCAGGAGAGAGGACTTCATTGTCTTCTTTCTGACCAGAGAGAAGCAGGCAGAGCATGCACGTGGCTTTGCCAGGATAGTGGACTTCCCCATGGTGCAGGGCGCCATTGACTGCATACACGTCGCTTTGCAGGTGTCGCATCTAAATGCTGAGATGTACCGTAACCGCAAAGATTATCATTCACTGAATGTGCAGTTGGTGTGCGACCATGCTCAGCACATCATGATGGTGAATGCCTGGTATCCTGGCAGCTGTCATGATGTTTGTATTCTGCACTAGTCTGCTGTTCCCTCAGTCTTTGAGCTGCCAAGAAAACCAGAGGGTGGCTACTGGGCAACAAGGGCTATCCGGTGACCACCTGGCTCATGACTCCACACCACAAACCAACCACACATGGGCAGCATGCATATAATGAAAGCCATGCTGCCACATGGAATCTGATAGAATAGACCATTGAGTGCTTGCCACCAGGCATACAGTGAATAGCTGAGGAGGAGGAGGAGGAAGCGGAAGGGAGGAGGCAACCCAGACAGCCCCTTTCTGCCTGGGCTGTCCATGATTGACTCATCCGAATGCACTACCAGTGAATGCAACCCAAATTTCCCATTCAAAAATAGTCCCACATCTTACCTTCCCTCTGTTACTGACCATCACAGCATCCTCTAGGCCAGAATGCTAAAATAAAGCCACCACAAAAGAAACATTCCAATCCAACTTTATACATGAATCCATCCAATATTACCTAACAAAGTCGCCTAATTGTAAGAGCTTCTACAAGTATATAAAAAGGAAGAGAGTAGCAAAAGTAAATGTTGGTCCCTTAGAGGCTGAGACAGGAGAAATTATTATAGTGAACAAGGAAATGGCAGAAATGTTAAACAAATATTTTGTATCTGTCTTCACAGTAGAAGACACCATAGCATACCAAAAATGATGGGGAACCAAGGGTTTAATGAGGCTGAGGAACTTAATGTAATTAATATAAGTAGAGAAAAAATACTAGAGAAACTAATGAGACTAAAATCCGACAAATCCCCTGGACCTGATGGGCTACATCCTAGGGTTCTGAAAGAGGTGGCTGAAGAAACAGTGGATGCATTGGTTTTGATCTTCCAAAATTCCCTAGATTCTAGAATGGTCCCAGTTGATTGGAAGGTCGCAAATGTAACACCACTATTCAAGAAAGAAGGGAGAGAAAAAATCAAGAACTACAGGCCAGTTAGCCTGACATCAGTCATCGGGAAAATGCTAGAAACCATTGTTAAGGACATGGTATCAGGGCAATTAGAAAATCATAACATGATTAGGCAGAGTCAACATGGTTTTATGAAAGGGAAATCGTGTTTGACAAATTTATTAGTTTTTTGAGGATGTAACTAGCAGGGTAGATAAAGGGGAACCAGTGGATGTCGTATATTTGGATTTCCAAAGGCATTCGATAAGGTGCCACATAAAAGGTTATTACACAAGATTAGGGCTCATGGGGTTGGGGATAATATAATAGCATGGATAGAGGATTGGTTAATGGACAGAAAACAGAGAGTAGGGATAAATGGATCTTTTTCAGGTTGGCAGGCTATAACTAGTGGGGTGCCACAAGGATCAACCTTGGGGCCTCAGTTATTTACAATCTATATTAATGACCTAGATGAAGGGACCCGAGTGTAATGTATCCAAGTTTGCTGATGATACAAAGCTAGGTGGGACAGTAAGCTGTGAGGAGAACACAGAGTCTGCAAAGGGATATAGGTAGACTAAGTGTGTGGGCAGTAAGGTGGCAGATGGAGTATAATGTAGGGAAATGTGAGGTTATTCACTTTGGTAGGAAAAATAGAAATACAGAATATTTTTTAAACGGTGAGAAACTTTCGAATGTTGATGTTCAGAGAGATTTGGGTGTCCTCGTGCAAGGAACACAGAAAGCTAGCATGCAGGTACAGCAAACAATAAGGAAGGCAAATGGCATGTTGGCCTTTATTGCAAGGGGGTTGGAGTATAAGAGTAAGGAAGTCTTGCTACAATTGTACAGGGCCTTGGTGACCGCACCTGGAGTACTGTGCACAGTTTTGGTCTCCTTATCTAAGGAAGGATATACTTGCCTTGGAGGCGGTGCAACAAAGGTTCACTAGATTGATTCCTGTGATGAAACTCTGGAGTTTTAGAAAAATGAGAGGTGCTCATTGAAACATACAGGATTCTGAAGGGGATCGACAGGGTAGATGCTGAGAGGTTGTTTTCCCTGGCTGGAGTGTCAAAAACTAGGGGGCATAGTCTCAGGATGGGTAGGCCATTTAAGACTGAGATGAGGAGGAATTTCTTCACTCAGAGGGTTGTGAATCTTTGGAATTCTTTAAAAAAAAAATTTGTTTATGAGATGTGGGCGTCGCTGGCAAGGCCAGCATTTATTGCCCACCCCTAATTGCCCTTGATAAGGTGGTGGTGAGCCGCCTTCTTGAACCGCTGCAGTCTGTATTTTTCGTAGTGCTTTGTTACAACTGAGTGGCTTGCTAGGCCATTTCAGAGGGCAGTTAAGAGTCAACCACATTGCTGTGGGTCTGGAGTCACATATAGGCCAGACGGGTAAGGACGGCAGATTTCCTTCCCTAAAGGACATTAGTGAACCAAATGAGTTTTACGACAATCTGATAGTTTCATGGTTAAGCTGAATTTAAATTTGAACTCATTAGTCCAGGCCACTGGATTACTAGCCCAGTGACATTACCACTACACTACCTGCCCCAGAGGGCTGTGCATGTTGAGTCTTTGAGTATATTCAAGGCTGAGATAGATAGATTTTTGGACTCTAGGGGAATCAAAGGATATGGAGATCGGGTGGGAAAGTGGAGTTGAGATCGATGATCGGCCATGATCTTCTTGAAGCTTGAGGGGCCGTATGGCCTACTTTTGCACTTATTTCTTATGTTCTAACTAATCACCCTTGTGCATTCCCTTAGTGCCTGTCTTCAGTGTGCTTTTGCCTGTCCTAGTGCTCCAACAAAGTGCTCCCCCAGTGGCTGCAGCATGGCTGGTGGAAGGCTGCTGACTTTCAGTGGGGAGACTGCAGATGGCCTTACAGAATGACCTCAAACACCTCTGGGCCTAGAAAGCCCGGCCCGGCTGCAGACTCCATCACGTCAGCATGGATAGCAGCAGTCTGGGCTGGCTGGTTGACAGGCAATAGCAAGGGCACTGGCGAAGTGGCAGTGGCGAGAGGACAAATGCTGTCATCCTGAGAGAGGACAGCAGGTTCTTGCTCCATGGAGCCACTGCCCTGTCCCGGTGCGGCACCTCTGCTTTCCTAGCCATCTATTAGAGGACAGATTGCTGGAATGCTGTGACACCCTGCACTTTACACTTTTGGCTGGTGGGCCTCCTGGCCCCCTCCGGAAACAACACCTCTCTCTCCTATCCACCTCCTGCACCAAGGCCTCTAGTGCTGCATCCCAGAACCTTAGTGCACACTCTCTCCCCTGTTGTGCCATCATTAATAGTTGTTCACTGTCTTCCCCAGCCAATTCAATGAGCTTCTCCAGGCAGAATGCACCACCCTTTTAAGAGGTGCAGACTGCCTTTAAGTAGTGCAGGCTAACTTTAAGTGGTGCTAGCCTTGCACGAACTTGGGCCCACTGTCTTGCGTTCAGCACTGGACTGAATGCCGCAATCATGCGAATGAGCAGGCAGCACGAAGTTGGCATTCCTCTGAACGGGCGCGGTTTGATCACGCATCGCGATCCCTGCTCCCATTTTCAGGGGCTAATCAATTTCTAGGCCTAATTGTTCAATTATTGAGAAAATGGGCAACAGCATTCTGTTATTTGGTTAACAAACTGTGATAACAAAATGTTGACACAAAAGTTTTCACAATACAAAATATTCACATGCAGAATCGCATTATAAATGTTTACCTATGCAATTTTCACTGTAAATGTTAATGTAAAGAGCATGTAAGATTTGTGCACAGGAAGTGCATATCATATGCAAGATTTTTAATTGTGTGTATACAATATATTATATGTGCACCCTCAGAGAATGGAGTCATCTTCCTCCTCCAGCTGGACAGTTACGGGGGGCACTTGATGGACTGGTGAGAGAGTAAAGACATGAATTAGACCTCTTATGATAAGAACGTGTAATGTTACCATTATGCATATGATGATATTTCTCTGGCTGCTGACATTAGACACCATGAGTGACGTTGTATGCCATGTGGCCATTTTAAATTCTGTCACCAGGTTGCTGGAAGGTCCCTCTCTCTCCATCTCCCACCGCCATCAGCTGTAACATTTCCAAATTTGCTGATGATACAAAGCTAGGTGGCAGTTTCAGTTGCGAAGAGGATGTGAAGAGGCTTCAAGGGGATCTCGACAGGCTCAGTGAGTGGGCGAGAACATGGTAGATAGATTATAATGTGGTTAAATGTGAAGTTATCCACTTTGGTAGAAAAAACAGAAAGGCAGAGTATTTCCTAAATGGTGAAAGATTGGGGAATGCAGATGCTCAAAGGGACCTGGGTGTCTTTGTACATGAGTCACTGAAGTGAATGTGCAGGTGCAGCTAGCCATTAGGAAAGCAAATGGTATGCTGGCCTTCATTACAATAGGATTTGAGTACAGGAGTAAAGAAGTCTTATAGGGCCTTGGTAAGATCACACCTGGAGTACTGTGTACAATTTTGGTCTCCTTACCTAAGGAAGGATATTCTTGCCATAGAGGGAGTGCAACGAAGGTTCACGAGATTGATTCCTGAGATGGCGGGACTGTCATATGAGAAGAGATTGAGTAAACTAGGCCTGTATTCTCTTGAATTCAGAAGAATGAGAGAGGATCTCATTGAAGCATACAAAATTATTACAGGGCTTGATAGGGTGGATGCTGGGAGAATCTTTCCCTTGGCTGGGGAGTCAAGAACCAGGGGCCACAGCCTCAGGATAAATGTTAGGCCATTGAGGACTGTGATGAGAAGAAATTTCTTTACACAGAGGGTGGTGAATCTTTGGAATTTTCTATCCTAGAGGGCTGTGGAGGCTCAGTCATTGGGTATATTCAAAACAGAAGTCGATAGATTTCTGACTAGTAAGGGCATCAAGGGGTATGGCGATAAGGCCGGTGAATGGAATTGAGGCAGAAGATCAACCATGATCTCATTGAATGGCAGAGCAGGCTCGAAGGGCCAAATGGTCTACTGTTCTTATGTTCTTATATTACATTAGACTATGTCTTTGTTATATTATATTGGCCCAATCTCAGTTATTACTGTACTAGACCCTGTTTCTACTTATATGACACAAAGGCATCAAGGGGTATGGGGAGAGAGCGAGAATATGGTATTGAGATAGAGGATCAGCCATGATCATATTAAAATTGCGGAGCAGGCTCGAAGGGCCGAATGGTCTACTCCTGCTTCTATGTTTCCACTTATTTCGAGAGCCCCTCCTCTGCGGGTGTCAAATTTGTATATATTGGAGGGCTACCTCCGGTTCTCTTTCTTTCTTTCTGTCCTGTTCTGCGCTCTCTTCTCCTGCAAGGAGAGAAAGAAGAAAACTTTGAGAGTGATGAAATGATTGGAGGGATGTATGGGCTACATCTGTAGAGGGTCACCATGAGGGAGACAGCATGACGTTGCCAAATGGCCTCCTTCTGTGGTGTTACTTTGTAGGATTGCATTAAGATGAGGATGAGTATCAGTGGTGGATAGTCAGATGGCGATGTGAGTAAGTGCATAGACAGTGAGAGATGGGTGCAGCTGTAAAGTAGGTTGGTGTGAGGAGTGATGTGCAGGAGTAGGCTTGGGAAGGCAGAGTGATGGGGTTGGGGTGACCGACACATCAGGATGTAATTGAATGTGACATTTTACTCACCTTACCTGATCCCATGAGATCATAAATCTCTTCCGGCATTGAATCCAGGAGCGACTGACAACCCCCCTAATGCTCACTTCTTGGGCAATCTCCAGCCATGCCCTCTTTGTTTCTATGGCTGCTTTTTTCTTGCTGCTGCCAGGGAATAGTACCTCCCTACGTGCTCTGACTCCCTGGACCAGGACTTGCAGGGTGGCATCTGAGAACCTGGGTGCAGCCTTCTGTCGCTGTGACTCCATGTATGCTTGCACCCACACAAATCTCTGCAAAATAGACCAATAGCCATCTCTCCCAAAAACCTTTATGCCTCCTCCAACAACCCTCAACTGGGATGTGTGCAAGGCTCCTTTTAAATATCCGAGCTTAAAACGAGGCATCAGTGATGTCATCAGATCTGCTCCATTTAATTGGCCGGGTAACCCGCATGACTGTTTCAATTGATGTAATTGAGTTAAAAGCGCAGTGCAGAACGCGCTGTTGAAAACTACGGGATAGCGACCCGCTACGCGACCTGCACGCACCCACCCCGTCTCCAAGGTAAAGATTCCAGCCTATGTTATTGTAGATGGGCACTTCCTTTGTCTGTACTGAATCCAGGACAATTTCAAATCTGTAATTTTATTCTTAAAATGTTCACAAAACTTAGGTGCTGCAATTAACTGACTCTTAAAAATTTACATTTCGGTGGTAGAATTGATAATACTATAGGCTATAGGGGCAAAATTGATGACTTCGCCTTGCGCAGCGTCCCACTCGCCGCGGCCGCGAACTTTGGTAGCATCCCCTGACTTACCGCCGGATGCTGTGTCCGATAAGGTCAGGGGTCATACATGCGGCTGGGGTGACGCAAATTAAAGGGGAGTTGCCAGGCGGCCATTTTTGTTGCTAGCCGCCTGCCAGCACCTGCCCCCTTTGCCGTCCCCGGCCTCCTATGCAGCGCCTCTTGAGTGCTGGGCTCTTTTGCCGGCATCCCGATCCCTGGTGGCCCAGCTGGGCCCCGGGTCGGTCTGCGCAAGGCCCCTCCCCTTTAATCTGTGGAAGAAGGCCTGCAGTACCGCGGCGCGACGTAGCGCCGCGATATTCACTGGGAGCACCCCAAGAGAGAGGGGGAGCGCTTTCAGTAATGCCCCACCTCCCTCTTGGAGCGCTACCAGTGAATTTCGGGTGCAGGGGCGCTAAAAGTAGCCCCAAAGGGGCCGCGACCAAATTTTTCCCCCATTGTGCTTTTTATAATAATATAGCTGCAAAATAAATTATTCTCTTTAAATGCAGTGACTTGTTATAGAAAAACCTGGTAGCCGTTCTGTGCCGGCAACAACCCATAAATAGACGAGAGATGAATGAGCCTTCAGTCTGTTTTTATTGGTTGATGGCCAGGACATCAGGATAACTCCTTCCATTTCTACAAATAGTTATTATGGGAATTTTTATTTCCACCTGAACCCACCGGAACAAGCAAAGGAGACCTCAGCTTCTGGTCTCTTGTGAAGGGTGCACCTCTGACAATTAGTGCCAGCCTGGTTATGCACTCCATCCATCATGGGTTCAAAACCATAATCTTATGCACAGCCAAATGTACTATTAACTGAGTTACGTTTCTCTAGGAATATAGGCCCGGATTTTGCAGTAGAAATAATGGTGAGGCTATCAACTCTCACTGTTATTAAAGTGTAAATAGGACAGTAACTTCCGACGACAGCACATGCGCAGTTAAAGTTGGAAATCAGGATGTTGCTGTTCGAGTTACCCTCCTCCTTGAGAAGCTTTGCTATACCGGTACCTCGCCGAGAGACTCAGCATTCAAACATATGGAAGGGCGTGAAGTTGCGGTACTTACCCACTAGATACGCACTAAACTCACCAGAAAAAGTTAAGGCTTGTCCATTCTAGTGTAGTGGTTTTTTAACGGTGTTAATTAAGTCTTAATTTTTTTAAATTTAATTACTGTCAAACAACCTCTCTGGCACTGAAGTTTAACTTTTACAAGTATGGAGTCTTGGAGATTTAAAAAAAATTAATAATTTTTTTCTTTTACTTTTTCTTTCTGTCTCTTTTTTCTCTCTCTTAATCCCATCTTTCTTTCCCTGTCTTTATTTTGCTTTCTGTACGTGATTTCACATTGAATTAACTATTCTAACTTACACTTCCTGGTTTATACTCTGCTGCTCATTAAGAATTCTTCAATCTGATTGGTTAAGGAGATACACAGCTGCTTGTCCTGTTCACACAGGTCGCAGGTCCCCTGTAGAGGCCGCTGCACCAAAATGGATTTCTAATTACCACAAGTTCCAGTGCAAAAGCCCATAGAAAGTCTGTGGACAAGTGTAAGTGGGCTGACCGCAAAATCCGGGCTGTTGTCTCTACCACAGAATGTGGTCCAATTATTTCTACATTGCCTGGATTGCAATTCAAAAGATCCTGCCAAAAATGACAGTGAACGTTACGTCATTAATTTGTGATTACAATTTATTTATTTTCTGACATTTAAAAAAAAAATCTTTGTATTAGCCATCAAGCAACCATTTTTTGCCTTGGTTGATGGGACTGAATATTGAAGTCCATATGATGGCAGTTGTATCCCATGCTCCTCAGTGATGATGAAGCAGCTCTAAAAAGTTTACAGAGCAGTTTCAGCCACATAAAAGACAACTGCCAGTAGATGCCATCTAAACCAAACACAAAATACTGCGGATGCTGGAAATCTGAAATAAAAACAGAAAATGCTGGAAATACTCAGCAGGTCAGGCAGCATCTGTGTAGAGAGAAACGGAGTTAATGTTTCAGGTCTATGAGTTAGTTATATGAAGGGAGATATGAAAGAAAGGAAAGTGTTGATGGACATAAAGCATACCATAGAAGAAGTACGAGGAGGTACAATTTTTGATAAAATAATTACATGGGACAGTGAGACCTGTTACCAGGATGCAGTCTTCATTATGGAGGTCTCCATAGCTGCCATCTAGCCTCTGCTCCATCACCAACTAACTAAAGTTACAATTTTGTAAGGTAAGAAAGATTCTGTCAGATTCTCCTCCGTGCTGAGATAAAGCAGTACACTATTACTGGTTGATCCCAATCAGGCCAATGGCAGTAGGCTGAAAATAGACCCTCCACATGAGATGTACTTTTCTGATTGATAGAACCCACTTTCAGGGCACAGATTTTGGATCATGCTTTTTTAATGCTGTATTTATGGGGGAAGGACTTTAGTTTGAAATTGCTAACTTTCCTCCCATCTAATGTTAACAATTAAACTATAAGTGTTGATGCTGCCATCAGGAGCATGAGCTTGGATAGAATATTGATTCGAGTAGTGTGAAGGAGATGAATTAACATGCAGTTGATCTGGAGATTCATGACTTTGATAGTTTATCTCCGAACACTTGTCTTCAGCAATTCCTTCAGACCAATGCTCCATCCTGTCAGATGTACTCACTAAAATAACATTTTTAAGAGATCCTGATGGTGAGACTTCCTATTCAAATAAACCTCCTGGAATATTTGGGGCTTTAATCTGTATCTAAGTAAATGTACCTGTTATATGCTATTATTGGTGATTGTATGTGTACATTGATTTCCATATAACTTATTGTCAAAGATTGTGAATAGAAATTGCACCGTGGTTGGCTGTGCTTAGATACTGTTCTCAACAATGCTGTTTTAATTGAAATTACAGAAGCACAGCAAATTGATATTTTTTTAAAAGGTATGTGCATGCTGTGATTTAATATTTTTTCTCCTTTTTCATTGTTTTTAATCAGCACCACCTAATTCCCTTGACCTCAATGGAATCCACCCTGGAAAGAAGAAACTTACAGCTCCTGATATTAGTCTTTCACTTGATCAGAGTGAAGGCTCAATCCTATCTGATGATAACCTCGATACCCCAGATGATCTTGACATCAATGTCGATGACCTCGAGACCCCTGATGAGGCAGATTCTCTTGAATACTCAGGGCATGGTAATGAACTGGAGTGGGAAGGTAAAAAAAATCAAAATCAGCTGTCATTGAACACACGTTTCTGACCCTCCTTTTGATATATTTTTCATATTGCATCTTTACTATTTACTAAGCTTATATTCCTCCTTTTATTATTTCATCTTTAGGGATATGCTTTCTGCTGTTGTTTAAGCACAATGATGGCAGCTGGAAAATAAAAATGGCAAATAACTTAGTCATGCTGCAACAGTCAGTTTTTTCATTTTTGGCACTGCTCCCTATTTTATGTCTTCTTCCCCAAAAAAGTAATGAAATAGATGGATCTTTTCTCAGTTATGTTGTAAAATTATTAATTGCATCATATTTATTATAATCCCTGCTCTCTTAGTTGTAGATTAATCTATATATAAACTGATATGTGACTGCTGTCACCTACATTTATTTTGAGAGGGAAATCATTTTGCATCAGAGGGGAAGAGGGACAGTAATTGCAAACAGAATTTACCTAGGACTGATTCAAAAGAAGGGTCTCCCCAACATTCTGTGTGGTAATGTGCCATCAATGGTAGTTTGTACTATCTATGGTAATTTACCTTAAATTGTGCTCATTTATTACATAGAAACATAGAAGATAGGAGCAGGAGTAGGCCATTCGGCCCTTCGAGCCTGCTCCGCCATTCAACGAGATCATGGCTGATCATCCAAACCCTAGCACCCGGTCCCTACACTGACAGCCATCCCACCGAAGCCCTATCCCCGTAACCCCACGTATTTAATCCCCTCTAACACTAAGGGTCAATTTTTATCATGGCCAACCAACCTAACTGAATACTGAACTAGTTGAATTTGATCAGCAGCAGCACCTCAGTTTCCATTGGCAGCAAAAACTTTAAAATGACATGTGAAGCCTAAGTCACCAGAAAACCAGATCTGAGGAAGGAATTAAAACATTTGGTGAAAGACAGGTTCAGGATTGCATCCATGGAGTGAGGGGAGGTCCTGTCCCACCCCAAATCCACCTCTAAAAAGCTTCTTTCAGAAATTTGGCCCCAGAATGACAAACTGCCCATGTCATTGGATTGTTGTAATGCCTATTGAAACTGCCTTTTTGTGAGCGCAAATTAAAAGGCCTCAATTTTAACCCACTCGCCCAGCTAGAATGGTGCGTGGGAGGGTTTAAGATTAGACCAAGTTCACTTGCCGGCCTGAGGTCACACCGTTCCTGCCCCGTGCCAATTCATCTTCGCTACAGGCAGGCCGGGGCCTAATTTAAATTCAAAAGTCGCAGCCCGATGAGGTCATCAGTGCTGCATCATGATTATAACGCCGAGTCGGGGGAGGCCTGCAGCCACACCACGGCGGGAGGCCTCCAACTGGCCAGAAGAGTTAGCTGAGCTTTCTAGCCTTTGTCTGTCACCTAAATCATCTTCTGGAATGTCAGCTGCTTGCACCACACCCTAATCTTTTGCTGCCAAGACTCTCATCGAGACCTTTGTCACCTAAGGGATTGATTTATTAATGCTTTGCTTGCTGGCCTAATCGCCTCCACCCTTCATAATCATCATCTAATCCTGAACTCTTCTGCCCATGTGCTCTTCCTCAAAAAAGCCCCACATGCCCATCAGTCTGGTCTTTGCCAATGTCAGCTAGCTCCCTGTGTCTCAGTGAATTGACTTCAGGACCCGTGCTCTTGATTTCAAATCCCTCCATAATTTTCCCCACCCTATTTGGGCATTATTCTCTAGCCAGCATCCTAATCACCCTCCCCCGTCCCCCTAAATTCCAGAAACTCCAGATTACTGCTTGTCCTTCCAGCTCCACTGCTCCACTATCAGAGGCTGATATTTCAGTAATTAAGCCCCTGTCCTCTGGAGCTCTCAGTTGTGCCTGCAATCTCTTCCCACAAACTTCTTGCTTGGTGTCCACATCTCCCCCCTTGTAAAGCACTCGGAGATGTTTATTTACTTGAGAAGCACTATATAAATGTTAGCTTTGCTGATACTATTTACCTTTGACTTTTTTTTGCATAAGCCTAATATCTGTCTTTTCCTATGGCAGAATCCCATTTTATGTGTATCTGCTCATCTTTGGTTATGCTGCAGGTTTAAAGCATTTTGGTTACTCTGTTGAATGTTCAGAAATGTTTTACAAACATTATAAAAGGGCCCCAAATTTGGCTTGCAAACTACATTGGAAATTTATCATGTGAAATCAAAGATATTTTTGTGTGTTTACTGAGTGCACAAAGGAGCCTTTTATTCAGTGAGAGCTCGCAGCATAAAATGGGTCACTGCTTCTCATGCAGAAAATAACAGGAAAACGGGAATGACGAATCTACATTAATAATTGTATACATCTGTGAAAAATGTTCAATAGTGAAAAAAAATCAATATGCAGCCCTGTTGGTGTAATCTGTTTATATAGTAATACATTGTTCAAAATATTCGGATACATATTTTTGTTATTGTCCTGAAGGGACCAGAGATAACAATTTGAGGAGGAGAGAAGAGTATGTACACTGAATAAGTTAGATCTGTGTCTCTGTCACATCATTCCACATTATTTTTCCAGTTCTTCGGTCACTGTTTGGATCCTGTTTTGAGACGAGTTATACAGATGGCAGCCTCTGTGTCTGCAGCTAATTTTCTCTCCCACTGTGAATCCTGTTCTCTTTGTGTGTGTGTGTGTGTGTGTGTGTGTGTGTGTCTCTCAAATAAATGTTTTATTAGAAATGTTTCTAAAGCTGCAAAACTTTCTTCTCCCTGCCAAGATGAGTTCCATTGATGCTGTGGATCCTGAGCGTTTCTAAGAAGTTTGTGAATCTGAGTAAACATCGCTTCACATAGCATGAATGGAACTCTGCTTCACAGAAGAGTAAGTTGCCTGGGTTTCAAGGGCCAGTTTGCCAATGGTCTGGGATCCCTGCTCTAGATCTCCGGGAATAATGCATTACAAGTGACCTGTATGTGAGTTAGCCACGTCTTGAACTGTGTTGGCTGATTGCTGCTGTCTGTTTTCTGCCACTTCCTCCTGTTTCTGGTGTTTAAAAGCCTCCTAATCACAGTTCATAACTGATTAAGAGCACTAATACTTCCTTCTTTTTATTTGCTGGCTGTCTGTTGCAAGATATAGCCCACAGACTGAAAACAGCAAAATTGTGTGTAAAAGAGCAGAATTTTTTGTTATTCCCAATATTTCTTATAACCCACAGTTAAAGCTTGAGAAGTACACCAACAGGACCTTTGGGCAATGGATTCATTTGCCTACTTTTTGCTAGACTCTCACTGTAATTTTAATATTTTTTGTTTTGCGGTTCCAAAAATGTCAAAATAGTTGGGTACAGAGGAAGCTTACGTCAACTATTTTCTATCCACATGCATGTCCATATGGAGCTGCTAAGCAGAATAAATTGCCCCGCCGGGTCTGTGTACTATCTCCTTGCCTTATGTTACAGTTTTGTCTGTCTCCTACTAGGAAGCTTGACACTAATGCAAAGGGGCAGGTGGAAGGAGAGGAGTGGGGGTGGGAGGGGAGCAAAAATGTTAAGCTTGTCAGAAAACAGGTTTTTATGCTTTTCCTGAAGCAGACTGCATTCCTTCCCCCTCCCTCACCCACAGGCAAATATGACTGACCCCAACACATCAGAGAGAAATGGAGCCTTTATTCTCAGCAATTTGTTATTGATGCAATGTATGAAAATGTCTAGTAATATATTTACAGTCATTTGCATTCTTTGTCACAGTAACATGTATAAAAAGAACTTTAATTGTGTTTTATTAAAAGCTTCCTTGAATTTAACACAAAAAATTATTTTTAAAAGTATTGCACTATAATCTTTACATTTTGTACAATTATTTGTTTTTCTCCTTTTATTTCCTTCTCACTGTCTCCTTGGCCATATGTCTTTCCTGAATGATAGGACATTTTGGAGATCAGCTCCCAGAATTCTTCTAGGGCTGATATGAGATGCTTAAGTGCATGTTCATGCTGAGCCCCTTCCCAACATAGTTGTGATTTATAATTCAAAGTAGTGAGCTGTAGGTGTTGGTGTACATCCCACTATTTATCGATATAACACATAGGATCATTTTCATGTTTTTATTCATTCAATTCATTTTCTGATGGCGTTTGATTTTAAAAGTGCTGACATGTTTCTTGTTTCATAAATTTTTGATATTGTTTCAGATTTTGCCATTCCCTTTAATTGTCTCTGTTACGTGAGGTAGTGGTCGTTGTGGGATATGGTTCCATGGGCACTGGCAGCAGTCCGATACCTCACTCAAGTGCCCAGTTTTCATGCGTGAGCCTAGACAATAATCAGTAATAAAGTGGCAGCACTAACTGCCCAGGCTCAACATAAAGAATGATCACACGGCTAAGGTATCTCAGATTAACAGGTTCCTCCTGAGACATAATCCAACATAAGATAGCATAGAGGAATGGAAAAAAATTAAAATGAAGAAAAGATTGCTGGATTCTTCTGGCCTCTATCCCCATATCCTCAGCAAAAGAAAGAAAATAAATACTTGTCTTTTTTTTAATTAGACATGATTTCTTTAAAGTATAAATAAAAATCAATAATAGATTGTGTTCCTACAGTGGAAGGTGAATGAAAGACAATTCTACTGGATCAAGTCCTTCAATCCAGCGACCTATCCTCCACTCCAATCTGCTGGGCTCCTTAACATCTATTGTATCCTAATTGAATTACATTTCAATCAATACCATTTGAATTGAATCCTTCAGGTTATTTTTGATTTAATCTTTGCCCTTATATGAATTGTGCCAAGAGCACACCAATTTATTATTGACAAATTAAACACTAATTATTAACGAAAATACGATAGGCCTTATTTTATGCTTTGTTATGCTCCATAAGTAAGTGCAGTCAGGACATAATTGGGTAGAAATTCGTCTCGGGCAATGGCGCAAAACAGTCGGTATCGGATCGGCCGCCCGTTATACGCAGCACCTGATATTCAGTTCCATTGTCTGCATTTAGACATCCACGCAATCCTGGTGACTATAGAAAACAGACATCCACAATAGCTTTGCGGAACACCTCCATTCAGTCTGTAAGGGGGACCCCGTGCTTCCGGTCACCTGTCACTTTAATTCTCTGCTCCATTCCCACTCAGATCTCACCATCCTCGGCCTCTTGCATTGTTCCACGGAAGCTCAGCGTAAGCTCGAGGAACAGCACCTCATCTTTCGATTAGGCACTTTACAGCCTTCCGGACTCAATATCGAGTTCAATAATTTCAGATCATAACCTCAGCCCCTATCACATTTTTTATCCACACTTTTTGTTTGTCCTATTTTTCCCCCTGCCACATGGCAGCTGTCTTTCATTCTGCCAGCACAATTCACACTCCATCTAGAGCCATCCTTTGTTTCTTAACCTGTCCCATTACCATCTCCTCTTGCCTTGAATATCTCTTAATACCTCTTTACTTCTCCTGCCTTCCATCCTTTGTTCTTTCATCCCCTCCCCCATTTCCCAGCCCCTAAACTTGCTTTTAAATCTGCTCCATTTCCTGCTTTTTTCCAGTTCTGCCGAAAGGTCTTCGACCTGAAACATTAACTGTTTCTCTCTCCACGAATGCTGCCTAGCCTGCTGAGATTTTCCAGCTTTTTCTGTTGTTAATCCACAATAGCTAGGTGTTTTTCTTAGAAGCAAATCTCATTTAAAAGGACATATTGGTACTTTATAATAATTATTGGCACTTGTAGGCATTTTTGAAGATTTTCTGGATTTTTTTTAAAAGAGATTTCTGGGACCAGTGACGGACAATATTTGTACCATGGGTTTTGGAATTGCTATGTTTTGGTTTGGTTATAGAAATTGAGACACTGGGTTTCCCAATGGGAACCCAACTATAAGAACATAAGAACATAAGAAATAGGAGCAGGAGTAGGCCAATCGGCCCCTCGAGCCTGCTCCACCATTCAATAAGATCATGGCTGATCTGATCCTAACCTCAAATCTTCTATCACTCTGCATCCACCCGAACCCATGTAGGATGAAGAGACAGAGGAGCAAAAGAGGGATGCCAGGCAGGTGACGTTGCACTGCAAAAGGACTGTGCCCACCTGCCATTACCCTGCCACACGCAACAGACGCACAGTAACACTTAACTGGATTTGTCTGAGAAACTTTGGGGGTGATTTTCTCACTGGAGGTGAGATGGAGGCAGGTTTCGGGTTGGGTGTGTCAGAAATTCACCTCCACTGATAGTTTTCAAAAAATTGAGGTTTTCCCATGATTGTCCACTTGATTTCAGAGGTGTGGGATGCCTTGCTCAATTAATGTTTTGGGACTGAAGCTCGCCTCTGCTGACAGCACTTTTCCAGTCTGATTTTATGGCTTCTTGCTCCCTTGGCTCATTCCATAGCATTTCTGCTTCCCCTGCACCACCTCCAACATCTTTTGAGATACGAATATCCAATTCCAAGGCAAGGGCCTACCCGAGGCTCTCAGATGAGGCGCTGCAAATGTTGTTTGAGGGGGTGAGAACTAGTATGGAGGTGCTCTTCCACTCATCTCTGAGGAAGAGGCCTGCCAAAGAAACCAAGGTTGTGTGGGTACAGCTGGCAAGGGATATAAGCTCCAGACCTGTGTGTAGTTTGGGAGACTGTTTCTGTGTATTGATGAAATGCCATCCTTGTTGGAAAGCATTAACATGATTTGATGCCAAAATGTTGGCATTATGCCATCTGTTACTTAGCCTTAAGCAGCTGCACATTGTGGGCAACGCCACACTTGCGTTGTCAGGTTGGTGGTCTGAATGAAAGGAGGCCAGAGAGTCATGTCCATTGTCAATGAAGTCCTAGCATGGAGCCAAGGACATGTGCCAACTTGGCCAACCTATACATATCTGGCCATAATAAGTGCATCCCTGGCAGCCATGTGCTCGTGTGCTGCCACTGCCGCTGGTTGAAACACCGGCGCTCTGACCTTCTCCTGCTGCTCCTCCTCCTCCTCCTCCTCAGCTTCCTCCTCATCCTCATCTGAGGAGGGCTGGAAATGAGCCGCTTGCTCATCGGGAAGCTGCAAGCCACGACGCTGTGCGATGTTGTGCAGTGTACAGCAGACCACGACCATTCTGGAGACCCTGAATGGTGTATACTGCAGGGCTCCACCTGATCGGTCAAGACAACGGAAGCACATCTTCAGCAACCCAATGGTCTGCTCTAAGATGGACCTAGTCGAAGTGTGGCTGGTGTTGTAGCGCTCTTCAGCCTCGTTAGCTGGCCTCCTGATCGGCATCATTAGCCACTTCTTCTTGAAAAGTGGAGGAACATTAGAGGGCCGCAGGATGAAAGAATCATGGCAACTGCCAGGGTACATGGCGCAAACATGCAAGAACTCCTTCTTGTGGTTACACACCAGCTGTACGTTGAGGGAGTGGAAGCCCTTTCGGTTGACAAAGATAGCTGGGTTGTGATGGGGCGCCCTAAGGGCCACATGTGTGCAGTTTATAACGCCCTGCACCATTGGCATGCCTGCCATATTTGCGAATCCAACTGAACAGGCGGTTATACTTGCGTGATCCCTTGTGAACTGGATGTAATTGTGGGACTTAGCAAAAAGGGCATCGGTAACCTGGGTGATGCACCTGTGGGTGGCTGACTGGGAGATGCTGCTGATGTCTGCTGATGATCCCTGGAAGGAGCCTGAGGCGAAGAAGTTGAGTGCGGTGGTGACTTTGACAGCCACTGGTAAGGGATGTCCACCCGTTCCTCTGGGCACCAGGTCTTGCTGCAGCAGGCCGCAGATCTCTCGGACAACCTCACGCGAAAGTCTCAGCCTCCTTTGGCGCTGCTGCTCACTCATGTTGAGGTAGCTCATCCTTTGTCTGTAAACCCACTGTGGGGGGTATCTCCTGCGGCGAGGTGCCTCGATGCGCTGGCGCCTTCTGCCCTGTGCAGCATCAGGTGGCTGAACAGGAGGTTGGGGCTGCAGCTGATGTTGCTGCTGAGCTGCCTGGTTCTGCTGCTGCCCTGGATGGTCCTCATCCTCATCTGAGGTCCAAGGTGAAAGGAAATGAATGTTTCCCATTCTGCTTCCAGATGCCTCCTCTTGGGAAGCGCTCATTGTAAGCGGGGCGAGGGTCTTCACAGGAGGTCCCACAGTTGATGGAGTCAAACTGTAGCACCTCCGACTTTGGAAGGCCTTCTGAAAGTGCTCACAGACCTTTTAAAGCCAAGGTCTGGCACCTGCAAGTAATCCTTGCTGCAGTAAACGAGGTCTTGTTAGGCCTGCAGCAGTGAGGAGGCCACCCACGAGTCAACCCACCAGGTTTACCTGGCGTGGTTCAGAAGTTGCGTGAGGCACGCCGAAATGATGGGAAATTCACGAGGGCCTCTCAAAATAGGATTATAACAAGCATTTGCAGACGCTAATTAACACGATGGCCAGCTGGAGGCGGGAGCGATTCCCGACCTCCAAAACTGGCACTAGCAAAATCCCACAGAGGCGGCTTGGAGTTGGGTTTCTGACCTGACCTCACTAAGTCGAATTTTCCCGCCTTTCCCGACTCCAAACCCGTCTCCTCCAGCGTAAAAAATCGCCCGCTTTGTCTACGTAGGCTCCAGTTCTCTCACTATAGAGACAGTAGCAGAGACAGACCTGCAACTGAACTCCACCATAGGCAAAGCACTACCTGTTGTTGTGAAGCTCACTTCAGCTATTACCTTGTCTACAGTGTATCACTGCACTGCTGCCCTATGGGGACAGTAACCTACTGGCATCCATCTCATGCAGAATAACATCCACTTCTCAAGTCATGAAACTACATTTTTGCCTGACATTCCTTTCCTCTCTCACCCCTCTTAGTCATGCGAAAGGCTGCTAATGATTTGAAATGTCGTGAGCCTTTGTAAAAGCTGTAACTATCTGAAATAACTTCCCTTTAGGTATTTACATCCCTTCAGATTTTACCTACACCATGATTTTCTACATCCCCCTTTGGGCTAGCTCCCTGCCCAAGGCCAAAACTATATTAAGAGTTATTAATAATTGTGGAAATGAGCTTGCCCTGGAACATTCAATGCAATTAGCATGCTACAATTCTAGTTAGATTTGTACTAGAACTTAAACAGTACTTCACCAGGGAGGCGATTTTCCCACTGGAGGCTGGATGAAGGCGGGTTTCGGTTTCGGTGGGTTTGAAACCCGCCTCCACTGATCGGTTTGAAAAAATTGTGATTTTCCCCTAATTCGCCAGTTGATTTCAGAGGTGTGGGTTGCCCTTGGTCAATTAGTGTTTTGGGACTGAAACCCGCCTCTGCTGACATCACTTTTCCAGCCTGATTTTAGGGCTTCTTGCTGCTTTGGATCATTCCACTGGATTTCTGCCAATGCTGCACCACCTGCAACATATTCTGAGAAACCACTATGTCCAATTCCAAGGCAAGGGCCTCCCCAAGGTTCTCGGATGAGGCGCGGCAAATGTTGGTTAAGGGGGTGACAACTAGCAGGGAGGTGCTCTTTCCCTCATCTGGGAGGAAGAGGCCTCCCAAAGAAACCAAGGCTGTGTGGGTCCAGCTGGCAAGGGATATAACCTCCAGATCTGTGTGCAGATTGGTGAATGTTTGTGTGTATTGATGAAATGTCATCCCTGTTGAAAAGCATTAAAATGATTTGATGCCAAAATATTGGCATTATGGCATCTGTTCTTTCGCCTTAGGCAGCTCCACATTGCGGGCTCTGCGACACTTGCATTGTCAGGTTGGTGGCCAGAGTGAAAGGAGGCCAAAGAGTCATGTCCATTGTCAATGATGCCCTAGGATGGAGCCAGGGACATGTGCCAACTTGGGCAACCTATGCAAATCTGCTCCACATCGCGGGCTCTGCGACACTTGCATTGTCAGGTTGGTGGCCAGAGTGAAAGGAGGCCAAAGAGTCATGTCCATTGTCAATGTTGCCCTAGGATGGAGCCAAGGACATGTGCCAACTTGGGCAACCTATGCAAATCTGGCCAGGATAAGTTCATCCCTTGCATCACGGGTAGCCATGTGCTCGCGTGCTGTCGCTGCTGCTGGTCGATACACCGGCGCTCTGACCTCCTCCTTCTCCTCATCCTCCTCCTCATCCTCATCTGAGGTCCATGGTGAAAGAAAATGAATGGTCCCCATGCTACTTGCAGATGCCTCAGTTGGGGAGGTGCTATTGGAAGTAGGGAGAGGGTCTTCCAAGGAGGTCCTACAGTTGATAGATTCAAGCTGCAGCACCTCTGACTTCAGAAGGCCTGCTAAAAGTGCTGAAAGACCTTTTAAAGCAGAGTTCTGCCACCTGCAACAAATCCCTGATGAAATCTCCGATTTAATGTTTGAGCTGCAGCTGTGAGGAGACCATCCAATTGTCAACCCACCAGGTTTAGCTGCTGTAGTTTAGGAGGGTCGTGGAACACGCCAAAATGGTTGAAAAATAACAAGGGCCTCTCAAAATAGGTTTAGAGAGGCCCTAAACGAGCATTTAAGCCTCTTAACAAGCTCTCTGGCCAGCTGGAGGCGGGACTGTTTCCTGCCCTGCAAAACCTGCACCAGCAAAATCCCGCAGAGGCGGGTTCCGAACCCGCACTCATTTTTTCCGATTTTCCCGCCTCTCCCACCTCCAAACCCGCCTCCTCGGGCGTCAGAAAATCGCCCCCCAGGACTTGCAAACTACCCTAAAATCATTTATATTGTTGGTTCCTTACAAATTTTTGGTCAGTTTGTTTTGAGTTTGTCATTGAAAATATTAAATTGTGACACGTTCAATAGATGCTGTCTTTATTGGGAACAATTACTGTGATACAGATTTATATTGGGAAGATGTTGAGCCTAAAAGTTACAGTTGCCAGTACTAGCAGATAAATACTTGACATGTTTGTATTGCAGTCCAGTGTCCATTATTTCAGTGCAGACATGAGGCTGTTTATTTTAAATAGGCTAATCAATTAGGTAAAATAATGAATAAAGGAGAATCAAAGGCCAGAATTTTGCCAGCGTTCAGCGGACAGGGTGGGTGGCAGGTCAGCTGTTAAATTTTAAATGATTGACAGTGGGCTGGGAACCTGCTGTCAAAATGCGCACACTGGACCTTCCCAATGTTGGGTCTGCCAGTGCTGAGCAGACCCGACAGGCAGCGGTGGAGAAGGCAATTAAAATCATTAGTAGCTTGTTTACAGCCACTTATCAATGAAGGGAGACATGGGAGAACCTGGGTGCAGCCCTGCACCTCTGTGCAGTGCTTGTCAGTGTTTGCAGCACCTCAATGCTGTAGAATACTGACAGCACAAATGTCAATAGAAAGTTGGGCATGGTCCCTTTAAGGAAACTGGCTGATGACGTGTCATCAAATACGTCACCAGACCCGCTTCCTCTAATTGGCCAGGAAATGCGCTGGATGGGCTTAACAAGCCCAATCAAGGGAAATTCATTTCAGAGGCCAGGATGGAGACAGCAACAGCCCGCCATGGACCCGCCGAGGTTCGTAAAATCGCGGCCAAAGGAACAGTTAAATGTTGGTCTGTAATATCACTTTACCAGTGACTCTTCTTGAGATTCTACTAACATCTTGCAACTTCACAGGAAGAAAATTGCGACGCAGAAAGATTGTACTTCCAATGAAAATGTTTTTTTAATAAATCAAAACACTTCCCTGCTGAGTTTATCTGCCATCATCTAGCTCTTAAATCTGATTTGTAGATTGCAACCAAAGTTCAGGTCCTTTTCTAGTGACTCTGTGCAAGTTGTGCACACTTCCAATCAAGTTATTGTGGTGGCTGGGACACTTGCATGTGATATAAGTTTCTCTGCAGCTAATGCAGAGCTTAAACTATCCTCTCAGGAGGCATAACGGTATCCCCTGATTGGTCTGGAGGGGGGTTCTAATTGATATTTAATGCTGAAGGTATGCAATTTGATAGTAGGAGAAGGAGCTGCACAAAATAATGATTTCTTAAACAGGCATCCATTATAAGGCAAAGCTAAAGACCTTATTGATTAATTACTTATAATTATGCTCTCCCTGGACTGCAAGCAGTAAAACTAAAGAGCAATGGTTTAATCATATCAAGAAGGTTTCTACCTCCTCCTATGTACTGCCCTTGAGTTCAAGAACTGATCTTTATTTCAAATTTGTGTTCAAGAATTGCTGAAAGGCATTCTTTAAGTCTTAAGTAAAATAAAATTAAGCTTATGCATAAGTTGTGACTATTGGTGAGGAGAACTTCCAATATATTGCTTTAGATGTTATCCAAATCCTGGGAAATTGGGTTTTGTCATGGATACAATTAAATTCTGGTTTAAATATTTAAAGATTCAGGGGTTGACTTTCAGTGTGCCGTGAGGCGGACTTTTAGGCATGCGGGGGGCAAAAATCCCGAATTCGGGGGTCCCGACACCATCCCACCCAAAACCCGCCTCCACGTAAGTTTCAAAGAAGGCGGGTACCCGCCCCGCACTGGGACCCGCCGACCCGAGGCGGGAAGGGATTAGTGCCAATTAACAGGTAGTTAACAGGCAGTTTTTAGCCTAATCCCTATTTTGAAGGGTGTCGTGTGGGATTCCCGACGGCTCCAAACCACGCCAGGTTAGAGGAGGCGGGCCGTCGGGTTGAAGGACTTGGAGGGGTCGAGATGTCGGTGTTCAGGTGAGTGATGGGTGCATGAGTGCAAAGGTAAGTGTGTTTGGTGTGTCTAAAGTGTGTAAAGAAGTTTAAGTTACCTGTACTTACCTTTAAAGCCTTCCTTCCTCTAGGCTTCGGGAGTCCATCATTCAGCTGGCACAGAAAGCAGAATGGCTGCGAGCTGTCAAAAGTGACAGCCTTCAGCTTTCAGTGCCAGCGAGATTTCTAACTGAGTCTGCGTAGAAGGACTCAGGTTAGAAGTCAGACTGTCGGTGTTTGACAGCTTCAAACAGCTGTGAAACACTGATATTTCATCTGTCAACATGTCTTGACAGATGAAATTTCAGTCTGTGACATCACCTGTTGCTGGGTGGCCCTTAATTGGCCTGCTGAGCCCGCTCAACAAGGTCAATCAAGGGAAAATCGCGTGGATTGGCCGCATCTCGATGGAGGCGGGACTAAAACCTGGAAGTTGTAGTCCCACCTCCTTCCCGACTTCTGAATGAAAATCCAGCCCTTTTTCTTCAATTTTAGGAAGTGTTGAAATGTCTGAAGCTTTAGCTGAACTTGTTTCACTGAAAGGGCCCTGTAAGTTTTGAGCTCAATTGATGAGCCATCTAAGGCTGCAGTTCCACCACAGATACTGATCTAAGAACTATCTCTGCTGCTGAGATGTGTAGTCAACAGACCCTTGTTATACTGCATACTAACCTCATCAGCACCGATGAGCAGTGAAAACAGCTCTGAACAGCTCTTCAACACATGCACAGTGCCTTGCTCTCCCTGAAGCTAATTTGTATTAGGACAAAGTGGATATTCGTCACTAAATAGTTTCCATATAAAGTTATAAAAAATTGCAGCCGGTACAGTGACTTTTGAACCAGACTGGAGTTATAGTGCAACCAATGCAAACTCAAAGCTTTGTGAGATGGCCTCTTGAAGGTGGGGTTCACACCACTTGTCTTTAGTGTGCTTGGGTATCAGACATTGCTGTTAAGTTATATTACCACTTTTAGTTTATGCACAATGGAAACTGCTTTGCATCCACATGAAAGTGCAGTTTAAATGCACTGCAAGAAAATCAGTCAACTTTTGTGAACTCCAAATATTAAATGTAATTTGACAGATGTGCAACTGAACCTATCTGTATGGCATCTCAATACCTCTAAGGAAATTAGAGTAAAATAAAGGAATGGAGAAAATTAATAACAATGAAAAATAGAAAAGTTAATTTAAAAAGGTGTGAAGCAGGAAAAGAATTATGAAAAGAAACAATTAAAAAACAGAATAAACAACTGATCTTGAACAACTTAGATTATCACAACTTCTAACACGTTAGTTTGAATTTTCCAATTGCGTCCACCCAATTTAAGGCTGTAAATCTAGTAGAGCCAACTGAAAAATGGGTGCAGTTTTGCGCCACTGGATCTCTGCCTGTTTTTGCACCCACCCCATTTTCTATCATAATTTCTGTCGACCACAGGAAGTGTCCAGCCATTTTTAGGGAGGCCCATGCAAATGAGGGAACCATGTTGTCATGTGCCTCATATTCTGTCAGTTCCACCTCAGTTGCTCTGTTTATTCTACTCACCCTTATAAAACAGGCAGCTAGGCATTATGGAGAAGGTGAAAAGGAATTTATGAATTCAGCATCAAAACTGATGGCATCGGCTTATTTCTGACTCATTTTGGAAGTTTTCTTTTGTGCTTTTGCTGTTGCAAGGGCTCGAATATTGGCCTTTGTGGCATTGCTGCTGGGCTGCCATTTCTCTTCCCATCATTTCAGACAGGCCACATTGGGTTTCCTATTGGAATTCCCCTGTATTTTTCATTTCTGGAAGAAGAGAAAGAGCAATGAAGGGATGCCAGGTTGGTCAGGCAGTCCTGGAGGCACAGGGCACCCACTGTTGGTATCCCCACACCAGAATATATAGGCAGAGGAACACATACCTGCATTAGTCAGAGGAGTGGTAACTGGAGAGGCATTACTTCATAAAAAAGGTTAGCATTAAAAGTGGGAGGGTAAGTTAATAAAGCTGTTTTTAAATAAAAGGCATAGAGGATCCTAGATTTTAAAAGTAGTGATATAGAGTACAAAAGAAAATAGGTAATGCTAAACCTATGTAAATCATTGGTTAAACACCAGTTAGGATATTGTGACTTGTACATGATGCTAGTTAACTTCTCTTGAGCCAGCACATGGTCCCTGATGCCTGCAACAATGGCCCATATTTTCCGATCCCTACGGGTGTGTACGGACTGTGTACACACCCGTAGGGACATCAGAAATGCCGGTTTCAGGCATGCAAAGCGCATGTGCTGAAAACCGGTATTTCCGATCTGTCAAGAATCCTCTTGACAAATCGGACGCCTGCCCTGGAGAAGCTTTCTGCAGAACCTCCGCCCGCTGAAATCACTTAAAAATCTTAACGCCTGGAAAAAGCAGGTGTAAGGCCTGCTTTTACCAGCATAAGAGTTTAAAAAAGTAAAAAGAAAAATGTTTTCACTAATTTATAATGTAAAAATACTTTTTAAAAAGGTGTTTATTTTTAGCCCCGTAAAAAAACTTTAATTATTATTTTATTTTATTTAATTTTTGTTTAAAATACTTAATTTAATGTAGTTTTAACTCATTTTAAAAACGTGATTTAAAAAAAATGTATTTAATGTTTTGATGTCTTTTTTCAGTGATCCTCATTCATACTTTTGACAGGTCTATCTGTCAAAAGTATGAAGGGGGGTTCCCTTCTCCCATTGGCTCACCTGGCCCATGTGATCCCAGGGACGCTTGCGAACCGCATATGCCCCTGGGATACGTGAGCCCTGCGCATTTCGACTGGAGAGGCCCAGGATTGGAAAGGGCCGCACCTCAGAGCCCTCAGGTAAGGGCATAGAATTTTTCCCGATTGGAGGCATCTGCACGCAGGAAGCCTCCTGTCGGAAATTACAGGCCAAAACTTGATACGCTGCAAACAGCATTCTTTTAAAAAGAGGACTTGCGAGCCAAATCCCAGAATCTTTAGCCAAAAGACTGCACGTAATGATCTTCTGGCCAGCAATGTTTTTCCTCCTCATGTGCCACCAACAACCCCTATTGCTCACTTGTGCTCTGAGTCTCACCTAGTGCACTCCCCTCTGGCTCACTCTCTAACTTACCCAGGGTGGATGTCTCTGAGATGGCGCATCAGAGGAATGCATCGCCGTGGTCTTCCCAAGATCTGAAAAATTATTTCCTTTATAGGGGATGAAAGATTGGCAGTTTGGGGGTCACCGTGTGTTGCACCTTTTTCTCTTGTGTTAAGAGCTTTCTTGTCCTTGAAACAGAATGCAAACAAAAAGAATTACCTTATGCTGCCATGACGGCAGCTTTACGTGACCATAATAGGTGTGATCACAGGTACATACAACAGCAGTTAGATTCCATGTGAGAGTTTTGTGGGGTGAATGCGTGTAAAAATGTAAGTGAAGGAAGACTTCTAAGTGGAAGCTGGGAATATCAAGGGACTTCACTACCTCATGGGCATGTGAAGTGGGGGGCACTGATAGTAGCTGACATGCCTATTACTGTGTACTCTTGGAAGATCTGGCTGGCTTCCTTTATATTCCCTGATAAGATGGTTACCTTTAGTTCTGTGCTGCCTGGTTGTGCTTAGGGTGGCTAACCTGGCATTGACTGTCCTGGCCAACTCCTTTCATCCTCTCTGGGCAGCTCTCCTTGGGGCCCTGTAACCCTCCATGCTGAAGAGCACATCCAAAATGGTATAAGGAACCTGACCCTGAAATTACAGTGGATTCAGCACTTGTGACATCAGGTGAGCACAAATTGTGCTCTGTTCCATTTCTAGTTCAGCTGCACTTGATCAGAAATCCAGGCTATACAGCGCTATTGGCATGTGTGTCACCAAGTTCTGTACAGATTATTGGTTTATTCAATTACAATAATGGGGAGTGTAAAAAGTATTATCTAAAATGAGTCATGCTTGATCCCATCCATGACCTGTGCTCCTGACCCGCCTGAATATCCAATATAGATTGGGCCAACCAAATTAGTAACAATACTGTGGAGGAGGAATTCCTGGAGTGTTTACGGGATGGTTTCCTGGACCAATATGTCGAGGAACCAACCAGAGATCAGGCCATCTAAGACTGGGTATTATGTAACGAGAAAGGATTAATTAGCAATCTTGTTGTACGAGGCCCCTTGGGTCGGAGCGATCATAATATGATCGAATTCTTCATTAAGGTGGAGAATGAAGTAGTTGACTCAGAGACAAGGATCCTCAATTTAAATAAAGGAAACTACGATGGTCTGAGGAGCGAGTTGGGTAGGATTGATTGGGGAATGGCACTCAAAGGGTTGACGGTGGATAGGCAACGGCAAACATTCAAAGACCGAATGGATGAGCTACAGAATTTGTTCATCCCAGTTTGGCATAAAAATAAAACAAAAAAGGTGACTCAACCGTGGCTAACAAGGGAAATTAGGGATAGCATAAGATCCAAGGAGAGGACATATTGGCTAGAAAAAGCAATAATCCTGAGGATTGGGAGCAGTTTAGGAGTCAACAAAGGAGGACAAAGGGATTAATTAAGAAAGGGAAAATAGAATATGAGAGTAAGCTTGCAGGGAACATAAAAACTGACTGTAAAAGCTTTTATAGATATGTGAAGAGAAAAAGATTGGTGAAGTCAAGCGTAGGTCCCTTACAGTCAGAATCAGGGGAATTTATAATGGGAAACAAGGAAATGGCAGTCCAACTAAATACATACTTTGGTTCTGTCTTCACAAAGGAGGACACAAATAACCTCCCAGAGATGCCGGGGAACATAGGGTCTAATGAGAGGGAGGAACTGAAATAAATCAGTATTTGTAGGGAAATGGTGTTAGGAAAATTGTTGGGACTGAAGGCCGATAAATCCCCAGGGCATGATGGTCTACATCCCAGGGTACTTAAGGAAGTGGCTCTAGAGATAGTAGATGCATTGCTGGTCATCTTCCAGAACTCGATAGACTCTGGAACAGTACCCATGGATTGGAGGGTAGCTAATGTTACCCCACTATTCAAAAAAGGTAGTAGAGAGAAAAAGCAGGGAATTATAGACCGGTAAGCCTGACATCGGTAGTGGGGAAAATGCTAGTGTCTATTATAAAAGATGTAATAGCAGAGCACTTGGAAAGCAGTGACAGGATCGGACAAAGTCAACATGGATTTACAAAAGGTAAATCATGCTTGACTAATCTACTGGAATTTTTTGAGGATGTAACTGGTAAAATAGATAAGGGAGAACCAGTGGATGTGGTGTATTTGGACTTTCAGAAGGCTTTCGATAAGGTCCCACATAAGAGATTAGCGTGCAAAATTAAGGCACATGCGATTGGGGGCAAGGTATTGACTTGGATAGAGAACTGGTTGGTGGACAGAAAGCAAAGAGTTGGAATAAACGGGTCGTTTTCCGAGTGGCAGGCAGTGACTAATGGGGTACCGCAAGGATCGGTCCTAGGACCCCCAGCTGTTCACAATATATATTAATGATCTGGACGAGGGAATTGGATGTAATATCTCCAAATTTGCAGACGACACAAAGCTGGGTGGGAGGGTAAGCTGTGAGGAGGATGTCGTGAAACTCCAGTACGATTTGGACAGGTTGGGTGATTGGGCAGAAACATGGCAAATGCACTATAAATGTGAGGTTATCCACTTTGGTGGCAAAAACAGGAAGGCAGATTATTATTTGAATGGCAATAGATTGGGAGAAGGGGAAGTGCAAAGAGACCTGGGTGTTATTGTGCACCAGTCGCTGAAGGTAAGCATGCAGGTGCAGCAGGCGGTTAAGGCAAATGGTATGTTGGCCTTCGTAGCAAGGGGGTTCGAGTACAAGAACAAGGATGTCTTGCTGCAGTTGTACAGGGCCTTGGTGAGACCGCACCTTGAGTATTGTGTGCAGTTTTGGTCACCTTACCTGAGGAAGGACGTTCTTGCCATGGAGGGAGTGCAGCGAAGATTCACCAGGCTGATACCTGGGATGGCAGGAATGACGTACGAGGAGAGATTGTGTCGATTGGGCTTATACTCACTGGAGTTTAGAAGATTGAGAGGGGATCTCATCGAAACCTATAAAATTCTGTCAGGTCTGGACAGACTAGATGCAGAAAGGATGTTTCTGATGGCCGGGGATTCCAGAACCAGGGGTCATAGTCTAAGGATAAGGGGTAAGCCATTTAGGACTGAAATGAGGAGGAATTTCTTCACCCAGAGAGTGGTGAACCTGTGGAATTCTCTGCCACAGAGGGTGGTGGAGGCCAGTTCATTAAATATATTCAAGAAAGAGTTGGATATATTTCTTGAGGCTAAAGGGATATGGGGAGAAGGCAGGGACAGGGTACTGAATTTGGATGATCAGCCATGATCTCATTGACTGGCGGAGCAGGCTCGAAGGACCGAATGGCCTACTCCTGCTCCTATCTTCTATGTTTCTATGTCAGGCAGCATCATGTAATTTATATAATTCTGGTGGGTACAACAGCATGGCTGCATCTTGGGTTCCCAAAGTTGGAGGAGCTTAAGGTGTGGTGCTGGGAAGCAGCATTAAGTTCAAAGTTGCCAGGACCAGCTACAAGGTTACTGGACATCTTTGAACTGCCCCAATCAGTCCAGATTGCAATTCTCTCCTTTTTCTCTTTATCCCTCGCCTTCTTGCTCTCTTTCTCTTCTCTCTCTCCTCTTGCTTGCTCTCTTTTTCTCTTTGCTGCCCCCATCACTTTCTCCTTAATGTTCATATACACACTTTCTCTATTAGTCCCCAGCTGTTCTCCCTGGACAGATGTTAAGCAGGATCTCTTTGAAGTCGAGTTGGCTCCACCTAGCGGTGGAATATTGAAACCTGTGTTAATTTTCTGTGTCAGCCTCAATAATCTGATACCTAAGCCAGGTGGGTCTGCAGTACTCCAGGGCAGTCGTTGATGGGCCCTGGAGAGGTATATCTGTCACTGGGAGCTGTGATTCTTTCTATTCAGCTTTAGATAACCATGCAGGCTCGGGTGTTTGTAACTTGGCAAGCAGTGGAAAGCTTACTGGTGTACTGTGCTGATAGGCTGCTTGATAGGTAAGCTTGTTGAGCTACAGCAGTTCCACCTTCCACACATTGGCATCCTTAACCTTTGACTCTTGTCAACTTGGACCTGTTCTCTGAGCTTAGGTAAGTGGAGTGTATTCCTGCAGCAACCTGAAACTCCACATATGTGCATTTCTTAGATGTTTGGTGTGGAGATTCTTGAGTGTACATTTTCATAGAAATAGAATCATAGACATTTACAGCACAGTAGGAGGCCATTCGGCGCATCTTGTCCATGCCGGCCGACAAAGATCTATCCATCCTAATCCCACTTTCCAGCACTTGGTCTGTAGCCTTGTAGGTTACAGCACTTCAAGTGTATATCCAAGTACCTTTTAAATGTGATGAGGGTTCCTGCCTCTACCACCCTTTCAGGCAGTGAGTTCCAGACCCCCACCACTCTCTGGGTGAAAAAAATTCTCCTCAAATCCGCTCTAAACCTCCTACCAATTACTTTAAATCTATGCCCCCTGGTTATTGATCCTTCTGCTAAGGAAAATAGGTCCTTTCTATCCACTCTATCCAGGCCCCTCATTTTATTTTCCAGGTGTATCAAACAACAGGCTGGCCAAAACAAATATCTATATCTGTCTTACACAATGTACAGAAGGAAATAAATAAAGTTGTGGCATATTACCTTTGCTAGTGTTTTATTTGTCTCCTACCTCATTTGAGATATCCCCTCATCCTCTCTGTCTCCAAGACTGCCCTCCTATATTATAGCTGAGAAATTCTCTCGTATCTGGCTCTTGACTCTCGGCATATAATTCTGTATCAAACCCACTGTCCTCTGTGTATTGCAGCCACCACAACCAATCCCTCAGTTTATTGACAAGACAGAGTGCTAAAGCAGCAGAGCTAGCCAGCATTTTCAACACTAGTGAAATCTGTCTCATGTCATTCAAAATGTGGGCTAGCTCTGTCTTGCTGATGTGAGCAGGAGTTGGACTGTGAGTGGTAGTGTAGTGACCATGCAAAGAAAGATAATGGGCCAGTAATTCCGGTCCCAACGCGTGAGTACGGACGGGGTACTCACGCGTAGGCCCGTTGGAAGTGCCGGATTCCAGCATGCACAGCGCATGCGCGGGAAACCGGCATTTTCTCTCCATCGAACTAAGGGGTTAAGAGGTCCAACGCGTGCGCGCAGAACTCTGCGCGCACGCGTTGAACTTCCTTTGTTTTGACAGGTTTGCGCGTGTGCAATGGCCTGAACTTTTTGGAAATGAAAAAAGGAGGCGTAAGGAGTGGATTCTTGAAGGTAAGTGGTCCATTATTTAAAATTATTACATTTTTTCCACAGCTTCATTGTTTTTAAGGACTTTACAGTAAGGTAAGTTTATTTTTAGACCCAAATTCGTAAAAAAAAAAAAATTCAAAAATTTTATTAATTGTTTTAAATAGTTTTTTAAAAGTTATTTATAGTTTATTTAATTATTGGGATGTTTTTTAAAATTTTAATTAAAGTTAAACTAGTCTTTTGGACGCCCGTACTTTTCATGAGTTTGACAGTCTTTACTATCAAACTCATGAATGAGTTTCCCCTCCCCTGATTGGCTGCAGAGTGCTCACCTGATCCCAGCCGGCACATCGCACTAACTACGCCGCTGGATCAGGTAAACACATCGCGCCGACATCTGAACCGGGCCAGTGACAGGAAATGCAAGCAGGCCCAGGCTTCAGATGTCAGCGCGCAGGGTGAGTGCAGATCGGGGGCTTGCACGCGCGGCAAGCACCCGATCCTAATTTCTGGCCCAATAGTGTCATGCAAGGAAGACAATGTTTGAAGTCTGTTCTATGTGGGTGCAAGTTAGGTATATCTGGCAAACATAGGTAAAACTTGAAATGCATATTGGACAGATGAAGGTTAAACAACTCTCCACATTTGACAGGATGTTCAGCCTGCAATGTGCCAGTAAATCCCATCTGTTTGCATCTATTTTGCTCTCTCTCACTAGAAGGGAAGAAAATCGAACAGAACTATGGTAATGGAGATATTCCAGAATCCATAAAAAATTTCAATTAATGCTATGTAAGGTAATCTGTCTGTCAGGCTAACAGAATACTTAAAGAAAAAGGTGAGGTAAGAATACAGCAAAATGCTTGTGGATTTCATGGTGACATTGCAGGAAATGCAAAAGGAAAGTGGGAGTTATCCTTCATGTGTATTTTAGCCTGAAGCAACCTGCTGGCCTTGCCAAAGCGGCAGTGTTGTCTGTAACTTCACATTAACCAACCAATGCTTCCATATTTATATGTTGAATTCTAGGCAGATTTACAAAATCAGTAAGTTAGTGTGGCTTTGCCTGTAGCAGTGGAATTTAATGACAGGATTCAATTTCCATGGTACTGCTGCTTAGTCCAAAGCTGGTGTCATTTTCTAGCCCACTCTGTTTATTTTTATCAGTCAGATTACCACTACGCTGGTGAATCAAGCATGTCTTTATATCTGTTTTCTATGACAAGAGCAAACACAATAATTAAGGAGGAAAAGTTACGGTTTTCTGGTGAAGTTAAAAAGGACTGTCGGTGCCTGTAGACCCTTTTCTCCATAGCTAGGGTCAGCACTTTAAGAAGAAAGGAGAACATTGGAGAAGAAAATATGCCTAATATAAAATGCTGAACTACATTTTGCTGTGAAATATTCACAGTGACAGCTGTTTCTATCAATAGTTTTAACATTCACAAGTGAAATGAGGAATCAGTGACCAGAAGAAAAAAGCTATTTTTGCAACAGTTTTATATTAAATAGTGTCTGACAGATGGCAAGGCCAATACACACAAACCGCTAAAATGACTGGAAGCTACATTTCTGTATAACTTTCTTTCTTAGGCAGTCCCTTGGAACTGAGGATGACTTCCTTCCACATTAAAAATGAGTTTGCAGGTGACTGATGAGTCCAATGCGGGACCGACAGTCTCTGTCACAAGTGGGGCAGATGGTGGTTGAAGGGGCGGGTGGGTGGGGTGCTTGGGTTGACGTGCATGCCTTGCGCTGCCTGCGCTTGGCTTCCGCTTGCTCCCGGCGAAGAGACTCGGTGTTCGGCGCCTTCCCGGATGCTTCTCCTCCATTTTGTGCGGTCTTGGGCCAGGGATTCCCAGGTGTCGGTGGGGATGTTACACTTTTTCAAGGAGGCTTTGAGGGTGTCCTTGAAGCGTTTCCTCTGCCCACCTGGGGCTCCCTTGCCGTGCCGGAGCTCCGAGTAGAGCGCTTGTTTTGGGAGTCTCGTATCGGGCATGCGGACAATGTGATCTGTCCATCGGAGCTGATTGAACGTGGTCAAAGCTTCGATGCTGGGGATGTTGGCCTGAGCAAGAACACTGACATTGGTGCGCCTATCCTGCCAATGGATTTGCAGGATCTTGCGGAGGCAGCATTGGTGGTACCTCTCCAGTGCTTTGAGATGCCTGCTGTACATGGTCCATGTCTCTGAGGCATACAGCAGGGCGGGTATCACTGCTGCTCTGTAGACCATGAGCTTAGTGCCAGGTTTGAGGTCCTGGTCTTCAAAAAAACTCTTCCTCAGGCGACCGAAGGCTGCACTGGCACACTGAAGGCGGTGTTGGACTTCGTTGTCGATGTCTGCCCTTGTTGACAGTAGGCGCCCGAGGTATGGAAAGTGATCCACGTTGTCCAAGACCTTGTTGTGGATTTTGATAATCGGGGGGCAGTACTGTGTGACGGGGGCAGGTTGGTAGAAGACCTTTGTCTTACGGATGTTTAGTGTAAGGCCCATGCTCTCGTACGCTTCGGTGAAGGTGTTGATGATGGTTTGGAGTTCGACCTCCGAGTGAGCGCAGACGCAAGCGTCGTCTGCATACTGTACTTCAACGACAGAAGATGAGACGACCTTGGATCTGGACCGGAGGCGACGGAGGTTGAACGGTTTCCCGTTTGTTCTGTAAATTAGCTCCATTCTGGTGGGGAGCTTAATGAGGGTGAGATGGAGCATTGCAGCAAGGAAGATCGAGAAGAGCGTTGGTGCGATGACACAGCCTTGCTTGACCCTGGTTCGTACGTGAATAGGGTCTGTGGTGAAACCGTTGGTCAGGATCATGGCTTGCATGTCGTCGTGAAGCAGGCGGAGGATGGTGACAAACTTTTGAGGGCAGCTGAATTTGAGGAGGACACTCCATAATCCCTCATGGTCGACAGTGTTGAAGGCCTTTGTGAGATCAAAGAAGGCTATGTCCAGTGGTTGGTACTGTTCCCTGCATTTCTCTTGTAATTGACTACCAATATAACTACCAAAACAATGACGGATGGACACAAAAAAGTTACCACAATCATGGATTCACATTGTGACCTGTGCCCCTAAAGTTGCCTCCTAAGCCCCCTCCCCAGCGAAGAAATAGCAGACTGCTTTCTGATAACAAACTAGAGAGTTATGACACCTTGGTCAATTTAAATGCTTCTCTCTCCAGCAGAAAGCATTGTGTACATGCAGGTTTTGTAAATCGTGGCCCTACAGCCCCACAAACTCCCAGTTCTCCCTGGCACATCGTTCATACCGTGTTTCTGCTGCTGCACCACTCTCATGGCTATTAGGCACCATTGCACCTCGGCCACACGCTGTCCTGGCTGTGCCTAATTTTTCCCGACACCACTTCTCCCCATTGGCCTGACACATAACATGTAGTTTTTCCATGGCAGGTATCGGGGAAGATGTCCCTGATGATGATCTGCCATTCTCTCTGGGGCCCCAAGATCCTCGCACATGTGTATCTACACGTTCTCTCACCTGGCAGACTTTTGCTTGGGTCCAACACCCTCTCCTACCCTGTCACCCTCGGCATGTCTTTCCCACTGAATGACTTTTCAGGCCTCTGGGAATTTTTGTTCCCCTCACATATATCCACTGCTGGTGAATCATTTTGGGCCTGTAAACCCCTCCTCCAAACTGACAAACTTATGGGCCCTGACGCCCCCTGGCTTTTTTGGGCCAACTTCCCATTGATGCACTTTTCATACTCCCCACTTCCATTTCCTCCACCCCCATCAGTGGGTCGGTTTTGGGGGGCACACCCCCTCCCCCGACTTGGTAGAAACGTTACTGGCGGGATGGTCTGCACCCTTGGTATCAATCTGCTTTTCTTTCTCCACCAAACTTCCGGGCAACTGGAGCCTACTCTGCCTAACCAATTTTTCAAGCTTCCATTTCTATCTACCCCTATTTAGCTATTCATAATCTGTCTCTTGTATACAGATTTTAATTCTCTGATTAAGCCTCCTTTTGTCCCCTGCTAATATCGCTTCTGCCATGTAACCATCTCCTGTTCTCCACCCACGCCCTTCATAGGTCATTCTATCTCTTTTCCTGCATAATGGGCCGAAATGGGCGTACCTCCAGAGTATGCTTCTGACCCAGAAAAAAATACGAACATACCTGCTGGCTCCCGGGCTTCGGAGTCTTCGGGTCCTGGGCCTGCAGGCATACGCCTGTGTAAAGGCCCACTGATCCCAGGGACGCAGGTGGCTCGGAAGCGTCCCTGGGATCATGTGGGCCAGGTCAACCAATTAGAAAGGGGGAATCCCCATAAGCTTATGGAGATTCCAGAATCCCCAAATAAATAAATAATTAACACAACTCTAATAAAAAAAAATAACTTTCCCATGTTCAAAATTAATTAGAAGTCCTTTAATTAAGCATTTTAAATAAATATGTAATTTTTTTGAAAAATAATTTTAAACATTTTAATCCGGGCCAAAATTTACATAAACGGATTTACTAATTTTTAATGTTTTTGTATGTTTTAATTATTTTTTAAATTTTAATTTAACATTTATTTTAACCCTTATGCTGGTAAAAGCAGGCCCTATGCCTGCTTTTACCAGGCGTAAGGGTTTTGTGGGCATTTGCCGGGCAGTAGTTGGGCAAATAGCCCAACTCTGCGCCAGCGGAAGTGTTTTTGGCTCACAGGTGGAAGATCTGTCAAGGCGAACCTTGAAAGATCACAAGTTCCAGGTTTTCGCGCATGCGCAGTGCATGCCAAAACCTGAAACTTGCGGGGGCATTTTGAGTGCTTACGACAGCATATGCAACGTCATCGGCCCCACAAAATCCAGGCCATCATCTTTCAATTCTGAGGAAGGGTATATACCTAAACTGTCAACTGAATTTTTCTTGACTGATGCTACCTGACCTGCTGAGTGTTTTCTGTTTTTTCAGATTTCCAGCATCTACAGTATTTTGCTTTTTGTGTCTTTACAGTAGATTTGATCATACCTTATATAATAATATTGTACATGTGCTGAAGTATATTTACCTATTTTTAAACTTAATGTTCCTGATTATTCCTTGTAATGTTGAAATATTTACTCAAAGTTTTCTCTTTTTAGATGAAACACCCAGTGCCACCAACACTGGAAGAGAAGTAGTAGAACCTATACCAGAATACACTGCTGAAGAGGAACGGACAGATAATCGGTTATGGAGAACTGTTGTCATTGGGGAACAAGAAAACAGGATTGACATGAAGGCTATTGAACCTTACAGAAAAGTTGTCTCTCATGGGGGTAAGTCAATTGACCAAACCATTTCTTTATACTGTACAGAAAAACATAACTTAGATCACTAATACAAACAGAAAATACTGCAGATGCTGGAAATCTGAAATAAAAACAGAAAATGCTGGAGATACTCAGCAGGTCAGGCAGCATCTGTGAAGAGAGAAACAGAGTTAATGTTTCAGGTCGATGACCTTTCGTCAGCACTGCAAAAACGCAGGAAATGGAACAGATTTTTAAGCAAGTGAAGAGGCTGGGAAAGGGGAGGGGATGAAAGAACAAAAGGGAAGGTCTGTGATATTCAAGACAAAAGGAGATGGTAATGGAACAGGTTAAGAAACAAAGGATGGCTTTAGATGAAGTGTAAATTGTGCTGGCAGAATGAAAGCTGCCATGTGGGGGAGAAGAACAAAAGACAGACAAAAAGTGTGGATAAAAAAAATATATATATCTATATATATATATATGAAAGGGGCCTTCCCTTTTGTTCTTGAGTTTCTCCAGCACTTCTGTTTTTATTTTATAACTTAGATCACTGATTATATATCAAGCGATAACTCTGGTGTCATTTGTTATGAAGTGAAATGTTGCCATTGGTGCAGTAAGGTGACCTTCTGTTTTACTTTGTACAATTCTGCTACAAAAAAAAATTGTTCCTGTTCAGTAGAATAAAACTGTCTATTACAATGATTCTTGTTACAGTGGTCTATAATAAACCTTCATTACAATATGATATTTGAGAGCCAGCCTAAAGATGTACTATACAAAGGGGCATATTAAACTTCAGGTTTCCAGTTTTATATTGCATTAAATTTGATTTTTTATCAGTGCTTCTAAATCTGTCAACGGTTTGTTGTTCACTTATTATTTGTCCCACAGCACTTTAGATTTCCATCAGCTTATTTTAAAGCAGGGCTGTTCCACCATAATCAATCCCAACAGACATTTTAAACACTAATAAATCTCCTGCGGCCTTACTCACAGTTAGTCAGTGGAAATGGTATGTCTTTCAGCTGTATATGTTGTAAATAGCCTAAATGGCAGGGGTACCTGTATGATTTGTATCAATAGTAGGTATACTTGTTCTTTATGTTGAAATAGTGCACTGGTGTAACATGCATCTTCTATAATGGATGTGGTCTCTGACACAGTGTGACAATATTAGTTCAAACAACTTTTTCCAAAGATTCGTTTTCC
Source organism: Somniosus microcephalus (assembly GCF_052327205.1). Classification (NCBI taxonomy): domain Eukaryota; kingdom Metazoa; phylum Chordata; class Chondrichthyes; order Squaliformes; family Somniosidae; genus Somniosus; species Somniosus microcephalus. The sequence goes on from NC_140987.1 coordinate 135,956,339, forward strand.
ACTACAGACAAAGCAGAAATCTACCTTACAGATATTAGGCAGGATAGTATTACCTAGAAGTAGGTATTACAATTACACTTAGATGTCATCTCTAGGTTTTATCAATGTAACAAATGTATTGGATTGCTAAGTTGTGTCAGTAGGAAATAGGCATGAGTTTTATATGTATACAGTATGTAGATTTTTTTTAATGTGAGCGATACATAGCGATGATCTATTTGTAAAACAGTTAAGCTGTATCTCACCTAAAATTATTAATTTCTCATAAATTGGCCTAAAAGTTACATGCCATTTCTGGCATATCATTTCAAAATTCACATCCTTGTTTTCAAATATTCTCACTCCTTCCTATCTCTAATCTCCTCCAGCCGCACAACGCCCTGAGATCAGCGCTCCTCTAATTCTGCCCTCTTGAGCATCCCTGATTATAGTCGCTCAATCATTGATGGCCATGCCTTCTGTTGCCAAGGCCCTAAGTTCTGGAATTCCCTTCCTAAACCTCTCCGTCTCTCTACCTCTCTTTCCTCCTTTAAGATGCTCCTTAAATACTACCTCTTCTGCCCTAATTTCTGCTTATGTGGCTCGGTGTCAAATTTTTGTCTTATAATACTCCCGTGAAGCGCCTTGGGACATTGTAGTACGTTATAGGCGCTATATAAATAAAAGTTGTTGTTGTTGTTATCCTTGGCACAATAGGATTTTCAGACCTGAAAATTGGGATGGTTTTAATTTCCACTGGTTTCTGCCCCAAAATTGATGTGCCCTGTTCCTGTTGCTTTTTAGGGCCTCTCCATTGATCTACCCAATGAGGTACCTTTTTTTACTTGTTCTCAGGATGTAGGCAACACTAGCAAGGGTGCTCCCCATCCCTAGTTATACTGAGGTGCTGGTAGTGGGCTTTGTCCTTGAACCTCACCCTGTGGTGATGGTGCTCCCACAGTGGTGTTAGGCAATGATTTCCAGGATATTGACCCAGTGACGTTGAAGGAGTGGTGATATATGTTCAATTCGGGATGGAATGTGACTTGGAAAGGAACATGGAGGTGATGGTGTGCCCACATTGTTGCTTTTCTCCTTCTTGGTGGTAGAGGTCACAGGGAAGGGAGGTTTTGTTAAAGTAACGCTGGTAAATTGCTGCAGTGCATCTTGTAGATTGTACATACTGCTACCACATTGCATTGCTGATAAAAGGGGTGGATATTGAGTCCAGTCTCGGGTCACCGATCAATCGAACTGCTCTGTCCTAGATGGTATTAAGCATCTTGTTGCGGCAACACCCATCCAGGCGAGTGGTGAGTATTCTATCACACTCCTGTTTTGAGCCTTGTAGATCATGCAGAGGCTTTGAGGGGTCAGGAGATTTGCCACTCATCACAGAGTGCCCTGCTCTTGTAGTCACGGTGTTGATGTAGCTTTTCCAGTTCAGCTTCTGGTCACTGATGACCCCCCAAGTTGTTGTTGGTGGGAGACTCGATGATGGTAATGCCCTTGAAGGTTAAGGGGTGATGGCTGGACTTTCCCTTGGTGAAGATGACTACTGCCTGGCACTTATGTGGTGTAAATGGTACCATCCAATTGTCAGCCAAGTTTAGATGGTATCCAGGTCCTGCGGTACGTTGGCATGGGCTGCTTCATTATTGGAGGAAATGTTAATTGAACTGAATACTATGAAATCGTCAGGGAACAGCTCCATTCTTGACCTTATGATGCATGGAAGATCATTGATGAAACAGCTGTAGATGGTTGGGCTGAGGATGCTTTCCTAAGGAACTCCTGCAGCGATGTCCTGGGGCCTGACAACAACCACAAACATCTTCCTTTCAATCAGGTATGACTCTAACCGCTGAAATACCAAAAGTTTTGCCTTTGATTCTCAATGACTGTAGTTTTGCTAAGGATCCTAGTTGCCTTAATCAGTTGAATACTGTGTTGATATCAACGACAGTCACTCCCATCTCTCCTCTGGTATTCAGCTCTCGTCTCCAAGTCTGGGTCAAGGTTGTGATGAGGCCTGGAGCTGAGTGATTCTGATGGAACCCGAACTTTGCGTCGGTGAGGAGGTTATTGGTGACAAGGTATTGCTTGTTGGCACTATTATCGATTCCTCCCTTCACTTTACTGGTGATTGGGAGGCGACTGATAGGGCAGTAATTGGCCATATTAGATTTACCATGTTTTTGTGGATCGGACATACCTGGGCAACCTTCCACTTTGTTAGGTAGATGCCAGTGTTAAACTGGAACAGCTTGGCCAAGGGGAGCAGCTAACCGTGGTGGACAGGTCTTCAGGACAACAGTTGGGTTGTTATCAGGGCCTCTTGTTTTTTTCTGTATCCAGTGCTTTGTAATGTCACATGGAATGAACCAAATAGTATATGCACTCCATAAAGAACAAAGTTCAGAGAAGAAGTGAAAAAGGAAATAAGAGGTGCAAAGAGAGGGTATGAGAACTGAATGGCAGCTAACATAAACGGTAATCTAAAAGTCTGTCTTTAGGCATATAAATAGTAAACAGGTAGTAAGAGGAGGTGGGGCCGATTAGGGACCAAAAAGAAGACCTACGCATGGAGGCAGAGAGTATGGCTGAGCTGCTAAATGAATACTTTGCATTTCTCTTCACCAAGGAAGAAGATGCTGCCATAGGCATAGTGAAGGAGGAGGTAGTTGAGATACTGGATGGGATAAAAATTGATAAAGAGGAGGTACTAGAAAGGCTAGCTGTACTTAAAGTAGATAAGTCACCAGGACCAGATGGGATGCATCTTAGAATGCTGAGAGAAGTGACGGAAGAAATCGTGGAGGTACTGGCCATAATCTTCCAATCCTCCTTGGAAACGGGGTTGGTGCCAGAGGACTGGAGAATTGCAAATGTTACACCTTTGTTCAAAAAAGGGTGTAAAGATAACCCAGTAACTACAGGCCAGTCAGTTTAACCTTGTTAGTGGGTAAGCTTTCAGAAACAATAATCAGGGACAAAATTAAAAGTCACTTGGAAAAGTATGGATTAATCAAGGAAAGCCAGCACGGATTTGTTAAAGGCAAATCGTGTTTAACCAACTTGATCGAGTTTTTTGATGAGTAACAGAGAGGATTGATGAGGGCAGTGTGGTTGGTGTGGTGTACATGGATTTCCAAAAGGCATTCAAAGTGCAACATAATAGGCTTGCCAGCAACGTTGAAGCCCATAGAATAAAAGGGACAGTGGCAGCATGGATACAAAATTGGCTAAGTGACAGGAAACAGAGAGTAGTGGTGAACGGTTGTTTTTCAGACTGGAGGAAGTTATACAGTGGCGTTCCTCAGGGGTCGGTTCTAGGACCACTGCTTTTCTTGATATATATTAATGACTTGGATGTGGGTGTAGAGGGCACAATTTCAGAATTTGCAGATGACATAAAACTTGGAAGTATAGTGAAGAGTGAGGAGAATAGTGATAGACTTCAAGAGGACATAGACAGGCTGGTGGAATGGGCGGACACATGGCAGATGACAATTAACGCAGAAAAGTGCAAAGTGATACATTTTGGTAGAAAGAATGAAGAGAGGAAATATAAACTAAAGGGTACAATCCTAAAGGGGGTGCATGAACAGTGAGACTTGGGGGTGCATGTGCACATATTGTTGAAGGTGGCAGGGCAGGTTGAGAAAGCAGTTAAAAAAGCTTACAGGATCCTGAGCTTCATGAATAGAAACATAGAAGATAGGAGCAGGAGTAGGCCATTCGGCCCCTCGAGCCTGCTCCGCCATTCAATGCGATCATGGCTGATCATCCAAATTCCGTACCTGGTCCCTGCTTTCTCCCCATATCCCTTGATCCCTTTAGCCTTAAGAAATATATCCAACTCCTTCTTGAATATATAGAGTACATATAGAGTATATAGAGGTATAGAGTACAAAAGCATGGAAATTATGATGAACCTGTATAAAACACTGGTTTGGCCTCAACTGGAGTATTGTGTCCAATTCTGGGCATCGCATTTTAGGAAGGATGTGAAGGCCTTAGAGAGGGTGCAGAAAAGATTTACGAGAATGATTCCAGGGATGAGGGACTTCAGTTACGTGGGTAGACTGGAGAAGCTGGGATTGTTCTCCTTAGAGCAGAGAAAATTGAGAGGAGATTTGATCGAGGTGTTCAAAATCATGAGGGGTCTGGACAGAGTGGATAGAGAGAAACTGTTCCCATTGGCAGAAGGGTCGAGAAACAGAGGGCACAGATATAAGGTGATTGGCAGAAGAACCGAAGGCAACATGAGGAAAAACTTTTTTACTCAGAGAGTGGTTAGGATCTGGAATGTACTGCCTGAAAGGATGGTGGAGGCAGACTCGATCATGGCTTTCAAAAGGGAGTTGGATAAGCACCTGAAGGGGAAAAAAATTGCAGGTCTACAGGGAAAGGGCGGGGGAGTGGGACTAGCTGAAGTGCTCTTGCAGAGAGCCGGCATGGGCTCGACAGGCCAAATGGCTTTCTTCCGTGCTGTAACCATTCTATGATTCTAGGAGTAATTGAAATCTATTTTTTGGACTTGTGTTACCTATAAAATCGTCTGTTTCATGTTGTGCTTGTGACTAGCCTCTTAGCCTTTCTAATCAACTCATTTCTCCTTAAGATTCTGAGGAATGCACATTAATTTTATTCCAGGAGTTTAAAATTATCTTAATTGACATCTGGCTCATACTTTCATGAATTTATAATTAATCGTGATCTCTCGTTCTTAGCTGTTAGCTCTGCTCAAAGAACTTGATATTTTTAACTGCTTGAGCCATATATCCTGAGTTTTATGCTAATTATGACAAATTGAGATCAAAGTCATGGAAACTTTCCAATTGCCTGTCTTGACAGTACAGTAATCTTTATTTCAGCTCATTTTCATGGTCAGGATTTCTGAGAAAATGTTATGAGACTAAGCTGATTGTTAGGACTGAGGCTGCTTTGTGGATCCTGTTAAGCCCTTCAGATGTGTCAGCAAAATGGGCTAGGATTATGAGAATAGAATATCCTGAAAGTTATTTCTATTGGACTGGATGTGTAGGTAGAGACTAACCACAGGGCCAAGAGGCTAGAGAAGCACAACTTACCTTATAGTTCTCTTCTCCATACCAAATTTTCCTGCAACAGTGATATCAACGATATGCACAGTAAATTTTATGATCTAGCACTTTGATCTTGCTGTCGATAACTTCCCCCATACCTTCCTGTATTTCCAATTAGAATACGTCACAATGATCATGGCGGTGAATTAGAAGTTGTGCAACCAGTGACCATTCATTTAGTGACAGTACTAAATCTTCTTTGTAGTTTTTATGTAAAACCGTGATCAAAACTAAGGGGGTGAAATTTGGCTCCTTTGCGCTTGCTGTTAGCACCTCTGGGGGCTGCTAACAGGGCGCAAAAGGATTATCACGCAGGGGGGCTGAAAAAAGCGCCCCCCATGAAATTCGGCAGGGTGTTGCTGAGGCGTTCCCCGATAGTGCCCCGAGCTGCTGCGCCTCCAGCGATGACGTCAATGCCGTGCGCGGCGACCACTTAGCCCCCCGCCGCATCCCCTTACCGCCCCATGGCAGAAATTCGGCTGTGTCCCACGAGGCTGCTGCAGGCAGTGTCAGCGCCAGCCTCACGGGTCGCTAGCCGGGCTGACCTCTGCTCATGGGGCGGTAGTTAAAGGGGAGGTGCGGCCGTGACCCGCACCGCCATTTAATTTTTTTGTGCCGACCTCCAGGTCAGCCCTCCGTGGCGTGGACCTGGCTGCCATCGCGCACGCAGCCCAGCACCGCGTCTCAGCGCCAGGCTGCTGCCATGGCACCACACCGCCGTGGTGGCCTAGTTGAGGCCATCGGAGGCCCTGTAGCGTGCACAGCGGCCCTTCCCTTTAACTGAAGGGGAGGGGCATTGAAACGCAGCAGCACGCCGCGGAGCACTGCCAATCACGCCCCGGAATCGCCTCGGTTACCGCCCCACTAGGAAGTGGAGCGCCCAAAATTGCGCTTCACTTCCTGGCCGAGGCAGTAAGGCGAATTTCGCGGCCAGGGTGGGACTCCCTCGCCGGGCGCAAGATGTCCCACCTTGCTAGCGTTACCGCCCCGAAACCGGGCGCTAGCTACCGAATTTTGTGCCCAAGTCTCTACTTATGCCTTCTGGCCTCCAAAGTCGATCCATGTTAATAGGACAATTTTAAATCGTCGAATGTGCATTTGATGAAGTAATAAACTAGAAACTAAAAGGCAATGAAACCGATAAAAGTTGCAGTCAGTTGAATTATACAATGGGCTTGATTTTGTCAATGGGGAGCTTTTGGAGGCGGGACTCCCACTTTTTGGGTTGTAGTCCCGCCTCCATCGACTTGTGGCCAACCCACGCTATTTTCCCTTGATTGACCTTGTTAAGCCCGCCCAGCGGGCTCAGCAGGCCAATTAAGGGACACCTGGTTACTGGTGACGTCAGCGATTGACATTTCATCTGTCAAGAGCTTTTGACAAATGAAAAATCTGCGTTTGACAGCTCTGTGAAGCAGTCAAACACTGACAATCTGTCTTCTAACTTGAGTCCTTCTACTCAGACTCAGTTAGAGAGCTCTCCAGACCAGAAAGCAGAGGCTGCAGCTTTTGACAGTTCAGCGGCCATTCTGCTTTCTGTGCCAGTGAGCTGAGGGACCCCCAAGAACTGAAGGAAGGAAACCTGCAGGAGAAACTAAAGGTAAGTAAAACTTATTAAAACACTTTACACTTACCTCACACACTTATCTCTACACACATGCACCCATCACTCACCTGCACAACGGACATCTCGACCCCTCCAACCCCTTCAGACCGACGGTCCGCCTCGCTAACTTGGTGTGGTTCAGAGCCGTCGGACAGCCCACACTTCAGGGCTAAAAATAGGGATTAGGCAAAAAACTGCCTGTTAACTACCTGTTATTGGCACTAATCCCCTTCCCGCCTCGGGGAGGCGGCTCCCAGCATAGGTCGGGTACCCGCCTCCTGGGACATTGGCATGGAGGCGGGTTGGGGGTGGGATGGGTTCCTGCCCCCCGATTCTGCAATTTTCCCACCACTCCCGCCTCCAAACCCGCCTCCTCGGGGCTTGGAAAATCGAGCCCTGTATCATAAATTTCAGCTGAGTTGTCTGCCCTGTGAACACCTTTCTGATGCTGTAATCTGAGTGAAATGTCCATTAATTAGACAAGTTATGATCATGGTTGTTTATTATTATCTACCATGACTCCGGTCACTGCAGCTTTATCTGCTACAATTCGTTCTGTTGTCTCAAAGCAATGCACAAATTATTTCCATCAAATAAAATATTTAAAACATTTTAGAATGTTGCTTTTGCTGATATTGTTTCCTTTTGGCTGTTCGAGTTAGTGTGCTGTTCAAGTGAATTCTGACTATTTCTGGAAAGATATAGAAATATATTAACATAGGAACAGGGCTAGGCCATTCAGCCCCTCGAGCCTGTTCTGCCATTCAATTAGATTATTGCTGTTAATTAATTTTTATTAAATGTAATTAAACAGTTTAATTCATTGCATGATCAAATTCAAGGAAACTTCATGGGGCATTATGTATAATAAATAACAACCATTAAGTTGAAGTAGGACTAATTAGATGGCTCTTTCAAAGAGCTGACACAAGCATGATGAGCTGAATGACCTCCTTCTGTGCTGTATCATTTTATTTTAAGTCAATAAAATGATAATCCTAACATTTGGGAAAGTGCTAAAGGTAATTGTACAGATATGCCTTTTTTTCTTCTGAGTGTAAACAAACAGCTCTCTGTTTCCATGCCTATCTTGGAGGAATCACGCTGCTGCCAGGTCACCAGCACCATTATTTTCCAGTCTAACTGGCAGCGGCGAGAAAATAGGCGGTCGTGTCTATTTGCAACACCAAATTTCAGATTGGTCCCCTTGGAGGACAAGACCAAATTTCTGCTTTGTCCCTTGGCGGACAAGACACACCCAACAGTTTTTCTGGAATGTGTAATTTGATCCTGCCTGCTGGCGTAATCAAGATGTTTGATCCATTCATTGTGACACCCAGGCTCCAGAGCTCACAGTGCTAACACTACTGCTTTCAGAGAACAGACGGGGCTCACCCTCCTGGGTTAGGAGCAGTCACAGCGCTCACATTGCAGAGTTCAGATAGGAAGGTGTGAGGCCATGGAGGGATTTTAACATGAGGATGAGAATTTTAAAATCAAGGTGTTGGTGGACAATGTTCCCCCTAATTTATTTTTAAGTGCACCATCCCTTCATTGGGTGATGAGGAGAGGGCGAACATGGTGTAGGTGTAAAGGGGGTAGGGGTGAAAGTATGTGATCCAGGTTTAACAGAGGGTAGGAGAACGTGATCTATCTTCCCATCTGGATCATGTTCTTGCTCTCATTTCCCCCACCCCCATTTAGACCTGGGTCATGTTCTCTCCTCCCCCCCTCCCCCCGTTCTCACCATGCTACCCCCCTTACAAGCTCCTGACCTTCTCTCCCTGAGTTCCTGATCTCCACCCCCCATCCCCCACCCCAAGCTCCTGACCTTCTCTCCCCCTCTCTGAGCTCCTCCGTCTCCGAGCTCCTCTCCCCCCACCCACTTCAATCCCCTCTCCGACCCCCTTCGATCCCCTCTCCCCTTCCTGTCCCCCACATCCAATTCCCTGACCTTCTCCGCATGGAGCTGAGGAAAGCCGACGCACAGTTTGGTACTGCACATGCACGACCGGATCGAGTATACATGCGCGACTGGATCAAATGCGCATGCGCAGTACCAAATGGGCACGCATGCGCAGTACCAAATGGGCACGCATGCGCAGTACCAAATGGGCGCACATGCGCAGAGGGAGTCAAAAACGCCATGCAAATAATCACACCGAAAATAGACACCCATTCAGGAAAGTAGCTATTGCCATTGATTTTATTGTGGGGGGGGCAAAGCTATGAAAATTAATTTAAAGACTGTTTCGGATGCACAAGATGATACACAGACTGTCTCTTACACCATAATTTCCTGGAAAATCTGCTCTCGTATAATGTCGTAAGCTATAGATGCACGATTACTATGTTGCTCTGAGGATACATTTACTGTTTTTACTTTGTATTAAGTTAAGAAAATGTATTTGTGTTATAACATGGTGGCATGAGTGTGACCAGTACAACTGGTATAGAGCTAGAAATTTCCTATGTATTACTTCTATTCCATGAACAAAGTGAGGGTTAAGGTGAAGGAAATTCTTACATGTGCACTACACCACCTATATTTTGCACATCTCCTAAAATTATTGCCTAGTTTTTAGAGTAATAAATAGAGATCCTATGGATAACTGCAATTGAACTTTTTAATTCTTTGTTAAACGGAAAAGACTTAACAAGTCCATTAGGGCTGTGTGCCTGCCACTTCCCAAGATGCACTCCTTCTCACTGTGAACACCAGATGGAAAATCACAGCCTGTGCACTTACTTTTTCCAAGACGCATCCTCTGGGAGCATCAGATTATGAATCATTCCTCAATCCTCATATTTGAACCAGTGCCAGTAACTACGGAGTGAGCTGGAAGCATCCAGAATGAAACAGAGGTGGATCAGACCACTAAAGGATACTTTATTTTTGTGTTCATGGTGCTGCATGCAGTGACCCATTGGTCAATTATTTGAGGAAGAAGAGAAAGGGCAACCTGGAAGGTCTGAAGGCATGGAAGGAGGACATGTAGGACCCAGTGACATCCTAGACAGTCTCTGTACCATCTTGTGCATCATCCGAGGCTCTGCTACCTGGATTTCATCAAGGACAAGTGGGCACCTCTGTCCACTTCCTTGTATCTCTCAGCACCCACATCCTCCTTAGCCTTTTTCAATCCCCACTTCTTTCCACTCCTGTAAAAAAAACTCTTGAGGGAATACGCCATATTTCAAAAAGATATACCATAATATGAACAGAATACTGATATTAATACATGATAAAAATCTAAAGCCTTGGAGACACAGGCTACAAACAGAAATACAGGCTTCTGAGATAAAGATCAGTTGTTTAACAAAGTTGTAAAAACCAAACAAGCTTTGAAATGGGAATTAGTTAATTATACTGAAACAATGACTCCATTGAAATGGCAGTTTGGCACTTCCGAAAGGTAATGGCCTAGAAATTCAGTTGGGCGCGCCAGCCGTTAGCGCCTTAGGAGGAGTAGATCTCGAGCGCTAGGCGCTTAGCGCCCGGGCGCAGCGCAATCTGCGCCTCGCCCCAACTTCAGTACACATTTAGCGCCGGCGCAAAGTCTTGGTGTGCGCCCTGCTGCGCGCGCAGATCATGACGTCATTTACTACTGCAACGCTCTTTGTGCGCCCCGAACCGGAACTTCACTCGCGCCGGCCCATTGTGCGCCGGGCGGCCCTGACGACTGTGAAGTGGAACGGTACACAGCCGAGGCGGGCCGCGGGGAGCGCTAATTAAAGGGCACTTACCCTGCACTATAAAGGCCAGCCATTTTGCAGCATTCACTCTTGTGCAACGGTTTTTTGGAGAGAGACCAAGGAGGAGAGCTTACTGGTTTGGACCAACACTAGGACAGGTATTTTTGGCTCAGGCCAGAGCTTAGCAATTATCTTTGCCTTCATTGAGAGCTCAGTGTTTGCCAGCATATAATGGGGGCTGCATTGGGTGCCAACGCTGACTTTCAGCCTTATGCCAGAAGGGCTTACAGACGCCGTGAGGGAGTGGCAGCCCTGGCTAGACGCAGAGGGGGCAACAGGCGTCGCCAACTGAGGCCTTACCCACCCAGGGTATACCGCCAGCAGTCCTCCTATCTGACCATGTCTGCCGCGATGTGTGTTAGGAGGCTGCGATTCAGAAGGGAGGTGGTTGCAGACATCTGCCAGCTGATTCACAGAGATCTGCAGCCACAGCTGATGTGCAGGGCGCCTCTGTCAGTGGCAGTGAAGGTGACGGTGGCTCTCAACTTCTATGCCACCGGCTCCTTCCAATCCGCTGCTGGGGACATCGCTAACATCTCCCAGTTCGCCGTGCATTGCTGCATCCGCCAGGTGACCGAAGCCCTTTTCAGAAGGAGACATCAATTCATCTCCTTCCCCATGACCCTGGACAAGCAGCAGCAGCGTGCAGTGGGATTTGCAAGAATAGCGGGCTTCCCCATGGTGCAGGGCGCCATTGACTGCACGCATGTGGCTTTGCGGGCACCTCTGGAGCATGCCGAGGATTACCGCAACCGGAAGGGCTACCATTCCCTCAACGTACAGCTGGTGTGTGACCACAGGCAGCGCATCCTAGCTGTCAATGCCCGCTTTCCAGGCAGCAGCCACGATGCCTTTATCCAGCGACAGACAACTGTGGCTGACGTTCCAGGCACAGCCTCACCCAAGAGGATGGCTTATCGGAGACAAAGGCTATCCTTTGTGTACCTGGCTCATGACCCCGCTCCGCGCGCCCACGACCCCTGCTGAAGAGGCATACAATGAGAGCCATCAAGCGACTAGGAACATCATAGAACAAACAACCGGCGTCCTCAAGCAACGGTTCCGCTGTCTCGATCGCTCCGGGGGAGCCCTCCAGTATTCGCAGGAGCGAGTCTCCCAATTCGTCGTCATTTGCTGCATGCTGCACAACCTGGCTATCCGCAGGACTCGGGCACTGCCACCTCACGTTGGACCCCCACCTCAGGAGGAGGAGCAGGAGGAGCATGAGGAGGAGGAGGACGAGGAGTACCAGCCCAGGAGGGAGGCAGAAGGTCCAAGGGCCGCCCGTCGGCGGCTTATTGAACGTCACTTCTAGGCCCCCTGTCAGGGAATGGCTTGTGCCAATGAAAGAACATGATTACAGCCGCTCCGCAAGCCCTCAGCCGGTTAAGGCAACAAACACTTCAAAGATCAAACATGGACAATGTTAATAAATAAAATGCTTTATTGTACAAACTCGGGGCCCTTCCCACATGAAAACCAAAAACAGACGAAACCCCCAAAAAACACTCAAACACATTACTCGCTCCCACAACCTGGAGAGGATTAACAAAACAGTGCAACTAAAATGGCCGTCATCCTCGGCCTTCGTAAAAAACAAACATCACATCCTTGGCCTTCAAAAAACAAACATCCAATTCTCGGCCTCAAAAAACAAACATCCAATTCTCGGCCTCAAAAAACAAACACAACTGGCCACACATTCGACTTTTTGGCCCGCTAGGGCGATGCCTTGGCCATCTTTGTGTGGCCCCTGCCCGCCCTGCTGCTCCTCCTCAAAGTAAGGCCATTGGCTGCTGCAAGGCTGGGGGCAGGCTCCAGAGGGGCACATATCGTGACGGCAGATGTCCTTGGGGGTCGGCCTAGTCGAGGTCTGGCCGTCGAGCGGGCGGCTGTTGAATGCTGCAGCTGTGGCTGGCCAGCATCAGTCGCTGCAGCAGCTCCTGGCAGCTCCACTGGGGGAGTGGCAGTGGCGGCTGGAGGAATGGGGGCAAGCTGGCGGATGGCAGGCGCTCGCTGGTCGCCTGAGACACTGGCACTCGCCCGGGCCAGCACTGCAGCATGCGCACCAATCTGCCGAGGGACAGACCGCTGTGCTGCTGCAGCGCGCCGGGTGCCCTGGCGATGCCTGGCTGACACAGCGAGTGTGGCAGCAGTGAGTGCCCGTGTTGACCTGTTCAGTGACCTCATCAGAGCACCCAGTGACTGCACGGCACCACTGATCAGCTGCCCACTCGCTGCCTGAGCTGCCCCGAATGCCGCCCGACTCGCTGCCTGCTCTGCCCCGAATTCCGCCAAACTGATGGCCTGTGAGGCCCCGACGTCGGTGACACTCCGTGAGAGGGACTCGATGGCCTCAGGCAACCGTGCCACTACCCCCATGAGCTCCGTGTGCCGGCGCTCCGAGTCCGCGGACAAGTCCTCGAGGCGTTCCATCTCCTCGGCGAAGACCATCTCCGGACTGGAGGCCGGACTCTCCCTCTGGGGAGAAGGCCGCCGAGCTGGCCGACCCTTCCTGCGTTGCTGGACACCGCTGGGCCCAGCAATTGGACTCCCCTCCGACCCTTCCCCCCTCTGGGGAGAAGGCCGCTGAGCTTCCACCCCCCTCCCGCGTTTCTGCAGGCCGCAGGTCCCATGAGCTGCCCTCCCCTCCGACACTTCCGTCACGCTCCCCTCCAGGGAAGACGTGTCCCCTACATTTGCATGGGTTGCCGCGGATGAGGGTTCCCCTGATGGGCCGCCTTCCTCTTGCTCCTCCTCCTCCTCCTCTTCTGAGGGGCTGTCACTGGCAAGTTCAGGGACCTCCTCCTCACCATCTGAAAGCAGGAAGGCACAAGAGTAGCTTTAGAGTGAGGAGAGGGCATCAGCGAGGGATGCATGAGTGGTGGCATTCAGCGCATTGGTCGGACAGTGGCAAAGGATGTAGATCTGATGCGCAAGTGGGACGAGAGAGGTCCAAACGTTGATGTCCTTACAATTGGTGCCCAGAACAGGGTCGGCATCTCCACATGCAACGGGGCCAATCACCCGGCCACCCATGATGCGCTCCACGCGATGTTGCAGCTCGGTGAGCGGCTGGATCTGGGGTCGGCCTCCCCCGGTTGCAGTCCGGCTCTTCCTATTATTGGCCAGCTTGGCCTGCAAGAGAAAGGACGGCCTCTAAGTACAGTGTGTCGCCCTGATCTTGTGTGCACTGCCTCCCATGGTGGAATAGCCTGGCCAGTGTGTCGCCCTGATCTTGTGTGCACTGCCTCCCATGGTGGAATAGCCTGGCCAGTGTGTCGCCCTGATCTTGTGTGCACTGCCTCCCAAGGTGGAATAGCCTGGCCAGTGTGTCACCCTGATCTTGTGTGCACTGCCTCCCATGGTGGAATAGCTTGGCCAGTGTGTTAAGTGCAGAATGTGCAATTGATGTTCATGCCTGTCCCATAGCTGCTGGATGAGGGCTGGCCATTAGGGCTTTCAGGTCCCTTTGCCCATAATGTGAGGTGCACATGCAAGGATGAGGAGGACACTGGAAAGGGTACTCACCCTGACAATCCGAGTGAGGTCATTAAACTTTTTGCGGCATTGGACACTGGTCCTGGGGACCTCGCTGTTGGCTGACACCTTGCTGGCGACATGCCTCCAGGCTCTCCGGTAGACGCGGACCGGCGCCTTCCTGCCATTGTCCGGGTACAAAAGATGGCGCCTCTTCTCCACACCACCAACCAGCACACTCAGATCAAGCTCTGAGAAGCGCTGCGCTCGTTCACGGGCCTTCTGCATGGCTTCAGGCGCTATTTGGGTCCAGCAGCAGTGTTCAGGCCTAGCTGGAGGGCTCCACTATCCAGGGCGTGGCAGCAGACCAAGTCGACCCTTCCCCCTTAAGAGCTGGCCGGCGCCAGGGTGTCTGCTGTCAATCACGAGATGGCCGCACCTGCGCTGCGCCTGGCCTCGGCGCTCTCGCTCAGCACCTCCGGCTTAGCGCCTAAAGAGAGGCATGCAGTGCCAGTTTTAGCGCTCGAGCAAACTCTTAGGGCGAAGCTAATGAATATCGGAGAAGTGGCCTCGATTTTGCGCCGGGCGCAAACTTTAGCGGCCCCCCGACTTTACCGCCCCAAAAGTGGCTACAATGAATTTCTAGGCCCTAGAGTTTGGAGGGAACACAATGAAAATGCCCAATTTAAGGTGTTACCAGCTAACACATTGAACAGGAACACAAACGTTAAAAGAACCAAGTGCCTTTGAAAAGATGACGTCAAGTAAAAGAAACACCTGCTGGTCAAATAGTTTTTATGTTAAACTTGGAAGACAGGAAACACAATTAAATATGCAACCAATTGAGATAGCTAGAAATGCATGAACCACCCTAGTTGAAGTGTCTTTAATATATACATGGTAAATATGATACCAACAAGAACACTTTGAAGATATGACTTCAATAGATGCACTAAGCAATTACATTGGGGTCGATTTTCAGTGTGTCGTGGAGTCGGGATTGGAGGCATGCGGGGAGTTAAATTCCCGAATTCGGGAGTCCCGACACCATCCCGCCCAAAACCCGCCTCCGTGTAAGTTTCAAAGGAGGCGGGTACCCGCCCCACACGGGGACCCGCCGACCCGAGGCAGGAAGGGATTAGTGCCAATTAACTGCCTGTTAACAGGTAGTTAACAGGCACTTTTTGGCCTAATCCCTATTTTGAAGGTTGTCGTGTGGGATTCCTGACGGCTCCAAACCACGCCAAGTTAGAGGAGTCGGGCCGTCGGGTTGAAGGACTTGGAGGGGTCGAGATGTCGGTGTTCAGGTGAGTGATGGGTGCATGAGTGCAAAGGTAAGTGTGTTTGGTGTGTCTAAAGTATGTAAATATGTTTAAATTACCTGTACTTACCTTTACAGCCTTCCTTCCTCTAGGTTTCGGGAGTCCATCATTCAGCCGGCACAGAAAGCAGAATGGCTGCAATCTGTCAAAAATGACAGCCTGCAGCTTTCAGTGCCGGTGAGATGGCTAACTGAGTCTGTGTAGAAGGACTCATGTTAGAAGTAAGACTGTCAGTGTTTGACAACTTCAAACAGGTGTGAAACGCTGATATTTCATCTGTCAACACGTCTTGACAGATGAAATTTCAGTCTGTGACGTCACCTGTTGCCGAGTGGCCCTTAATTGGCTTGCTGAGCCCGCTGGGCGGGCTCAACAGGTCAATCAAGTTAAAATCGCATGAATTGGCCGCATCTCGGCGGAGGCGGGACTGCAACCTGAAAGTTGTAGTCCTGCCTCCTTCCCGACTTCTGAATGAAAATCCAGCCCATTGTGTTTGTATTGAACTTGGAACACCATGGAGTCACAATGTCTGCAAAAAACCAGTTAAGCCAATATTAAGAATTGAATGAAAGCATTTTGTAAGAATGACATCAAATAAAGACTACTGTCATATTGTTTTTATGATGGTTTTTGAAACACCTAAAGGTAGAGTCATAATTATGCATGCAATTAAGATAGAAAACATTCAACAGAGGTCTCAATAAAGACAATTAGCTGACATCAGCAGAGAACTTCAAAGAATAAACCACTGCCAAAAGGGTATAAAAATAAGAGCTTTTCAAACAGAAAGTCAGAACTCGCTGAACGGGACAAGCGTTTCTCAACTCTTCAGAGGCATCTCTAAGTTTTTAACTATGAGAGTCAAAGTAATTGATTTTGGTGGATAATCTGGATTTAGAAATAAGTAAGAAATGTAGAAATGTAACGAAGTAAAGATTTGAAAATAAGGATCTCTGAGAAATAAGAAATGTAAGCTATCTGTATTTTGAATTGTTAATGATACGACTGATTCAACAGCTGTTAACTGAATGTCGGCTCTTAAATAAAACTATGGCCCAGAAATTAGTGTCCCAACGTGCGAGTAAGCACCATGTACTCACGCGTGGGACCGATGGAATTGACGGTTTTCTGCATGCACAGCGCATGCGCGGGAAACCGGCATTTCCGATCCTCTGAACCAAGGGGTTCAGAGGTTGAACGCGTGCGTGCAGGAGTCTGCGCGTGCGCGTTGAACTTCCTTTTTTTTTCCAGGTTTGCCCGTGCGTGAAGGCCTCTACTTTTTGCACATTTAAAAACCAGGCGTAAGGACTTAATTTTAAAAGGTAAGTGGTCTATTAATTAAAATTAGATTTTTTTTTCCACAGGTTTATTATTTTTAAAGACTTTACAGGAAGGTAAGTGTAGTTTTAGCCCCGATTTTTTTATAAAATTATTTTTTTCAAAAATTTAAATTATTGTTTAAAATAGTTATTTAAAGTTATTTATAGTTCATTTAAATAGTGTGATTTAAAAAAAAAAATTATTTCAAGTTTAAGTACTGTTTTGGGCACCCAGAGTTTTCATGAGTTTGACAGTTCTTACTGTCAAACTCATGAATGAACTTTTGCATCCACCGATTGGATGCCCAGTGCTCACGTGATCCCAGCCGACGCATCGCACTAATTCCGCCGCTGGGTCACGCAAGCACAGCGCGCCGGGAGCTGAACCGGGCCACAGACAGGAAATCCACGCAGACCCAGGCTTCAACTGCCGGCGCGCTAGGTAAGTGTAGGTCGGGGGCTTGCACCCGCGGGAAGCCCCCGACTCGAATTTCTGGGTGTTGTGTCCGTCAGTAATAAGACACAGACTGCAGGAGAACGGTGCAACAGGTGTTTACTCAACGTGGCTCACTCTAAAACTGACTGTACAGATTACTACTCAGTGCTATATACAGGTGTGGTCACTGCCGGTACTACAGTATACATGAGCTGTAAAAGGTAGTTCCCCCCTTAAAGGCATATACATTATAATTCCTCCCCTTTTAGATTAACAGTACCATAACACTCATTTAACAATTAAATATCAAACTAATTACAATTAACACTTTTAACATACAACGTTAGCTGAAAATAGTCCATTTATATATTCAGTCTTTGGGGAGGCTTCCTGATCCTTTCTAGATAGTGCCTTTCCTGAGTGTCTCGCTCTTGGTGCGGAGGCAATTCTGGCACCCTGTCATCGGTTGGGTCATCAGCTTCCGATGCTACTGTTTCTGGGGTAGATGCTACCTGTACGTTGGGTTCCTCACCAGGTTAGTATGGGCGAGGCATGGGGTTGACTTGTTCCTGTGACTCTAGGATCTGGTCAGCATGGCGTCTCATGATGTTCTCCCCAACGTCCACTGTGTACATTAGTGGGCCCTGCCGTGTGCATATCGTTCCTGGCTGCCATTTTTCTGTTCGGTAGTCGCGGGCCAAGACTGGTTGCCCTACATTGAAACTCCTTGTTGGCTTCTCATGGATGTGCTGGAATTGCTTACTCTCAACATCTCTTCGTACGTTTGGTCTGAGCAAATCCAGGCGAGATCTTAACCTTCGGTTAAAGAACATCATGGCCGGGGCCTGGTTGGTGACTGCATCTGTCGCATTCCGGTAGGCGAACAGGAAATTGTCCACCTTATGCTGCAGCGGAATGTTGTCATTGTACATAGCCTTTATTGCCTTCTTAAAGGTTTGTACGAACCTCTCAGCCAATCCATTTGTGGCTGGATGATACGGGTCGGATGTGTAATGCCTTACCCCATTCTTCTGCATAAACCTCCGGAACCCTTCGGACACAAACTGTGGTCCGTTATTGGAGCAAATCTGTTCTGGCAAGCCGTTCCTGGCAAAAATGGTCCGTAGGACTGTAATAGTTTTCTCCGTGGTGGTGGAGGACATTTTGATGACCTCAGGCCATTTCGAGTGCGCATCCACGGCTATTAAAAACATTGAGTCCATGAATGGACCAGCAAAATCAATATGCACCCGTTGCCATGGAGATGAGGACCACTCCCGTGGGTGCAGAGGGGCATGTGGTGATGCATTTTGGACTTTCTGGCATCCTGAGCAGTTCTTGGTCAGGTCATCGATTTGTTTATCGATTCCCGGCCACCACACATAAGCCCTGGCAAGGCTTTTCATTTTTACCCCTCCCAGATGACCCTCATGAAGCTCATTGAGCACTCTATCTCTTAACTTGGGTGGAATTACCACTCGGGATCCACACATCAAGGCCCCCCGGCACACTGACAGCTGTTCTCTTCTTGTCGAGAATGCTGGCAACAGTGAGTCGCCATGTGCTGGCCATCCCTTCACCGTCAAATCTTATACCCGAGACAGTGTCGGGTCATTTCGGGTCTCCTTTTCTATACGAGCGTTAGTTACCGGTCGGTATTCAACTATAGTCGAATGTATTATGTCCATGTATAATTGAGACACAGACTGCAGGAGTTGATTATAACAAGTCTTTACTGAATGGAGACAACCTGGAAACTGAAACTACAGAAGCCTGCTAGGGCCTTTTATACAGGGGTATTCACTGCCGGTAATGCAGTCTGAGACCAGTTATTCCCTTAAAGGTACATACACAACAATTCTTCCCCTTTTAGATAAACAGTACATAACATTCATTTAACAACTAAATAATAACTAATTACAATTACGGTTGCTAGATATATTGGTTGAAGTTAAGCAATTATAAGTTCAGTCTTTGAGGAGGCTTCCTGATTCTGTCTGGATAACGCCTCTTTGGGATATCAGGTTCTTCTGGCAAGGTTGATTCGGGATCAGTGTCGTTGTTTGGTTCGTCTGCTTCCAATATCACCGATTCTGCGGTCGATGTAATTGGTACTTCGGTTTCATCGCCAGGTGTATCAGATCGTGGTGTGGAGTTGCCGTTTTCCAGTGACTCTAGAATCTGGTTAGCATGGTGCCTTACAATGCTCTCTCCAACGTCCACGGTATACATTAGAGGTCCTTGCCGTGTACAGATCGTTCCTGGCTGCCATTTCTCTGTGCGGTAGTCCCGGGCCAAAACTGGTTGACCTATCTTAAAACTCCTGGTCGGCCTTTCATTCATATTCTGAAACTGCCTGTTCTCCACATCTCTTCTGACGTTTGGCTTAACCAAATCCAAGCGGCATCGTAGTCTTCGATTGAAGAACATCATGGCTGGAGTTTGGTTGGTAACCGCATGTGTCGCATTCCGGTAGGCAAACAAGAAGTTATCCACCTTGTGTTGTAGGGGTATATCTCCATTACACATTGCCTTGATAGCCTTCTTGAATGTTTGAACAAACCTCTCGGCCAATCCATTAGTGGCTGAATGATATGGGGCGGATGTGTAATGCTTAACACCATTGTTCTTTAAGAACCTCCGGAACTCTTCAGACACAAACTGTGGTCCATTGTCAGAGCAAATCTGTTCAGGCAGCCCATTCCTGGCGAATATGGTTCGTAAGACTGTGATAGTTTTTTCTGTGGTGGTTGAGGACATTTTTATTACCTCTGGCCACTTTGAATGTGCATCCACCGCAATTAAAAACATCGAGTCCATAAAGGGACCAGCAAAATCAATGTGCACCTTTTGCCATGGAGATGAGGGCCACTCCCATGGATGTAGAGGGGCTTGTGGTGGGGCGTTTTGGACCTTCTGGCATCCTGTACAGCTCTTGGTCATCTCTTCGATTTCTCTATCCATTCCCGGCCACCACACAAACGCTCTGGCTAAGTTCTTCATTTTTACCTTCCCAGATGACCCTCATGAAGCTCATTGAGCACTCTATCCTTCATTTTGGGTGGAATTACTACTCTGGATCCACACATCAAGGTTCCTCTGCACACTGACAGCTGTTCTCTTCTCGGCGAGAATGCTGACAGCAGTGGTTCGCCATGTGCTGGCCATCCCTTCACCGTTAAATCATAGACCCGGGATAGTGTCGGGTCATTTCGTGTTTCCTTTTCTATGTTTGCATTCGTCACAGGGAGCCATTCGACTATAGTCGAGTGGAATAACTCCACTGGATCCACTGCCAGTTCTTCTTCCACCGTCGGCAACGGTAGGCGCGACAATCCATCAGCATTCCCATGCTGTTTAGTTCCTTTGTACTCGATGTCATATTGGTGTGCCCCTAGGAAAAGGGACCACCTCTGTAGCCGTTGTGCCGTCATTATCGGTACGCCCTTCTGAGGATTGAAAATGGAGACGAGAGGTTGATGATCAGTTAGTAGAGTAAATTTCTGACTGTGCAGGTAGTGATTGAACTTCTTCACCCCCCACACCAGGCTGAGGGCCTCTCTGTCAATCTGGGCGTAGTTACGCTCGGCTGAAGTTAACGAGCGTGACGCAAAAGCTATCGGCCTCTCTGAACCATCAAGAAATTTATGTGACAGTACCGCCCCAACACCGTAGGGAGACGCATCACACGCCAGTCTTATCGGTAGTGATGGGTTGTAGTGAGCCAATACTTCTCTTGAAGTGATTAGGTCCTTACTCTTCTGAAAGGCCCGCTTACATTCATCGCTCCATTTCCATGCTACTCCCGTTCGTAGTAGGGCGTTCAGTGGGTGCAGAATTGTGGACAAATTTGGCAAAAACTTATGGTAGTAATACACCAATCCGAGGAATGACCTCAGTTGCGACACATTTTCAGGTGCTGGAGCTTTAACTACCGCTTCAATTTTGTCAGGGACTTATGCAACCCCTCTTCATCAATCAAGTGGCCACAATACGATATCTGTTTCTTAAAAAACTCGCACTTAGGGCGATTCGCTCGTAGCCCATGTTCACGTAGTCTAGTGAGCACCTGCTCTAGGTTGGCAAGGTGTTCACTGTCGTCTTCACCTGTCACAAGGATGTCATCCAAGTAACACTGAGTCCCCGGAATCCCTTGCAGGACTTGTTCCATCGCTCTTTGCCATATCGCCAGAGCTGATGCTACTCCGAATACCAGTCGATTATACTGGTAAAGACCTTTGTGAGTGTTTATCGTGAGATACTTCCTAGAGGATTCTTCAACCTCCATCTGCAAATATGCTTGTGCTAGGTCAAGTTTTGTAAAACGCTTCCCTCCAGATAGTGAGGCGAAGATATCTTCTATCCTTGGAAGAGGATATTGTACTGTGTGAAGGATTAGGTTCACCGTCACCTTGAAGTCCCCACAGATGCGAACCTTCCTTGGCTCCTCAGACTTATTGTTTAACGTTTTCTTCATGACAGGAACGATGGGTGTCGCCCACTCGCTCCAGTCTACCTTAGATAACATGCCTGCCTTCTCCAGATTCTCCAGTTCTGCCTCGACGGCTGGGCAAATTGCATATGCTACCGGTGTTGCTTTGAAAAACTTGGGCATTGCATTCTCCTCTATTTTTATCGAGGCGGTTACGCCTTTAAGAGTGCCCAGTTCTTGTTGAAATACCTCTTTGGCATCAGCTAAGATTGTTGACAATCGTCCAGGAGTGATGTCGTTATCCTTTTTACCAGCCACCGTCAGTGCCTGAATGGAGTGCCGGTCTAAACTTATCTTTCTGATCCATTCACGTCCCAATAACGGTGGTCCACCATCTTGCAGAATGTAGAGATACAATTTCCGTATTTTCTTGCCGTTGTATTCGACAGGCACCCTTATTTTTCCTCTGGGGTATACGTTTTGCCCCGTATACATCCTCAAGACAATGGATGTCTCTCTCAAGGGTATGTGTGAGAATAGCCGCTCGTAGTCTCGTCGATTCATGATGGTTAGAGCTGATCCTGTATCCAATTCCATTTTGACTTGGGACCCTGCTATCATGAGGGTGACCCAAATGGTTCGGTGATCCTCTTTTGCGATTACGTTGTGAAGTTTGAGACAGCTTAGTCTCTTGTTTCCGGATTCACTATTGCTCATCAAGTCTTCGGAACTACTGTCCGTCATCTTTTGTACTTCCCTGTACGGTTCCTTAGTAGCCTTTTTGTTGTCGTTGGTCTTCTTCCCAGACCTGCAAACTCATGCAATGTGTCCCATCTTTCCGCATTGCCTGCATATTTTGTCCTTGGACCAGCAGTCCTTCTGGTCATGGTTTGTTCTGCCGCAGCGATAACATTTTGCAAATCCCCGTGTCATTTCGTGGGTGCCGTATTCCTGTGGCTTTTGTTGTATTTCCGCAGCTCCCGTTGCTGCTGCTTCGTACGATACTGCCACGCTGAAAGCCTTATCTAGCATCAGCTCTTTCTCTGAGAGTAACCTCTTCTGGGTTCCTTCACTCAGGAGTCCACAGACAAATTTGTCCCGTAAGGTATCTGCCAGTCCTGCTCCGAACTGGCAGTGCTTTGATAGCTTGCGTAGTTCCGTAAGGTAATCAGCATTGCTCTCATTTTTATGCTGATTTCTCCTGTGGAATTTAAATCTTTCTGCTATCAACAGCGGTGCAGGGTTTAGGTGTTCCTGTAGGACAGCAACAATTTCGTTAAAACTCTTCGCCTTCGGTTTGGCTGGAGTAATCAGGTCCTGCAATAGGCCGTACGTTCTTGCGCCCATTAAATTTAGCAATACCGATGCCTTTTTCTCATCGGCTATTTCGTTTGCCTCGCAATATACCTCGACTCTTTCCACATACGTGGTCCAGTCTTCTATTGCATTATCGAAGGCAGTGATATCGCCAGTCTTTGGCATCTTGAAAATCTAAGATGGCGCCTCCCACGCTTTGCCTTCGTCCCCGATGGATCAAAATGGCGCCTCCTGCGCTTTTCCTTCTTCCCCGCCGAGTTCAGATGGCGCCTCCCGCGCTTTCCCACCGCTGCCGCTGCTGCCAACGCTGTTGCTGGCGATTATATTTATTTTACTATCCTGTAATGGCGACGCCCTATGGTCTTCGCACCTCCCCGATCGCTGCTGCCAATGCCGCTCTCCGCGGTATTTTTATTTTTCTATCGCGCTTCAATATTTGCTCCGTTAATTGAAGGACCATTCCCGTCATGGAGTGGACCCTCTGGGACACTTCCCCCCCCTCTTCTTGGGTCCGAACGCTGCCCGGCTGCGAAGCACCGGCCGCGCCCTGTGTGCTCCACCCTCTCTCTCTTTGCTTGCTGACTCGCTGCCCAGCCCCATTGCAGAGCCACCCGATCGAGCTCTAGCCCGCCGCAGCCCAGGAAGGATCAGTGCACTACCTGCCACCAGCCCGATTAGCTGGGAAACCACAGACTGGAGACCAAGCCTGGCTCTCGACAGACTCTCCTGCACTTTTCAATTCGATGATTTGGAGGGCGGTTGCCCACGGTCGACGCCCGTTTCTCGAGTTTCTTTGGATTTTTTTTTTTTCTTCTTTCTTCTGGCTTCGACCTTCAATAACGTCGTCTGAGATGCTGCTGAGTTGCAGGTAAGTTCGTTTCTTACTCGTCGCCAGTATCATGTCCGTGTATAATTGAGACACGGACTGCAGGAGTTGATTATAACAAGTCTTTACTGAATGGAGACAAACTGGAAACTGACACTACAGAAGCCTGCTAGGGCCTTTTATACAGGGGTGGTCACTGCCAGTACTGCAGTCTGAGACCAGTTATTCCCTTAAAGGTACATACACAACAGAATGAAATATTTCGACAGGATCCACTGCTGGTGCTTCCTCCGCAGTAGGCAGTGGCAGGCGTGATAGCCCATCAGCATTTCCATGCTGTTTCGTGCCCTTCTATTCAATCTCATAGTGGTGCGCCCCTAGAAAGAGTGACCATCTTTGTAGTCGTTGTGCAGTCATCACCGGTACGCCCTTCTTCGGATTAAAAATGGAGACAAGAGGCTGGTGGTCAGTCAGCAAGGTGAATTTCTGCCCGTGCAGATAGTGATTGAACTTTTTCACTCCCCACACTAGGCTGAGGGCCTCCCTGTTAATCTGGGCGTAGTTACGCTCGGCTGAGGTTAGTGATCGTGACGCAAAGGCTATTGGCCTCTCTGAGCCGTCCGAGAATTTGTGCGACAGCACCGCTCCAATGCTGTAGGGTGATGCATCACACGCCAACCGAATTGGTAGTGCTGGGTTGAAATGCGCCAATACCTCTTTCGATGTGATTAGTGTTTTGCTCTTCTGGAAAGCTCATTTACATTCGTCACTCCACTTCCATGGCACTCCAGTTTGCAGTCGGGTGTTCAGTGGGTGTAGTATTGTAGACAAATTTGGCAAGAACTTATGGTAGTTGTTTACCAGCCCGAGGAGCGACCTCAGTTGTGACACGTTTTCCGGTGCTGGAGCCTTGACTACTGCCTCAATCTTTTCTGTGGACTTATGTAACCCCTCTTTATCGATAACGTGGCCACAATACGAGATCTGTTTTTTAAAAAACTCGCAGTTGGGGTGGTTAGCTCGGAGCCCATATTCCTTCAATCTAGTGAGCACCTGCTCCAGGTTGGCGAGGTGATCACTGTCATTTTCGCCCGTGACCAGGATGTCGTCCAAATAACACTGGGTCCCTGGGATCCCTTGCAGGATTTGTTCCATTGCCCTTTGCCAAATAACCGGAGCTGATGCTACCCCGAATACCAGCCGGTTATATTGGTAGAGACCTTTATGGGTGTTGATTGTGAGGTATTTTTTTGATGCTTCTTCTACTTCCATTTGCAGATACGCCTGGGCCAGATCAATCTTAGTGAAGCGTTTCCCTCTAGATAGCGAGGTGAAAATATCTTCAATCCGCGGAAGTGGATATTGCATGGTGTGAAGGACTGGGTTCACTGTTACCTTAAAGTCCCCACAGATGCGAACCTTCCTTGGTTCCCCAGGCGTGCTGCTCAACGACTTTTTCATCACAGGGACGATGGGTGTAGCCCACTTGCTCCAGTCTACCTTGGACAGTACTCCTGAACGTTCCAAACTCTCCAGCTCTGCTTCGACGGCTGTGCGGATCGCATAAGGTACCGGTCTGGCCTTAAAAAATTTTGGGCTTGCGTTTTCTTCGATTTTAATTGTTGCTGTCATGCCTTTTAGTGTTCCGAGTCCTTGCTGGAACACTATTTGCGCGTCGGTTAGGATCTTTGACAGTCGCCCAGGTGTGACGTCGTCATCCTTTTTGGCAGCCACAGTCAGTGCTTGTATGGAATGCCAATCCAGCTGTATTTTCCAGATCCTTTCACGTCCCAGTCATGGTGGTCCTCCATCTTGCAATACATACAGGACTAGTTTTGGTGTTTCCTTACCATTATATATAACAGTCACCCTTATTTTTCCTTTGGGGTAGACTTTTTGCCCCGTGTACGTCTTCAAAATAATTTTTGTGTCTCTCGAGGGTATTTGTTAGAATAGCCGCTCATAGTCCCGTCGGTTTATGACTGTTAGGGCTGATCCTGTGTCCAATTCCATTTTTACCTGGACTCCTGCTATCTTGAGAGTGACCCAAATGGTTCGGTGATCCTCCGTCTTGATCACATTATGTAGTTTCAGACAACTCAGCTCCCTGTTTTCGGAGTCGGTATCGCTCTTTTGTTCGTCTGAACTATTCTCTGTCACCTTATGTACCTTCTTGTACTTTTCTTTTGGAGATTTCTTATTGCTGGTTTTCTTTCCCGACCTGCAGACTCGTGCTATGTGTCCTACTTTTCCACACTGTCTGCACACTTTGTCTTTGAACCAGCAATCATTGTGGTCGTGTGTTGTTCTGCTGCAGCGATAGCACTTCTCTGTTCTGTATGACATTTTGTTTGTGCCATATTCTTGCGGTCTCTGTTGTATCTCTGTAGCGCCCCGTGCTGCTGCTTCATATGATACCGCAATGCTGAAAGTCTTGTCCAGCGTAAGGTCCTTTTCAGATAAAAGCCGTTTCTGGGTTCCTTCACTTTGAAGCCCACACACAAACTTGTCCCTTAAGGTATCTGCCAGTCCCGTTCCAAACTGGCAGTGTTTCGATAGTTTGCGCAGTTCTGTTAAATATTCAGCATTGCTTTCATCCTTCTGCTGGTTCCGTTTGTGAAACTTGAATCTTTCTGCTATCAGCAGCGGTGTGGGGTTTAAATGTTCCTGTAGTATCGTCACTATGTCTCCAAAACTCTTTTCCACTGGCTTAGCTGGGGTTACTAGATTTCGTAATAAGCCATACGTCTTTGCACCCATTAAATTTAACAATACTGGCGCTTTCTTGTCATGTGACACCTCATTTGCCTTGCAGTATACCTCTATTCGTTCGACATATGTAGTCCAATCTTCGACTTCATTGTCAAATGCGGTGATACTGCCACTCTTCGGCATTTTGGGTGTGGTTTACAATAGCTTAAAATGGCGTCTCCCGCGCTTTCCTTCCTCCCCGCTGCTGCCAACGCCGCTCTCGGCGGTCCTCGTGGCAATGGCGGCGCCCTGTAGGTTTCCCGCGCTTCTCCTGCGCTGCTGCCAATGCCGCTCTCGGCGGTCCTCGTGGCAATAGCGGCGCCTCGCGTGTTTCTGCACGTCTCTCTCCCTCTCCTCGACGCTGCTCGGCCCCTGAACACTGGTTGCACCCTGTGCGCTCTGCCCTCTCTCTCCCGTCGACGCTGCTCGGCCCTTTGCTGTGCCGCTTGGTCGGGCTCTAGCCCGCCGCTGTCCGGGAAGGGTCTGCGCACTACCTGTTGCCAGCCCGTTTCGCTGGAACACCGCGACTGGAAAGCCAAGCCTGGCTCTCAACAGCCTCCCCCGCAATTCTCGAGTCTCTGCTGGATGACTGGGCGGTTGCCCGTGGTCGACGCCCGTGTCTCTGGCCTTGACCTCCAATCTACTGGTCTCCAGGAACGAATCCCTGGGAGGTGATGCAGAGTTGCAGGTAGGAACGAATTTGCCTCGTCGCCAATGTTGTGTCCGTCAGTAGTAAGACACAGACTGCAGGAGAACGGTACAACAGGTGTTTACTCAACGTGGCTCACTCTGGAACTGACTGTACAGATTATTACTCAGTGCTATATACAGGTGTGGTCACTGCCGGTACTACAGTATACATGAGCTGTAAAAAGTAGTTCCCCCCTTAAAGGTATATACATTGCACTGGGCCTATATATTTTTAGAATTGTCAAAAAGAGTATTTCTGTATAAACTCGCGAACCTAATTTCTGTACACATTTTTTTGTAAGGAGTTGCAGAATTCTGGGGGTATTCCGGACCCTCATAATATCCAGAAGGTTACAGTCTGGGTAAACGTATTAAAAATGCTATCTGGAGGACAGTAACATCTTCAGTCATTCCTTTCCTTTAGGGAGAGATAGCCTGAACCTTTAGACCCATTTAAGCGCCTTATGGAATTCGGCTATCTATAACTTAAGTTGAAGGTGAACATCTGGGGAATACGCCTGATCTGGGGTAGCCCGAAAGGGCTAGGACTTCTAATTATCCCTTCACTCTTTCCCAAATCACATACAACTGCACTTTCAAACTAAGATCCAAGATGCAATAGCAAAATACTCCGGATGCTGGAAATCTGAAATAACAACAGAAAATGCTGGAAACACTCAGCAGGTCAGGCAGCATCTGTTGCAAATGGGGATGGCAGAATCATCAACAGCTGCCGCCTGAAAAAACGGGGGCAGGGGTTCTAGTCTGAAATTGTTGAACTCAAAGATGAGGCGCTGTTCCTCGAACTTATGCTGAGCTTCATTGGAAGAGTGTAAGCAAGAGAGGTCAGAGTGGGAGCGGAGCAGATAATTAAAGTGACAAGCGACTGGAAGGGTGACCCCGAGCTTCCGGTCACTTGTCACTTTAATTCTCCGCTCCAATCACACTCTGTCCTCGGCCTCTTGCACTGTTCCAATGAAGCACAACGTAAGCTCGAGGAACAACACCTCATCTTTTGATTAGGCACTTCACAGCCTTCTGGACTCAATATTGAGTTAACATAGAAACATAGAAGATAGGAGCAGGAGTAGGCCATTCGGCCCCTCGAGCCTGCTCCGTCATTCAATGAGATCATGGCTGATCATCCAAATTCAGTACCCTGTTCCTGCCTTCTCTCCATATCCCTTGATCCCTTTAGCCTTAAGAAATATATCCAACTCCTTCTTGAATATATTTAATGAATTGGTCTCCACTGCCTTCTTTGGTAGAGAATTCCACAGGTTCACCACTCTCTGGGTGAAGAAATTCCTCCTCATCTCTGTCCTAAATGGCTTACCCCTTATCCTTAGACTGTGACCCCTGGTTCTGGACTCCCCGACCATCGGGAACATCCTTCCAGCATCTAGTCTGTCCAGTCCTGTTAGAATTTTATAAGTTTCGATGAGATCCCCTCTCATTCTTCTAAACTCCAGCGAGTACAATACCCATCGACTCAATCTCTCCTCGTACGTCATTCCTGCCATCCCAGGTATCAGCCTGGTGAATCTTCGCTGCACTCCTTCCGTGGCAAGAACATCCTTCCTCAGTTAAGGCGAACAAAACTGCACACAATACTCAAGATGTGGTCTCACCAAGGCCCTGTACAACTGCAGCAAGACATCCTTGTTCCTGTACTCAAACCCTCTCGCTACGAAGGCCAACATACCATTTGCCTTCTTAACCGCCTGCTGCACCTGCATGCTTACTTTCAGCGACTGGTGCACAAGGACGCCCAGGTCTCATTGCACATCCCCTTTTCCCAATCTATTGCCATTCAGATAATACTCTGTCTTCCTGTTTTTGACACCAAAGTGGATAACCTCGCATTTATCCACGTTATATTGCATCTGCCATGCTTCTGCCCAATCACCCAACCTGTCCAAATCATACTGGAGTTTCTCGGCATCCTCCTCACAGCACACACGCCCACCCAGCTTTGTGTCATCTGCAAACTTGGAGATATTACATCTAGTTCCCTCGTCCAGATCATTAATATATATTGTGAATAGCTGGGGTCCAAGGACCGATCCCTGCGGTACCCCACTAGTCACTGCTTGCCACTCGGAAAAAGACCCGTTTATTCCAACTCTTTGCTTTCTGTCTGCCAGCCAACCAGTTCTCTATCCAAGTCAATACCTTGCCCCCAATCCCATGTGCCTTAATTTTACACGCTAATCTCTTATGCGGAACCTTATCGAAAGCCTTTTGAAAATCCAAATACACCACCTCCACTGGTTCTCCCTTATCTATTTTACCAGTTACATCCTCAAAAAATTCCAGTAGATTAGTCAAGCGTGATTTACCTTTTGTAAATCCATGTTGACTTTGTCGGATCCGGTCACTTTATTTCCAAGTGCTCTGCTATTACATCCTTTATAATGAGCTCTAACATTTTCCCCACTACCGATGTCAGGCTTACCGGTCTGTAATTCCCCGTTTTCTCTCTACCACCCTTTTTGAACAGTGGGGTAACATTAGCTACCCGCCAATCCATGGGTACTGTTCTGGAGTCTATTGAATTTTGGAAGATGACCAGCAATGCATCTACTATTTCTAGGGCCACTTCCTTAAGTACCCTAGGATGTAGATTATCAGGCCCTGGGGATTTATCGGCCCTCAATCCCATCAATTTCCCTAACACCATTTCCCTACAAATACTGATTTCTATCAGTTCCTCCCTATCATTAGACCCTATAGGGGGAGAAATTCAGTTGGCTGCACCACCCGTTAGCGCCTTAAGAGGGCGATAAGTGGGGCGTGAGGCGGCTAGCGCCCGGGCGCGGCGAGACCTGCGCCTCTCATGAAATTGAGCGGACATTTAGCGGCGGCGCTAAACCGCAACGCCCGCTCAGCTGCGCACGCAGATCCTGGCGCCCCGAACCGGAAATTCAGTGGCGCCCCCCTTCTGTGCGCCTGGCGCTCCCAGCGACTGGTTGACTGGAACGGTTCCCAGTCGCTGTGGGGCTGGTGGGGGCGCTATTTAAAGGGGGCTCTTCCTGGCTTCTTTGTAAGAAATCACACAACACCAGGTTATAGTCCAATAGCTTTATTTGATTTCACAAGCTTTCGGAGCGCTGCTCCTTCGTCAGGTGAAGTGGAGAGATGCATAAAAACACAGCTTATTCAGACTTCTTCGTTGCACAGGACCTCCAACCAACGCTATACACCAGATACATCAACGACATTTTCTTCCTATGGACCCACGGCGAAGAATCACTGAAAAGACTACACGATAACATCAACAAGTTCCATCCCACCATCAAACTCACCATGGACTACTCCTCAGAATCGGTTTCATTCTTGGACACACGAATCTCCATCAAAGACGGACACCTCAGCACTTCACTCTACTGCAAGCCCACGGACAACCTCACGATGCTCCACTTCTCCAGCTTCCACCCTAACCACGTTAAAGAAGCCATCCCCTATGGACAAGCCCTGCGAATACACAGGATCTGCTCAGACGAGGAGGAACGCGATGGACACCTACAGACACTGAAAGACGCCCTCGTAAGAACGGGATATGACGCTCGACTCGTCGATCGACAGTTCCGACGGGCCACAGCGAAAAATCGCATAGACCTCCTCAGAAGACAAACACTGGACACAACCAACAGAGTACCCTTCGTCGTCCAGTACTTCCCCGGAGCGGAGAAACTACGCCATGTTCTTCGCAGCCTTCAACATGTCATCGATGACGACAAACATCTCGCTAAGGCCATCCCCACGCCTCCACTACTCGCCTTCAAACAGCCGCCTAACCTCAAACAGACCATCGTTCGCAGCAAATTACCCAGCTTTCAGGAGAACAGCGACCACGACACCACACAACCCTGCCACAGCAACCTCTGCAAGACATGCCAGATCATCAACACAGATACCATCATCACACGTGAGGACACCACCCACCAGGTACATGGTACATACTCATGTGACTCGGCCAACGTTGTCTACCTCATACGTTGCAGGAAAGGATGCCCCGGAGCATGGTACATCGGCGAGACCATGCAGACACTGCGACAACGGATGAACGGACACCGCGCAACAATCGCCAGGCAGGAGTGTTCCCTCCCAGTCGGGGAACACTTCAGCAGTCAAGGACATTCAGCCTCCGATCTTCGGGTAAGCATTCTCCAAGGCTGCCTTCGAGACACACGACAACGCAAAATCATCGCGCAGAAACTTATAGCCAAGTTCCGCACCCATGAGGACGGCCTGAACTGGGATCTTGGGTTCATGTCACGCTACATGTAACCCCACCTGACGTAGGGTCATCCAGACTCGAGTCGTCGTTGGCTTGTTCTCTCCACACAGATGCGGCCGGACCTGCTGTGATTTCCAGCAAAAAAAATGTTTTTTGTCTGTTTTTTTGTTTTTCATACAGACCCCAGCATCTGCAACATTTGACCGCTTGTGACCCCACCTCATTGCTCTTTGATGTAATGTTTTCCTGACTGACCTGTTTGGACACCATTTACACCTTTGATTGCTGTGATTATCTCTCTGCCGAGGTGTGATAAATGGCAGTTAGAAAGATTACCTGTAAACATCTGACATTATTCTCTGACTATATAAGCTGTGTTTTTATGCATCTCTCCACTTCACCTGACGAAGGAGCAGTGCTCCGAAAGCTTGTGATTTCAAATAAAGCTGTTGGACTATAACCTGGTGTTGTGTGATTTCTTACATTTGTCCACTCCAGTCCAACACCGGCATCTCCACACCATGGCTTCTTTGTGGTAGCCATTTCTGGACCACTCCTTCTGTGAGAGAGAGAGATTTGCAGAGAGACAAAGGGAGAGAGCATTCTGCATTGAGTCAGCACTCGCAGAGGTACTTTTGGCTTCTGACCAGTACTTTGTAGTTGGTTTGCTTTTTCACTGGCATAACCTTGAGTGGCCACATACTATGGGGGCTGCAATGGGTGGGAACGCTGGGCTTCTCCATTACATTGAGAGGGCACAGAGACGCCGAGAGAGAGTGCCAATCATGGCTAGACGGAGGAGGGCCAACAGGCGTCGGCACACGAGACCTTACCATCCCAGGGTTTTCCTCCAACAGTTCTCATACCTCAACATGTCTGAGGAGCAGTGTTTTCGGAGGCTGCGATTCAGCAGGGAGGTGGTCACTGAGCTCTGCCGCCTGCTTCAGCCAGATCTGCAGCCTCAACTGAGGAGCAGGACGTCTCTGTCGGTGGCAGTGAAGGTCACAGTGGCTCTCAACTTCTATGCCACCGGCTCCTTTCAATCCGCTACTGGGGGCATTGCCAATATCTCCCAGTTCGCGGTGCATTGCTGCATCCGTCAAGTCACGAATGCCCTCTTTAAAAGGAGACGTCAGTACATTTCCTTCCCCATGACCCCGGACAAGCAGCAAGAGCGCGCAATAGGATTTGCAAGAATAGCGGTCTAGGGCGCCATTGACTGCACGCATGTGGCTTTGCGGGCGCCACAAGAGAATGCCGAGGATTACCGCAACCGGAAGGGGTTCCATTCGTTGAACGTCCAGTTGGTCTGTGACCGCAGACAGCTGATAGTCGCTGTCAATGCCCGCTTTCCAGGCAGCAGCCACGACGCCTTCATCCTGCGCCAGACTTCTGTGGCAGACCTTTTCAAGGCCCCGGCTCACCCAGGAGGCTGGTTTCTCGGGGACAAGGGCTATCCTCTGTGCACCTGGCTGATGACCCCGCTCCGTTCGCCCAGCACCCCTGCTGAAGAACGATAAAATGAGAGCCATCAAGCGAACAGGAACATCATTGAGCACACAATCAGCGTGCTCAAGCAACGATTCCGCTGTCTGGACCATTCCGGAGGAGCCCTTCAGTACTCACCTGAGCGAATCTCCCATTTCGTTGTTGTGTGCTGCATGCTGCATAACCTGGCAAGCCTCAGGACTCAGCCACTGCCACCAGACATTGGAGCACCAGCAGAGGAGGAGGAGGAGGAGGAGGAGCAGCAGCACCAAGACGGGAGGGAGGAACAAAGTGCAAGGGCCGTATGTCAGCGGCTTATAGCAAGTCGGTTCTAGGCCCTCTCTGAGGGAATGGCTTCTGCCATTCAAAGAACATGAATGGAACCATGCCGCAACCCCTAAGCCGGTTAAGGCAACAAATACTTCAAAGAGCAAACATGCACATTCTGAATGCACTTCTTTATTTAACAAACTGTGTGCCTTTCCCGCATGCAAAGTAATAGAGAGAAACCCAAAAAAAAGGAGTCAGTCACATAACTGGCTCTCACAACCTGGAGACAATGAACAAAACAGTAACCAAAAACTGACCACGATCCTCGGCCTTCAATAAAACATTTAACAGCATTTTGCCACACCTCCTACTTTTTGCCCTTCGAGGGTGATCTGCTTTGCTTGCGAGATTCGTCCCTTCCCACCCTGCAGCTCCTCCACAATGGGACCCCAGTGGCTGCAGCAAGGCTGGGGGAAGGCTGCTGAGTGTCAGAAACTGAGACTGCAGATGCCCTTAAGGGACGGCCTGGACCAGCTCTGGGCCTGGAGGGCCCGGCTGCTGACTGCTCCAACTCTGCATAGGCGGCAGCAGTCTGTCCTACAGGTGGTGGCAGCTGCAGTGGAGAAGTGACAGTGTTGGCAGCAGGAATGCTGTCATCCTGACAGAGGACAGCAACTCCCTGGTCGGACGACACACTAGCACTCCCACGGGTCAGCACTGCAGCATGCGGAGCAATCTGCTGAAGCACAGACTGCTGGCCTGCTGCGGCGCGGCGAGGGCCCCGGCGATTCGTGCCCGATCCAGCGAGGGTGGCAACAGTCAGTGCTCGTGTGGCCTCAATCTGTGTCTGCATGAGACCTGCCACTGACTGCAATGCAGCACTAAGCACTTGCGTGGCAGCCGCCTGTGCTGTGCCGAAGTCCTGGAGACTCCTTGCCTGTGCTGCGTCGATATCCTGGACACTCCTTGCCTGTGCTGCGCCGAAGTCCTGGACACTCCTTGCCAGTGACTCAATGGATTCGGGCATCCTTGCCACTGCAGCCATGAGCTCAGTGCGCCTGGGCGGTCATTTCAGCGAGGAGCCGCACCTCTTCTGCGCTCACTAGCAGGACTCGAGGCCAGACTCTCCCTCCGGGGAGAAGGCCACCGAGCTTCCCTAAACCCCCCCCTCCGCGTTGCTGCAGCCCGCTGGGCCCCGGAGCTTCACCCTCCTCAGACCATTCCCCCCTGCTCCCCTCCAGGGAAGGCGTGTCCCCATTATGGCCACAGGCTGCCTCAGCTGAGGGTGGCACTGATGGTACGGCTTCCTCCTCCTCGTCGCCTTCAGAGTCACTCACAGTGGCAGCTTGAGGGCCCACCTCCTCACCTAGCGAATCAGCATCTGAAAGCAGGGAGGTACAAGAGTGGCTTTAGCGTGAGGACAGGGTGGCAGCGAGGGAGGCATGAGTGCTGCAATGTACTGTATTGGTTCGAGAGTGGCAAAGGATGCTGGTGTGAGGC
The DNA here is from genome assembly GCF_052327205.1 of Somniosus microcephalus. Classification (NCBI taxonomy): domain Eukaryota; kingdom Metazoa; phylum Chordata; class Chondrichthyes; order Squaliformes; family Somniosidae; genus Somniosus; species Somniosus microcephalus. The sequence goes on from NC_140987.1 coordinate 135,990,865, forward strand.
ACAAGTGGAAGGAGAGAGGTCAAAAATGTGATGACCTTACCATTGCTGTCCAGAACGGGGTCGGCATCTCCAGTGGCGACGGGGCCAATCATCCGGCCTGCCATAATCCGCTGGACTCGCTGCTCCAGATCGGTAAGGGCTTGAAGGTCAGGCCGGCCTCCCCCGGTCCGTTGCTACTGCCTCCTGTTATGGGCCAGCTTGCCCTGCAAGAGAAAGGACGGGCTTTTAGTACAGTGTGAAGCCCTGATCTTGGCTGCACTGCCTCCCATGGTGGAATAGCCCTTACAGTGTGAAGCCCTGATCTTGGCTGCACTGCCTCCCATGGTGGAATAGCCCTTACAGTGTGAAGCCCTGATCTTGGCTGCACTGCCTCCCATTGTGGAATAGCCCTTACAATGTGAAACCCTGATCGTGGCTGCACTACCACCCATGGTGGAATAGCCCTTACAGTGTTTAAAGTGCTGAATGTGTGTGTGAGTTTCATGAAAGGCCCATTGGTGTTGGATGAGGGCTGGGCATGGGGGCTTTCAGGACCCTTTGGCCATAAAGTGAGGTCGACATGCAGAGATGAAGAGGATTCTGAAAAGGGTACTCAGCCTGACGACCCGAGTGAGGTCGTTGAACTTCTTCCTGCATTGCACAGGGGTCCTAGGCACCATGCTGCTGGAGGTCATTCGGTGAGCCACCTCCCTCCAAGCTTTGCGATAGTCATTGGGCAGCGGCCTCCTGCCACTGTCCGGGAACAGGACAGATCGCCTGCACTCCACCGCGCCAACCAGAACCTGCAAGGCCCCCTCGCTGAGCCGCTGCGATCGCTCCCTGGCCCTCTCCATGGTCCTAGATGTAAGAATGTGGCAGCAGGTCTGTCCAGGCCGAGAATTAGGGCTCCAATGCGCAGGGTGTGGCTGCAATCCAAAATCGAGCCTCCCCTTTAAGAGCTGACCGGCGCCAGTGTGTGTGCGTTCAATCGCTAACTGGCTGCACCTGCGCTGCGCCCGCCCTCGGTGGTAGCGCCTCACTTCTGAGGTTTAGCGCCTTAAGACAGTTGTGCAGCACCTGTTTTAGCACTCCAAACACCTCCTGGGGCGAAGCAGGTCAATTTACCAGTAGGTGGCGATAATTTGCGCCGGGTGCAAAATTTCGTGCCCGGTTGATACTTACGCCCCAAACGGGGCAATACTGAATTTCTCCCCCTATGTTCCCTGACATCTCTGGGAGGTTATTTGTGTCCTCCTTTGTGAAGACAGAACCAAAATGTGTATTTAATTGGTCTGCCATTTCTTTGTTCCCCATTATAAATTCCCCTGATTCTGACTGCAAGGGACCTACGCTTGACTTCACCAATCTTTTTCTCTTCACATATCTATAGAGGCTTTTACAGTCAGTTTTTATGTTCCCTGAAAGCTTACTCTCACACTCTATTTTCCCCCTTTTAATTAATCCCTTTGTCCTCCTTTGCTGAATCCTAAACTGCTCCCAATCCTCAGGTTTACTGCTTTTTCTGGCCAATTTATATGTCCTCTCCTTGGAGCTTATGCTATCCCTAATTTCCCTTGTTAGCCACGGTTGAGTCACCTTTTTTGTTTTATTTTTATGCCAAACTGGGATGAACAAATTCTGCAGTTCATCCATGCGATCTTTGAATGTTTGCCATTCCCCTCCACCGTCAACCCTTTGAGTGACATTCCCCAATCAATCCTACCCAACTCGCACCTCATACCATCGTAGTCTCCTTTATTTAAATTCAGGACCCTAGTCTCTGAGTCAACTATTTCACACTCCATCTTAATGAAGAATTCTATCATCTTATGATCGCTCTGACCCAGGGGGCCTCGCACAACAAGATTGCTAATTAATTCTTTCTCATTACATAATACCCAGTCTAAGATGGCCTGATCTCTACTTGGTGCCTCGACATATTGGTCCAGAAAACCATCCCGTATACACTCCAGGAATCCCTCCTCCACAGTATTGTTACTAATTTGGTTAGCCCCATCTATATGTAGATTAAAGTCACCCATGATAACTGCTGTGCCCTTATTGCACGCTTCTCTAATTTCCCGTTTAATGCCATCCCCGACCTCCGCATTACTGTTTGGAGGTCTATATACCACTCCCACTAACGTTTTCTGCCCCCTGGTATTTTTCAGTTCTACCCATACAGTTTCCACATCATCAGAGCTAATATCCTTCCTTTCAATTGTGTTAATCCCCTCTTTAACCAGAAATGCTACCCCACCTCTTTTTCCTTTTTGCCTATCTTTCCTTAATATTGAATACCCCTGGATGTTCAGTTCCCAGCATTGGCCACCCTGGAGCCATGTTTCCGTAATCCCAATCATATCATACTCGTTTACCTCTATTTGTGCAGCTAATTCATCCACCTTATTACGAATGCTCCTCGCATTAAGACACAAGGCCTTAGGCTTGTTTTTTTAACGCTCTTAGATCTTTTAGAATTATTATTTACTGTGGCCATGTTTGATTTAAACCCTTGATTTCCCTGCCTGCCACTTTTGTTTTTCTCCTTCCTGTCTTTTGCTTTTATCCTTGTTTCCCTTTCCTCTGTCTCTCCACTCAGGTTCCCAACCCCCTGCCATTTTAGTTTAAACCCTCCCCAGAGCATTAGCAAACACTCCCCCTAGGACGTCGGTCCCGGCCCTGCCCAGGTGCAAACCGTCCAGTTTTGTACTGGTCCCACCTCCCCCAGAACCGGTTCCAATGTCCCAGGAATTTGAATCCCTCCCCCTTGCACCATTCCTCTAGCCATGTATTCATCTGAAATATCTTTCTATTTCTACTCTGACTAGCACGTGGCACTGGTAGCAATCCTGAGATTACTACCTTTGAGGCCCTATTTTTTAATTTACCTCCTAACTCCCTATATTCAGCTTTTAGGCCCTCATCCCGGTTTTTACCTATATCGTTGGTACCTATATGCACCACGACAACTGGCTGTTCATCCTCCCCTTCCAAAATGTTCTGCAGCCGCTCTGAGACATCCTTGACCCTTGCACCAGGGAGGCAACACACCATCCTGGAGTCTCGTTTGCGGCCGCAGAAATGCCTATCTATTCCCCTTACAATAGAATCCCCTATTACTATAGCTCTCCCCCTCTTTTTCCTCCCGTCCTGGGCAGCAGAACCACCCCTGGTGCCAGGAAGATGGCTGCTGCTGCCTTCCCCTGGTAAGCCATCCTCCCCATCAGTATCCAAAATGGTATATCTGTTTGAGAGGGAGATGGCCACAGGGGACCCCTGCACTACCTGCCTGTGCCTACTACTCTGCCTGTTGGTTACCCACTCCCTTTCTGCCTGTGCCACCTTTACCTGCGGTGTGACCAACTGATTAAATGTGCTATTCACGACGTCCTCAGCATCGCAAATGGTCCAGTATGTATCAAATCGCTGCTCCAGCGCTGCAATGCGGTCTGTCAGTAGCTGCAGCTAGACACACTTCCTGCGCACATGGTTGTCAGGGACACAGGAAGTGTCCCTGAGTTCCCACATAGGGCAGGAGGAGCATACCAGGCTGTCCTGCCATGACTTACCCTTTAATTAAGTTGAATTAAATTAAACAAATCAATCGCACCAATTTCACTACAGTTAAATGATATATTTAAGGGCCCTGGTTTACAAACAGTCCCCGCTACACCACAGAGAGCTTAGAAACTATAAACCACAGAGTTAAAGTTTAAAAAGAGAGAAATACTCACCAACCAATCACTTACCTGCTTTCTGGTGGCATCACACCTCGATTACTTTTTACTTCTCTCCCTCTGAGATTGGAGATTAGTACGCCTACCCGCGCCTCGGGCTTACCTTATATACTGCCGCCGCTGAGATTCCCACCGCTGCCGCACTGAGGCCTACCCGCGCCTCGGGCTTACCTTATATACTGCTGCCGTTGAGATTCCCGCCGCTGCCGCACTGAGTTCAACAATTTCAGACTATAACCCCTGCCCCCGTTTTTTCAGGCGGCAGCTGTTGATGATTCTGCCATCCCCATTTGCAGCATTTAATTTCTCCTGCCTTCCACCCTAGCACAGAGTGCGATGAGTGCGAGTCATCAAAGAGTGCTGTGAGTTTGGGTAAGTGTGAGAGTTCTTTAATTGTTATTTCTCTTTAAATCATTCTTGATAAGATTACTTAAGCAGTTTAAGTAAAGGGGAAAAGTTAAATATTTGTGATTCTGTTGGTTTAAGAAGAGTAAAACAAGGTTACACTGCAGTAGGAGTAAATTAGCACAGCAGGCAGTGGAAACCAGTTTTCTAACCAATCAGCAGGGGTGACTCATTTGGCTGTAAACAAACAAACAGTATAAAAAGACCAGCCCTAGTGCGAGCAAGCACTGAGTGCGAGTCATCAAAGAGTGCTGTGAGTTTGGGTAAGTGGGGTGTCAGGTGCTCTTCTCAAACTTTAACTCTGTGGGTTGTAGTTAATAAGGCTTTTCTGGTGCAGAGTGACTTGGTAAACCATTTAACTGGTGTAACTAGAGGGATTGATTTAATTTAAATCCAATTAATTAAAGGGGATACTAGCATCTAAAATCGGGCAGAGGGTGTCCATAACTAACAATAAAAAATTTAATTAATTACACAGAATGGAGCAGGTGATGTGTTACTGTTGCGAGATGTGGGAGCCGGTGAACCCTATTGAGGCTCACGGTGATTACGTCTGTGACAAGTGTCTGCTGCTACAGGAACTCCAGCTCCGTGTTGATGAGCTGGAGTCTGAGCTTCAGACACTGCGACACATCAGGGAGGGGGAGAAGTACCTGGACTCAGTGTACCAGAAGGTGGTCACACCTATGAAGTTAATTAATTCAGATGTAGCCCATGGTCAGGGACAGGACGGTGCGACTACGAGTGAGGCAGGTACGGGGATCCAGGAGGTAGAGCTGGAGGAGCTGCAGCCCTTGCTCTTGTCCAACAGGTTCGAGGTTCTTACTCCCTGTGGGGACAGGAGCAGGGACTGCAGGGAGGATGAGCAACCTGGCCACAGCACTGTGGAACAGGGGGCCATTCAAGAGCGGGGAGTAAATAGAAATGTTGTAGTGGTAGGGGATAGTATTATTAGGGGGATAGATAGAGTTCTCTGCAGCTGAGAGCGAGAGTCCCGAAGGCTGTGTTGCCTACCCGATGCCAGGGTTAAGGACATCTCCTCTGGGCTGGAAAGAAACTTGCAGTGGGAGGAGGTGGATCCAGTTGTCGTGGTCCATGTTGGTACAAACGATGTAGATAGGACTAGGAAGCCGGTTCTGTTAAAGGAGCATGAGCAGCTAGGGGTCAAATTAAAAAACAGAACCTCAAGGGTAATAACCTGAGCCACGAGTGAATTTGGCTAGGACAAATAAAATTAGAGAGTTAAATGCGTGGCTCAAAGACTGGTGTGGGAGAAATGGGTTTTGCTTCCTGGGACACTGGCACCAGTACTGGGGCAGGAGGGAGCTGTTTCGTTGGGATGGGCTTCACTTGGCCAGTGCTGGGACTAGAGTCCTGGCGGATCATATAACTAGGGCTGTAGAGAGGGCTTTAAACTAACTAGTGGGGGGGAGGTTCCTAGAGAACAAATAATAAAAATGACAAGAGAGAAGGTCATAGACTTAGGTAGCAGTGGGGAAATTAAAAACCAGAGCATGTCAGGAAGGGGCAGAAGGTATGGAGTAATAGGTAAAGTAATAAAAAGGGCAAAAGCAGGAACTAAGTGTCACAAAACATATTTGAAGGTTCTCTATCTGAATGCACGTAGCATTCATAACAAAATAGACGAGTTAATGGCACAAATAACGACATATGGGTATGATCTTGTGGCCATTACAGAAACATGGCTGCAGGGTGACAATGCCTGGGAATTAAACATACCAGGTTATTTAACGATCAGGAAGGACAGGCAGGAAGGAAGGGGAGGTAGGGTGGCTATGTTAATAAAGGAAGGAATCACAGTAATACAAAGAAATGATATTGGGTCAAAAGATCAGGATAATGAAACAGTTTGGGTGGAGGTAAGGAATAATAAGGGGAAAAAAACACTAGTGGGCGTAGTCTATAGGCCTCCGAACAGTTGCAACTCTGTTGGACGGAGTACCAATCAGGAAATAGTTGAGGCTTGGAATAAGGGAACATCTATAATTATGGGGGATTTTAACTATCATATTAATTGGACAAATCAAATTGGGCAGGGCTGCCTTGAGGATGAGTTCATTGAGTGTATTAGGGATGGGTTTCTTGAGCAGTATGTAACTGAACCGACCAGGGGGCAAGCAACCTTAGATCTGGTCCTGTGTAACGAGACAGGATTAATTAAAAATGTCCCAGTAAAGGACCCCCTTGGAATGAGTGACCATAACATGGTTGAATTCCTTATTCAATTAGAGGGTGAGAAGGTTGGATCTCAAACAAGCGTGCTAAGCTTGAATAAAGGAGACTATGAAGGTATGAGAGCGGAATTGAGTAGAGTGGATTGGGAAAATAGATTAAAGGGTAAGACGATACATGATCAGTGGTGTACATTTAAGGAGTTATTTTACAACTTCCAAAAAACATATATTCCACTGAGAAGAAAAGGGTGTAAAAGAAAAGACAGCCATCCGTGGCTAAGTAAAGAAATTAAGGATAGTATTCGACTAAAAACAAGGGCATGTAAGGTAGCCAAATCTAGTGGGAGGATAGAGGATTGGGAAAACTTTAAAAGACAGCAAAAAATAACAAAAAGATTGATTAAGAAAGGTAAGATAGATAATGAAAGTAAATTAGCAAAAAATATAAAAACAGATAGTAAGAGTTTTTATAGTTATATAAAAAGAAAAAGGGTGGCTAAAGTAAATGTTGGTCCCTTAGCGGATGAGACCGGGAAATTAATGGTGGGAAATATGGAGATGGCAAAAACACTGAATGAATATTTTGTATCAGTCTTTACAGTAGAGGACACTAAGAATATCCCAACACTGGACAAACAGGGGGCTATAGGGGGGGAGGAGCTAAACACGATCAAAATCACTAAGGAAGTGGTACTCGGTAAAATAATGGGACTCAAGGCGGATAAATCACCTGGACCTGATGGCTTACATCCTAGGGTCTTGAGGGAAGTGGCGGTAGGGATTGTGGATGCATTGGTAATAATTTTCCAAAACTCCCTGGATTCGGCAAAGGTCCCGGCAGACTGGAAAACTGCTAATGTAACACCCTTATTTAAAAAGGGCAGTAGACAGAAGGCTGGAAACTATAGACCGGTTAGCCTAACATCTGTGGTAGGTAAAATTTTGGAGTCCATTATTAAGGAGACAGTAACAGGACATTTGGATAATCATAATTTAATAGGACAAAGTCAGCATGGTTTTATGAAGGGGAAGTCATGTTTGACAAATTTGCTGGAGTTCTTTGAGGAAGTAACATATAGGGTGGATAAAGGGGAACCAATGGACGTAGTGTATTTAGACTTCCAAAAGGCATTTGACAAGGTGCCACACAAAAGATTATTGCTTAAGATAAAACATCATGGGATTGGGGGTAATATTCTGGCATGGATAGAGGATTGGCTATCTAACAGAAGGCAGAGAGTTGGGATAAATGGTTCATTCTCAGACTGGCAATCAGTAACTAGTGGTGTTCCGCAGGTGTCAGTGCTGGGTCCCCAACTCTTTACAATCTATATTAACGATTTGGAGGAGGGGACCGAGTGTAACATATCAAAGTTTGCAGATGATACTAAGATGGGAGGGAAAGTCGTGAGTGAGGAGGACATAAAAAACCTGCAAGGGGACATAGACAGGCTAAGTAAGTGGGCAGAGATTTGGCAGATGGAATACAATACTGGAAAGTGTGAGGTTATGCACTTTGGCAGGAAAAATCGTAGAGCAAGTTATTATCTTAATGGCAAGGAACTGGAAAGTACTGCAGTACAAAGGGATCTGGGGGTCCTGGTGCATGAAACTCAAAAGGTTAGTATGCAGGTGCAGCATGTGATTAAGAAGGCCAATGGAATGTTGGCTTTCATTGCTAGGGGGATAGAATATAAACATAGGGAGGTATTGCTTCAGTTATACAAGGTATTGGTGAGACCGCACCTGGAATACTGCATACAGTTTTGGTGTCCATACTTAAGAAAAGACATACTTGCTCTCGAGTCAGTACAAAGAAGGTTCACCCGGTTAATCCTGGGGATGAGGGGATGGACATATGAGGAGAGGTTGAGTAGATTGGGACTCATTGGAGTTCAGAAGAATGAGAGGCGATCTTATTGAAACATATAAGATTGTGAAGGGGTTGGATCGGGTGGATGCGGGGAGGATGTTCCCGATGATGGGTGAAACTAGAACTAGGGGGCATAGTCTTAGAATAAGGGGCTGCTCTTTCAAAACTGAGATGAGGAGGAACTACTTCACTCAGAGGGTGGTAGGTCCATGGAATATGCTGCCCCAAAAAGCTGTAGAGGCTACATCATTACATAAATTTAAAACAGAAATAGACAGTTTCCTAGAAGTAAAGGGAATTAAGGGTTACGGGGAGCGGGCAGGAATTTGGACATGAGTCTAGGTTCGGATCGGACATGGCCCTGTGGGTAGCGGAGCGGGCCCAGGGGCCGTGTAGCCTGACCCTGCTCCTATTTCGTGTGTCTAATTCTGTTAGATTCAGGAGCTGGTTCTGTGATAGTAGATTGGCGGTTAGGATCAGATCAGCCATGATCTTATTGAATGGCGGAGCAGGCTCGAGGGGCCGATTGGCCTACTCTTGCTCCTATTTCTTATGTTCTTAGACCGTCCCTTTTGTTCCTTCCCCTTCCTCCACCTCCCCCCCCCCCCCCCCCCCGCCTTTCCCTGCCTCTGCACCTGCTTAAAACCTGTTACATTCCTAACTTTTGCCAGTTTTGGCGAAGGGTCACAGACCTGAAACAGTAACTCTGTTTCTCTCTCCACGGATGCTGCCTGGCCTGCTGAGTGCTTCCAGCATTTTCTGTTGTTATTTAAGATCCAAGGTACTTCTGCAGCCATTGATTTGCTTCGCTACTTCTTCGCCTTCATCTTTGATGCTCTTTGGCTGTGTTACACAAACTGAACATTACGGAACAAATCTGGACAATGGACTCCTACTTTGGCATCCCCAATGCCACTTTAGGGCATCTCAGCTTAATAATCAAGCCATTATGCCAAGCATTGAAATTACACTATTTACTTACCACCATATGTTATGACTTGAGTCGTGATCATTAGACATGTAAATAATATTTGGCACGTGTACAGTTGGATGAAATGCCCTCACACAATGAATACAGCCTGCAACCACTGCAACCAGAATAATTTGCCTAAAGCAAATTAGGCACAAGAATTCGCACCTGCTGCAATAGCTCCACAGACTGAATTTTTAAAAATTTGGATTCAAATTCTGCACTATTTCCATGGTGCTGTTTAGAGACCCTGTTCAGTCTATTTGAATTCCCAAATCAAGTAGTTGTAAACAGAATTCATTGATGTTTTGTATACTTTTTTTTTTACAGGAGCAGACAATGAAATAACTTATAAATTTGAAACAGTACAGATTCAGAAGTCTTTTAATAGTGTTTCCATTATGGTGCACTCTGCAATTGGCACTTAATGTTCTTCTGAGTGAGAAAGAAAGAAGCTTGAGCTGCTGTTACAATTACTAGATTTCCTGTTTCCTTGCAATGCTAAAAGATTCTAGGTAATTCTGTTAGCAGTGCACAATATTAAACAAATTCTTTCTTGTTTTCCTCAGGATACTATAGTGATGGACTCAATGCCATCATTGTGTTTGCTGCATGTTTCCTGCCAGAGAGCAGTCGACCTGACTATAATTATATTATGGAGAATCTCTTTTTGTGAGTAGAATATCAGTATTTGTCTTAGAATAGCTCCTCTGAGTTGTTAAACATGTATAATGTATGTCATAATTTGTGAACAGATAACTACATTGGACTATTAAAAGCTGAGTCTACTCATTGGCTGAAATTTTTTTCTTGTAGGCTTTATGGCCTAGAAATTCAGTTGCTTGCGCCAGCCGGTAGCGCCTTAGGAGGAGGAGATGTTGGGCGCTAGGCGGCTAGCGGCCGGGCGCAGCGCGACCTGCGCCTCTCCCCAACTTCACTAGAGATTTAGCGTCGGCGCAAAGTCTTTGCGCGCGCTCAGCTGCGCGCGCAGATCCTGACGTCATTTCATCGTGCAACGCCCTTTGTGCGCCCCGAACCGGAACTTCAGTGGCGCCGCCCTTCTTTGCGCCTGGCGCCCCCAGCGACTGGTAGAGGGGAACGGTTCCCAGTCGCTGCGGGGTGCGGGGGGCGCTATTTAAAGGGGACTCCTCCTGCATTATAAGTGACAGCCATTTTGTGCCAATCCTTCTGTGTGAGAGACAAAGGCAGAGAGCTTTCTGCTTTGATTCAGCGCTTGCACAGGTACTTCTGGCTTCAGGCCAGAGCTTTGCACTTGGATTTCACTTTCAGTGCCATAGCCTTGAGTCGCCACATATACTGTAATGGGGGCTACAATGGGTGGAAACGTTGGCTTTCTGCATTGCATTCAAATGGATCAGAGACGCCGTGAGAGAGTGCCAGTCATGGCCAGACGGAGAAGGGCCAACAGGTGTCGGCACAGGAGGCCTTACCCACCCAGGGTATACCGCCAGCAGTTCTCATATCTGAACATGTCTGAGGAGCAGTGTGTTCGGAGGCTGCGATTCAGAAGGGAGGTGGTCACTGAGATCTGCCACCTGCTTCGCAGAGATCTGCAGCCACAGCTGAGGAGCAGGACGTCTCTGTCGGTGGCAGTGAAGGTGACGGTGGCTCTCAACTTCTATGCCACCGGCTCCTTCCAATCCACTACTGGGGACATTGCCAACATTGCTGCATCCGACAGGTGAACAATGCCCTTTTCAGAAGGAGACGTCAGTACATCTCCTTCCCCATGACCCTGGACAAGCAGCAAGAGCGTACAATGGGATTTGGAAGAATAGCGGGCTTCACCATGGTCCAGGGCGTAGAACTGATGAACCAGCATTGGTCAGGCCTTGCTTCAGGGCTGCAGTGCGCAGGGCATGGCAGCCAGACAAGTCCACCCTCCCCCTTTAAGAGCTGACCGGCGCCAGAGTGTCTGCCGTCAATCAGCAACTCGCCGCACCTGCGCTGCGCCCGCCCTCGGGGATATCGCCCCGGACCGCCGGCTTAGCGCCTAATGATAGTCGTGCATCGCCTGTTTTAGCGCAGCAGCAACCTCTTGGGGCGATGTGACTGAATATCGGCGAAGGTGGCGTGAACTTGCGCCGGGCGCAAACTTTAGCGGCCGCCCGACTTTAGCGCCCCGAACGTGGCTATACTGAATTTCTAGGCCTATAGGTCTATTATATAAAAGGAGTCCGGGGTAATTATTGTTCCATGTTTTCTTTATTATAAAGTATAACATGTGGATTTTCAAAACGTCTATTTATTCTAAACCTTACTTTCCTCTTTAAAAAAAAAGCCTGCATTTATATACCCTTTATCATGTCTCTCAGAATGTCCCAAAACATTTCACTTCCAATAAAGTATTTTTGATGTGTAGTCATTGTTACCATGTGGGTAAACACAGCAGCCAATTTATGCATAGCAATGTCCCATAAATAGAAAATCAGATGAAGGACCAGTTAATCTGGTATCGGTTGAGGGATGAATACTGGCCAGGAAATCAGAGAAATTCCCTGTTCCTCTTCAAAAAGTACCATGGGATCTTTTATGTCCATCTGAACAGGCAGATAAGGCTTCAATTTAACAGCATAGATTTTAACTCATGGGTAATGCCAATGTTAAAATAATGTCTGTCTGAAAATCTAGGCTAATGTCTCACCTGAAGGGCAGTAAATCTGAAAAACAGCATTCCCTCAATAATGTGCCAAGTGCTCAAGGTTATGTGCTTAGGCATGACATGGAGCCACAACCTGCTGACAGAGGTGACAATGTTACAACTGAACCAAGCTGACACTTATGACTCTGGCTAAAAAGCTGGACTTCAGACCAATCAAAAGCACAAAGACTGAACCAAAAACAGAAAATGCTGGAAACACTCAGCAGGTCAGGCAGCATCTGTGGAGAGAGGAAAAAACATTACAGGTATATCATTTTGTCAGAACTAGGAGATATTACAGATTAACAGCTTATAAGGAGGAACAGAGCAAAGGAAGGTGGGGGGGAAATAAAAAACTGCATGCACAAGAAAAGAAAAAGAATAACCAGCAAAGTGATTAGGTGGAGGACAGGAGATGGTTAAATGACAGAAGTGATAACGTGACAAAAGAAGGCATGATGAGAGAAATTAGAGAAATAAAAGTAGGAACTATTCATACAGTCTCTGGATTTCATGTGTCTTTTATTTCTCAAGTGTCTCTCATCGTGCCTCCTTTTGTCTTATGTTATTATCACTTAGGTCATTTAACCATCTCCTGATCTCCACCTGATCATTTTACAGGTCATTCTTTTTTTTCTCTTGTATGCTGCCTTTTTTTTTCTTTCTGTTCCTCCTTATAAGCTGTTCATCTGTAATATCGTCCAGTTCTGATGAAGGGTTAGACCTGAAACATTAACCTTTTTCCATTCTCCACAGATGCTGCCTGATCTGCTGAATGTTTTCAGCATTTTTTGTTTCTTGATTCAGATTTCCAGCACCTGAATATTGAAATGATTGATTGGTTTGCGTTATAAAAATAATCATTGATTGGTTTGCGTTATAAAAATAATCATTGATGTGTGAAAATATGTTAAACCAGAAAGGGCTACCAATAGATAAGTAAATGTATCCAGGTCCAACAAAGCTCGATTATGCCCAGAAAAGTAAGTCAGTTTGTACTGTGTTAAGAGTTAAAGGGGAATTGTCACCTTAATAAGGTCCTAGGTTTAATCCCTGGCTTTTGTTTGGAGGCAAAGAGCCCAAAGATCTAACCATTGTTTTTGTTGGAATGATGATTGATGCAAGCTATCTAGGATACATTTTAATGTGATTGAGCCAGTATCCTAATCATTTATATTTTTATGGTGAAGATTTTGAGATCATCAACAGGAAGTAAGCCAATGCTACATCAACCATTATTATTGCAACTCTGAGTGACTTTGCCAGTTTATTGATAAATTTGGAGTTTGGACTGGTTTGTTTCTGTGACTGCTCCTGCTAAAAATTGGGTTGAGGTTGTGCATACTTATTTGATGATGAATGTTGCAACTGACAGAGAAGACTTTTCTATTAATCTGGGCTTAGAGTCCATTTTTTGGTGATAAATCATAATTGTGTTTATCCTTTCAGTAAGATATAAAAATAAAGTCCAGTTGCAAATGGTATGAATTATGATAGCTATAATTCCCTGAAGTATTAATCATTCCCAGATTTACTTTAATTTGACTGCAAGCAAAAAGTGAACTTCTTCCATTTATAATTGGTCTAAAGAGTTAACGTGCATCCAGCTAAACTTTGATTCTTTAGCTATTTCTTGTTTTTCTCTGAATAATTTTCTACCCTCTCTATCCATCTGCTGAAGATATTGATTCCTTGCTTGGGGTATGATTCCACGGGTGCCAAGCACCCTCCAATGCCTCACTGGATAATGTTGGGCATTATTTATTTATTAGCCTTATTAAAATTAATCAATGTAAAATTGTGAGCCACATGTGCCTGAATGTCTGCTGTGCTCTGCCATCAGGAAGGCTCTAAACTAGGCACACACATTTATAACATTACACAAGTGTTAGAAGATTATTTGATGATTGGTGGTAGTGGGGAGAAGAGGAACTTACAAACAGCATAACCCTGTTTTCACCTGATAACTACAATCCACTCACTGTATTGCAATCAGGACCAATAACACTACCCCAATTTCTCATCCTTGGCCAAGAGGTGCTGATGCTCATTGTAGCACCTCTACTGTCACCCAAGCTGAGACCAGCTAATTCAACAAAGATTGGGGATCAAAGCTACAACTTTCCTTGTCTCTCTGGCACAGCTACTCACTGGATAATGTTAATCAACCATTGGGAAAGCCTATTTCAGCTATTTCTAATGTTGTCAGATTGACCCCACTATTTAAAGACTTACTTTAAAGAAAAGTTTGGAAAATGTAGCTCACATTAAATAAGCTTCTAAATTTGAGTCTACAACCAGACATGCCTTAACCAGATATCCCCTTGAGAAACAAAAAGCTGATGTAGCATTATGATCCTTACTGTTTGACAGGCAATAGCTAGCTCGTGTTTAAAAAGAAATCTATTTTCTGTACATTTGAATTTGTTTGCCAGCCACAATTTTTATAGAATTAAACAGCAATATTTTGTCCATGCTTCAAACTATAATCCTGTCTTTTAGTTTAATGATTGTTTTCATTTAAAATTAAACACCAGCATATACTTGGCAGTGACTGATATTGCAGTAAAAAGTCCTTCATTCTCTGAATCCCAACTGTACCTGCTCCATGATAAGGTTTCATCCAAGTATCAAATGCAACAGACTGTTATGTGTTTATGGTTAGGTGCTACTTCAGAACAGGCAAACCTTATAGGAAGGGAGGTGATGATAATTAAGCAATTTAACTGCTTAATTCTAACATTCAATTTTTGAAATTACTTCGTATATCTTAAAGATAAAATTGCTGCAACATCCATGAAATCTAAAATGTATTGTGCCCATTTAAAATTTTGCAATCCTTACATTCACATTTTCTTTTGAATATTATTTCCAAATATAAATCCTGCTTACTTTGCATACTGCAAACATATCATAAATGGCAAAGTTGGATTCTGTAAAGGAGAATAACAATGACCCAGTTCCTTTTTTCTCTCTTCTCTACTTATTTCCACTTATCTTTTAGACAGTATATGGCCCTCTGATTTCCCAGATGATGTTTTTTTCTATTGTCTTGCCAGGCCATGCATGTCTTACTGTCAGAGGTGAGGCTGGTCAAGGCAGGGCATGGGGAGGTGAGGTACAACCCGTCAACAGAATCCTACCCTAACCACATTAGAGCCAGCCAGTATGAGGCATACAGCAGCATAACAACAAGACTCCATCCAATTTTCCTACCGACAAAGGATGCCAAATGGCCCCCACTTGCCACTTCTCCATGCAGCACAGCTGAGCTTAGGAACTTGGCAGATTGCAGTACCAAATCTCCCTCCCACTGTGCAATGACACCATGAGTTAATGATTACACATGCCTGTAACTGTGCCTCTGGGAATTTATAATTTGAGACTCAGAATTCTCAACAAAATGTTGTCTACTTGTGATGTTGGTGCAGGGAATATTAAACGATAAGCATTTAAGATAACTGATTTGGTCTAGTACGAATATACGAACAATGACGGACAGATAAAGACCCTCTGGTCCATCCAGTCAGTCCCACACAATTGTCATATCTCCACCCCACCCAAAACCATGTGATCTCCTTGGCGAGGCAAAAAAAACAGATAAAAACCCAGGCCAGTTTGGAAGGAAGAAAATCTGAGAAATTCCTCTACGACCCATCTAGATGATTGAAACTAGTCTATGAGATCATTCTGGCACTGAATTCCCAGAAGTAACTACCTTTTGTAAGAGATAATGTCTGCCCCAACCAGAAACAGTTCCAGCTCTCGCTTGAAGGAATTCAGTGAATCGGTGTCCACTGCACGAGACAGCAGCCTGTTCCAGAGGTCCATTTCTCTGGGAAAAGAACCACCTCCTGACATCTAACCTTGATCTAGCGTTACACGGCTTAAAATTGTGAGCCCTGGTCCTCCCTAAACTTTTTAATTGGAACAAACTGTCACTGGAACACAATCTATTCCCTTCATCATCTTATAAACCTCAATCAGATCCCCACATAGTCTACGCTTCTCTAAAGTGTAAAGTCCCAACTCTTTTAGCCTATCTTGATAACTAAGATGCTTTAAACTGTGAATTAGTCTAGTGTCCCTCCTCTGCACCCTTTCCAAAGCCTCAATATCACCCACCATGTGAGGAGACCAAAACTGGACACAGTATTCAAAGTGAGGCCTGACCATGGTCTTGTACAAGGACAAAATAGTATGCCTCATCTTGTACTCAATTGTCCTATGAATGCATCCTAATACTCTATTTGCTCCAGCTATCGCTTCACAGCATTGCTCATGTACCTTTAGAGTTCTATGCACTAGAATGCCTGGATATCTTTCTTTCTCCATCTTCTTTAATGCTTTTCCCTGAAGGGTGTATGAATGTTGAGCATTTGCCCTGCCCACATGCAGAACACTGCACTTACCCAAATTAAACATCATTTGCCAGTCATGAGTCCAATCTTCCAACACATTATGATCCACCTGAAGCAGTTGAGCATTGTCTAGTCCTAACACTCACACAGATCCTAGTATCATCTGCAAATTTGCAGATCATGCCCCTGACACCTGCATCCACATCATTGATAACAATAGTAAAGAGCAACGCTCCCAACACCGATCCCTACGGGACACCACTGGTGACTGGTCTCCAAACAGATCCAAATCCATCTATAACTACTTTTTACCTGCATCCAGCCTGCCAGTTGTCAATGCAACTCGATATAGTACCACTAATACCAGAGGCTTTAATCTTGTAGAGAAGCCTTTTGTGTGGTACCTTATCGAAAGCTTTTTGGAAGTCTAAGTAGACAATGTCTCCTGGGCTTCCCTTATCCACCATCTTCATAACTTCTTCAAAAAATACAATTAGATTTGTAAGACATGACCTTTTTATGAAGCCATGTTGGGTGTCCCCCTCTATCCAAGCAATCATATATTGCATCCCTAAGGATTCCCTCAAGCATCTTTCCTATTACTGAAGTCAAACTAATGGGCCTATAATTACCCAGGTCCGTCTTGTCACCATTTGAAAGATGGGAGCTATATAAGCCTCCATCCCGTCTACGGAAACCATCCCAGAGTACAGTGAACTACTAAAAATATGGGCTAGGGGCTCACACAGCAAGTGTCCCATCTCCCTGAGGACCCTCGGGTGGATATCATCTGGCCCAGCTGCTCTATCTATTTTCAAGTTCTTAATTCTGTCTAAAACAATATGTTCATCTAATTTAATATTACTAGTTTTATTATTATAATCATTCAATTCTAATAGTCGCGCATCATCTTCAAGAGTGAAGACTGATGCAAAGTGCTCATTTAATATTTTCATCATACCCAATGAGTTCATTGTAACCTGTCCTTGGACATCCTTTAATGGCCCAATACAATCTTTGACAGTTCTGACTTTTCACATTACTAAAAAATCTTTTCCCATTACTTCCACATTTGTCTACGATCCTCTTTTGCATTAGCCTTTAGCTGATCTGTCTTCTTTAGCCGTTCCTTATATTCAACGTTGTTTAGTGGTGTATTAGATGCCTTTAATTTATAGAAACATTTCTGTTTGCATATTATTTGTCTTTATACATAACCAGTCAGCCATCTGGGCTTTTTCTTACCACACACCCTTCTTTTGACTTTGGATACATATTTGTCCCCCACATTTTTAATCTTCTTAAAAACTTTCCATTTATATTCTACGTCGATCTCATCACCACAAAGTAGGGTTAGCCAATTTACCCGTTCCAAATCGTCTGCCATTTTAGTGAAGTTTCCTCTTCTGAACTCAGGTACAAGTTGCAAGTTCTCAGTGTCTTTAGTTCTACCAGCCAGTTGAAACCATATAATGTTGTGGTCACTGTTGGCCACATGTTCCCCCACATGGAGGCCAGACTCATTACTAAACACTAGATCTAATATATGATTATCCCAAGTTACTTCATTAACATGCTGAGTCAGGAAACAGTCTTGTATATTTTCAACAGAATTTTCAGCTGCACTTCTCACCTCAACAGAGGGTAAACCATCGTGCCACTGAATTCCAGGAAAATTAAAATCACCCATCAAACAAAGGTGGCATTTCATATAAAAACAGTTTATAATCTGTTTCCATAATAACTCATCATGTTCAAGTGTCTGACCATGGGGTCTATAAAAATTACCAATAATAAGTCCCTGCCTTAGTTCATTTGAATCCAGATAACCTCTGCTGTACCTAATGAGGCAAAATCAAGGGCTGGATTTTACCAATTGTGGCGGGCGCTGACCGCTCCAGCCTGCTGTCCAAAATGATTTTCCCCTGATTAGGCTTGTTAAGACCGCCCAGCGCGTTTGCCGGCCAATTGAAGGAAGCTAGCCTGATGATGTCATTTGATGACGCGTCAGCAGCTGGTTTCCTTAAAGGGACCATGAGCAAATTGATTTTGACATTTGTGATGTCAATGTTCTAAAGAATTGAGGCGCTGCAAACACTGACAAGCACTGCACAGAGGTGCATGGCCGCACCCAGGCTCTCCCATGACTCCCTCCATATGCTTATGGAGGGAGTCACAGCACGCAGGGAGGTTCTCTTCCCTCCTGGACAGAAGAGACCGCCCCCCCCAGGAGACCAACGCAGCCTGGTTGCACATTGTACAGGAGGACACAAGCAGGGATGTCGTTGGGAGGATCAGGCTGTAGTGGTTCAAACCTCTCAGTAGATCACAAAACGTTGGTACAAAGCCACACTCAACCTCATCCTGCTGTGCCACTCATCACATCCCTATCATTCTGCCTTCCCTACCCTACTCCTGCACATCCTTACTCGCACCAACTTACCTTGCACCTCCACCCATCCCTCTCTATCTACATTATCACTTCCCCATCTCACTATCCACCCCTCACACTCACCCTCATTCTAGTGCAATCATACCAACTAACAACACACAAGGGTAGGCACTTGGGTATTTTATGCAATGTTCATGTAAAGTTTCTGTGAATGTGCTGTCAAACATTGAAACCTTTATTTTGAACACTTTGCATTCTTGGACAGGTTTGTGTGCACCTTTGAAAGTGGCTTAGCGAGTTGCAGTGAATAGTGAGACATAACGGTAACCCCGCAATGGTAAAGAGTGTGAAAGGAATGGCTTGGGCATTGTAGGATGCTTTATAGTGTTGGTGTGGGGTGGTGCCAACCTGATGCATCATGTGGCAGCCAGGGTGAACAGCGTCAAGTGAAGTAAATCTGGCAATGGTGAGGCCATCCCTGACCTCCCAGGCAGCAATGTGGTCATGTGCTGATGCCCTATGTCCTGTGCAGCATCAGTTGATTGTGGAGAAGGTTGGTGTTGTTGGTGCTGCTGGTATGCCTGGTGATGCTGATGCAGAGGCTGATTGTGGTGGGATTCTGAGGACCAAGGTGAGCGAGTATAGAGGACACCCATTATTATGTCCGTGTGTAATTGAGACACGGACTGCAGGAGTTGGTTATAACAGGTCTTTACTGAGTGGAGACAAACTGGAACTAACTATGCAAAGTTACTACACAGGCTTATATACAGGGGTGGTCACTACTGGTACTGCAGTATACAGGGGCTGCAGAATATAGTTCCTTCTGCAAAGTACATACACTACAATTCCTCCCCTTTTAGCTAAACAGTACATAACATTCGATTAATAATTAAATAACATATTTACAATTACAGTTGTCATATACATTAGCTGAAGTTAAGCAATTATAAGTTCAGTCTTTGAGGAGGCTTCCTGATTCTGTCTGGATAACGCCTCTTTGGGGTATCAGGTTCTTCTGGCAGAGTTGATTCGGAATCAACGTCGTTGTTGGGTTCGTCTGCTTCCAATATTCCCGATTCTGAGGTAGATGCAATTGGTACTTCGGTTTCATCACCAGGTGTATCAGATCGTGGTGTGGAATTGACGTTTTCCAGTGACTCTAGAATCTGGTTAGCATGGCGCCTTACAATGCTCTTTCCAACGTCCACGGTACATTAGAGGTCCTTGCCGTGTACAGATCGTTCCTGGCTGCCATTTCTCTGTGCGGTAGTCCCGGGCCAAAACTGGTTGACCTATCTTAAAACTCCTGGTCGGCCTTTCATTCATATTCTGAAACTGCCTGTTCTCCACATCTCTTCTGACGTTTGGCTTAACCAAATCCAAGCGGCATCGTAGTCTTCGATTGAAGAACATCATGGCTGGAGTTTGGTTGGTAACCGCATGTGTCGCATTCCGGTAGGCAAACAAGAAGTTATCCACCTTGTGTTGTAGGGGTATATCTTCATTACACATTGCCTTGATAGCCGCCTTGAATGTTTGAACAAACCTCTCGGCCAATCCATTAGTGGCTGTATGATATGGGGCGGATGTGTAATGCTTAACACCATTGTTCTTTAAGAACCTCCGGAACTCTTCAGACACAAACTGTGGTCCATTGTCAGAGCAAATCTGTTCAGGCAGCCCATTCCTGGCGAATATGGTTCGTAAGACTGTGATAGTTTTTTCTGTGGTGGTTGAGGACATTTTTATTACCTCTGGCCACTTTGAATGTGCATCCACCGCAATTAAAAACATCGAGTCCATAAAGGGACCAGCAAAATCAATGTGCACCCTTTGCCATGGAGATGAGGGCCACTCCCATGGATGTAGAGGGGCTTGTGGTGGGGCGTTTTGGACCTTCTGGCATCCTGTACAGCTCTTGGTCATCTCTTCGATTTCTCTATCGATTCCCGGCCACCACACAAACGCTCTGGCTAAGTTCTTCATTTTTACCCCTCCCAGATGACCCTCATGAAGCTCATTGAGCACTCTATCCTTCAATTTGGGTGGAATTACTACTCTGGATCCACACATCAAGGTTCCTCTGCACACTGACAGCTGTTCTCTTCTCGGCGAGAATGCTGACAGCAGTGGTTCGCCATGTGCTGGCCATCCCTTCACCGTTAAATCATAGACCCGGGATAGTGTCGGGTCATTTCGTGTTTCCTTTTCTATGTTTGCATTCGTCACAGGGAGCCATTCGACTATAGTCGAGTGGAATAACTCCACTAGATCCACTGCCAGTTCTTCTTCCACCGTCGGCAACGGTAGGCGCGACAATCCATCAGCATTCCCATGCTGTTTAGTTCCTTTGTACTCGATGTCATATTGGTGTGCCCCTAGGAAAAGGGACCACCTCTGTAGCCGTTGTGCCGTCATTATCGGTACGCCCTTCTGAGGGTTGAAAATGGAGACGAGAGGTTGATGATCAGTTAGTAGAGTAAATTTCTGACCGTGCAGGTAGTGATTGAACTTCTTCACCCCCCACACCAGGCTGAGGGCCTCTCTGTCAATCTGGGCGTAGTTACGCTCGGCTGAAGTTAACGAGCGTGATGCAAAAGCTATCGGCCTCTCTGAACCATCAAGAAATTTATGTGACAGTACCGCCCCAACACCGTAGGGAGACGCATCACACGCCAGTCTTATCGGTAGTGATGGGTTGTAGTGAGCCAATACTTCTCTTGAAGTGATTAGGTCCTTACTCTTCTGAAAGGCCCGCTTACATTCATCGCTCCATTTCCATGCTACTCCCGTTCGTAGTAGGGCGTTCAGTGGGTGCAGAATTGTGGACAAATTTGGCAAAAACTTATGGTAGTAATACACCAATCCGAGGAATGACCTCAGTTGCGACACATTTTCAGGCGCTGGAGCCTTAACTACCGCTTCAATTTTGTCAGGGGACTTATGCAACCCCTCTTCATCAATCAAGTGGCCACAATACGATATCTGTTTCTTAAAAAACTCGCACTTAGGGCGATTCGCTCATAGCCCATGTTCACGTAGTCTAGTGAGCACCTGCTCTAGGTTGGCAAGGTGTTCACTGTCACTTTCACCTGTCACTAGGATGTCGTCCAAGTAACACTGAGTCCCCGGAATCCCTTGCAGGACTTGTTCCATCGCTCTTTGCCATATCGCCGGAGCTGAATTCTCTTCTATTTTTATCGAGGCGGTTACGCCTTTAAGTGTTCCCAGTTCTTGTTGAAATACCTCTTTAGCGTTAGCTAAGATTTTTGACAATCGGCCAGGTGTGACGTCGTCATCCTTTTTACCAGCCACCGTCAGTGCCTGAATGGAGTGCCAGTCTAAACTTATCTTTCTGATCCATTCACGTCCCAATAACGGTGGTCCACTATCTTGCAGTATGTACAGATACAATTTCTGTATTTCCTTGCCGTTGTATTCGACAGGCACCCTTATTTTCCCTCTGGGGTATACTTTTTGCCCCGTATACGTCTTCAAGACAATGGATGTGTCTTTCAAGGGTATGTGTGAGAATAGCCACTTGTAGTCTCGTCGATTCATGACGGTCAGGGCTGATCCTGTATCCAATTCCATTTTGACTTGGGACCCTGCTATCGTGAGGGTGACCCAAATGGTTCGGTGATCCTCTTTTGCGATTACATTGTGAAGTTTGAGCCAGCTTAGTCTCTTGTTGCCGGATTCACTATCGCTCATCTGGTCTTCGGAACTACTGTCCGTCATCTTTTGTACTTTCCTGTACTGTTCCTTAGTAGCCTTTTTGTTGTCGTTAGTCTTCTTCCCAGACCTGCAAACTCGTGCAATGTGTCCCATCTTTCCGCATTGCCTGCATATTTTGTCCTTGGACCAGCAGTCCTTCTGGTCATGGGTTGTTCTGCCGCAGCGATAACATTTTTCAAATCCCCGTGTCATTTCGTGGGTGCCGTATTCCTGTGGCTTTTGCTGTATTTCCGCAGCTCCCCTTGCTGCTGCTTCGTACGATACTGCCACGCTGAAAGCCTTATCTAGCGTCAGCTCTTTCTCTGAGAGTAACCTCTTCTGGGTTCCTTCACTCAGGAGTCCACAGACAAATTTGTCCCGTAAGGTATCTGCCAGTCCTGCTCCGAACTGGCAGTGCTTTGATAGCTTGCGTAGTTCCGTATGGTAATCAGCATTGCTCTCATCTTTATGCTGATTTCTCCTGTGGGATTTAAATCTTTCTGCTATCAGCAGCGGTGTAGGATTTAGGTGTTCCTGTAGGATATCAACAATTTCGTTAAAACTCTTCGCCATCGGTTTGGCTGGAGTAATCAGGTTCCGCAATAGGCCATACGTTCTTGCGCCCGTTAAGTTTAGTAGTACCGATGCCTTTTTCTCATCGGCTACTTCGCTTGCCTCGCAATATACTTCGACTCTTTCCACATACGTGGTCCAGTCTTCTATTGCATTATCGAAGGCAGTGATATTGCCAGTCTTCGGCATCTTGGAAATCTAAGATGGCGCCTCCCGCGCTTTGCCTTCTTCCCCGATTTAACAAAATGGCGCCTCCCGCGCTTTCCGTCTTCTCCGCTGCTGCTAGCGCTGTTGCTGGCGTTTTATGCCTTGATGGCGACGCCCTATGGTCTTCACGCTCTTCCCCCCCCCCCGCGCTGCTGCTAACGCCGCTCTCCGCGGTTCCCGTGGCAAACTGCAGCTCCTCGCGGCTTTCCGCGCTTCTAATTTCTTTTATTTTCCCGTCGTCGGAGCAACCCTATGGGACACTTTCCTCCCTCTTCTCGGGTCTGTACGCTGCCCGGCTTCGTAGCACCGGCCGCGCCCTGTGTGCTCCACCCTCTCCTCTTCCCGACAACGCTGCTCGGCCCCGTTGAAAAGCCACCCGATCGAGCTCTAGCCCGCCGCAGCCCAGGAAGGATCAGTGTACTACCTGCCACCAGCCCGATTAGCTGGAACACCATCGACAAGATAACCAAGCCCCGCTCTCGACAGCCTCTCCTGCAAATCTTCAACTCCGATGAATCAGAGGCGGTTGCCCACGGTCGACGCCCGTTTCTTCTGTTTGTTTTATTTTTTTTTCTTTCTTCCTTCTGGCCTCGACCTCTGACAACTTCGCTTCAGGGATGGATCCCCATGAGGTGGTGCAGACTGTAGGTAAGTTCGGATCTGCTCGTCGCCAGTATTATGTCCGTGTGTAATTGAGACACGGACTGCAGGAGTTGGTTATAACAGGTCTTTACTGAGTGGAGACAAACTGGAACTAACTATGCAAAGTTACTACACAGGCTTATATACAGGGGTGGTCACTACTGGTACTGCAGTATACAGGGGCTGCAGAATATAGTTCCTTCTGCAAAGTACATACACTACACCCATGCTGATGGAATAGATGGCAGGTGAAGTAGAGATGACAAAAGCAATCTGTCAATGGTGAGAGAGGTAATGAGATCAGACTGGATGGAGACTTGTGTAAAGACTTGCAGCATTATGAATCTGTAGTGGAAGTGCAGTTTAGAGAAGCTAGTGGCTAAGGGAATATATCTGATTCAGCTGGGAGCTTTGACTTGACATTTGAAGCTGTCAACTCATCAGCTGAAAGAATGGCAAGTCACCACCTGCGCCAGCTTCACTGACAAGATCTTGGCACAGCAGGAAACTGGTAGGCGACCTGTCAAAATCAAAAAGCTGGGAAGAAATGCATTGTTAAGTGGCTGTAAACAAGCCACTAATGATTTCAGTTGCCTCCCCGCCGCTGCATATCGGGTCTGCTCAGTGCTGGCAGACCAGACGCTTGGTCCCGACCTGCTGTCAAAATAATGTTTTCCCATCTGACCTGCCACCGATTGCGCCTGCTGACCCCCACAAAATTCTGCCCCAAGTCTCTCTCTGGCTGTTAGATTCTCACTGATAAAAATAGCAACCCCATGTCCTCTAATCTTGTTGCCACGAATGTGGATGAGGGAATTTTTATACTTGAGATGTAGCTGTTTTTCTCCACATGGGTTATGATAAGCATGTGTGCTTGTTGAAATTAATCTGCCTCTGATTACTTTTTTAATATCCAGTAAAAAAAGACTGAATCCATGAATAGTGCAAGAGTGCGTATAATTACTAAATATTACAAAGCAACAATGAAAATGGTAGACATTCATTTAGTATTTTATAACTTCTTTATTGAGAGAGCTCTCTGCTACTTGATATTATAGTCTGAAGCATTCTTCACACATTGTCAAACTGTGAGACATCAGCTGAATATTTTTTAACTTGAGAAATAGTTTCTGTCCAAAACTGTGAACAAATCACTTACCGGTAAGACTAGTGCTAATATGTGTTAGTGTGAACAAGTTATTTTTCCCTTGAAATGCATTGCTAAAATACAATTTTTTAATATATTAAGCACTTTGACAAAATTCATACACATAAAACATTCTAGTTGTTCAATTCAGGTAGCTCTGAAAAGAAGAACTGTATCTGTATTAAATTATTTATAGAGTGACTTTGTATCAGTATTTGTTAAGGAGGTGGATACTGACAAAATATCGATAGAAGTGGAAAATATAGAAGCAATGGAAGGGATGAAAATTGATAGACAGGATGTACTAAAAAGGGTGGGTATGCTTAGAGTGAACAAGTCGCCTGGTCCAGATGGCTTGTATCCCAGGTTGCTAAGGGAATTGGGGGAGGAGATAGCGGAAGGGCTTGCCATAATTTTCCAATCTTCCCTCGATGCAGAGGAGGTGCCTGAGGATTGGAAAGTGGCAAATGTGACACCATTGTTCAAGAAAGGGTGTAAGGACAATCCTAGTAACTATAGGCTGGTCAGTTTAACATCAGTGGTGGGTAAAGTTTTAGAAACAATAATCAAGGAAAAAATTAACAGGCACTTGGAGAGGTTTAAGCTAATTAAGGAGAGCCAACACGGATTTGTAAAAGGCAGATCATGTTTGACTAATCTAATTGAATTTTTTGATGAAGTATCGGAGGATTGCACGGTGGCATAGTGGTTAGCACTGTTGCCTCACAGCGCCAGGGACCCGGGTTCGAATCCGGCCTCGGGTGACTGTCTGTGTGGAGTTTGCACATTCTCCCCGTGTTTGCGTGGGTTTCCTCCGGGTGCTCCGGTTTCCTCCCACAGTCCAAAGATGTGCGGGATAGGTTGATTGGCAATGATAAATTGACCCTTAGTGTTAGGGGATTAAATACGTGGGGCTACGTGTTGGTGTAGGGGTTACGGGGATCGGGTGGGATATGTGTCGGTGCAGGCTCGATGGGCCGAAATGGCCTCTATCTGCACTGTGGGGTTTCTGTGATCCTGTGACTGATGAAGGGAATGCAATGGATGTTGTCTACATGGATTTTAGGAATTTGACAAAGTACCACATAGAAGGTTGATTAACATAATTGAGGCTCATGGAATAGGTGGGTCAGTGGATAAGGAATTTGCTTAAGGACAGAAAACAGCGAGTTGTGATAAATGGCTGTTTTTCAGACTGGAGGATGGTAGACAGCGCTGTTCCCCAAGGGTCAGTGCTGGGGCCACTTTTTTTTGATTTATATATAAATGACCTGGATATTGGAATACAGAGTAGAATTTCTAAATTTGCCGATGACACCAAATTTGGGGAGTTGGCAAACAGTGAAGATGATACCAATCAACTGTAAGAGGACATAAAAAGGCTAGCAGAATGGGCAGACAAGTGGCAGATGGAATTTAATACAGAGAAGTATGAGGTGATACATTTTGACAGAAGGAACAGGGAGAGGCAATATACACTTAATGGCACAGTTTTAAAGAGTGTACAGGGACAGAGGGACCTGGGAATTAATGTGCATAGGTCCCTGAAGGTGGCGGGACATATTGAGAGTTTGGTTAGCAAAGCATATGGAAACTTGTGCTTCATAAATAGAGGTATTGAGTACAAAAGTAGAGAAGTTATGCTGAAACTTTATAAAGCGCTGGTTAGGCCACAACTGGAGTATTGTGTCCAGTTCTGGTCACCACACTTTAGGAAGGATGTGAAGGCCCTTGAGAGTGTGCAGAGGAGATTTACCAGAATGGTTCCGGGGATGGGGGTCTTAGCTACTAGGACAGATTGGAGAAGCTGGATTTGTTTTTATCAGAGCAAAGGAGGTTCAGGGGTGATTTGATAGAGGTGTACAAGATTATAACGGGTTTGGATAGGCTAGTTGGGGAAAGGCTGTTCCCACTAGTTGGTGGTACAAGGACTAAGGGATACAGATTTAAGGTTTTGGGCAAGAGATACAGGGGGGATGTGAGGGAAAACTTTTTACGCAGCGAGTGGTGAGGGCGTGGAACTCGCTGCCGACGGAATTAGTGGAAGCGGAGACACTCGGGGGGAAAATTCAGTTGTTTGCGCCTCCGGTTAGCGCCTTAAGAGGGCGCCAATTGGGGCGCAAAGCAACTAGCGCCCGGGCACGGCGATGTTTGCGCCGCTCGTGAAATTAACTAGACATTTTGCGGCAGCGCTAAACACTACCGCCACGATCTCCTGCGCCGGCAGATCGTGACGTCAGTCGAGCGCGCAACGCCCCATTAGCGCCCCAGACTGGATATTGAGTGCCGCCCCCCTGCCTTACCGCCTGCCACTAGCAACAACAGGTTGAGGGGAGCATTTTGCTGTCAGAAAGGGACTGGGGGAGCGCTATTTAAAGGCGGCCGCTTCCTGCCTTTTTTTGTCGGTGACATTTTTGCACCACGCATTCTGAGAGAGAGAGAGAGAGAGAGAGAGAGAGACTTCTGGAGAGATTCAACGTTGTGTGAAGGAGTTTTGAGTACTGAGCAGCACTTTGCAGGTTCATTTTGATTTGCCCTTCCTTGCTTCACCAGCGCTCTGAGGTAGCGCCTCGCTCCTTAGCCTTTGTGCCTTAAGACAGGTGTGAAGCACCTGATTTAGCGCTCCAATCACCTCCAGGGGCGATAAAAGCCAAGTTTGCTGTCGGAGGCGATAATTAGCGCCAGGCAGTCTTTAGCCTAATCCTTATTTTCATTGTTGAAATGTGGGATTCCCGACGGCTCCAAACCACGCCAATTAGCGAGGCGGGCCGTCGGGCTGAAGGGCTTGGAGGGTTCGAGATGTCCAGTGTTCAGGTGAGTGATGGGTGCATGAGTGCAGAGGTAAGTGTGTTTGGCGTGTTTAAAGAAGTTGTACTTACATTTACTCACCTTTACAGCCTTCCTTCCTTCAGGTCTCGGGAGTCCCTCATCTCACCGGCACAGAAAGCAGAATGGCCGCGATTTGTCAAAAGTTCCAGCATTCAGCTTTCTGTTCCAGGGAGATCTCTAAATCATCCTGACAGGAAGGAATTAACCTGGAGTACAGATTGTCAGTCGAACACTGATATTTCATCTGTCAAAAGGTCTTGACAGATGAAATATCAATCTGTGACATCACCTGTTGCCGGATGGCCCTTAATTGGCCTGCTGAGCCCACTGCGTGGGCTCAACAAGGTCAATCAAGTCAAAATCGCGTGGGTTGGCTAGAACTCGATGGAGGCGGGACTACAACCCCGAAAGTTGTAGTCCCGACTCCTCAATGAAAATCCAGCCCTATGACTATGACTCTATGGCCTAGAAATTGGGTATAGCCCCGCTTGAGGCGTTAGAACTGGCGATGCGCTAAGTTTATAGCCAGACGAGAGCTATCCGCGCCTGGCGCGATATTGGGTTGCATCGCCCCCAAAGGGGATTGAGGCGCTAAATCAGCCGTTGCACGGTGCTCTTAAGGCGCAAAAGGTCAGGCGCTACTCAATTTCGACGCGGACGGGCGCAGCGCAGGTGAACTCAATTACGGCAAAGCACGAGACCTGCAGGCGCCGGCCGGCTCTTAAAGGGGTGGGTCAGTCAGACTGAGCTTCAACACCCAACGCCCTGTAGGCCTCAGATTCGGTGCTCGCCCTTGTCTGGCGGTACAAAGTTGTTCATTATGGAGAAGGTTAGGCAGAGAGCAGAGCGCTTCAGCACTGAGGCTCTGGACCACTTGGTGGCTGCAGTTGAACACCGTCGACAGGTCCTGTACCCGGATAATGGCAAGAGGCCAAATCAGAAGGCTTATCGATGATCTTGGAGGGAGGTTGCTGTGAGGGTCAACTCCAGCAGCATGGCGACCAGGACCCCTGTTCAGTGCAGGAAGAAATTCAACGACCTCACACGGATCGTTAGGGTGAGTGATGGTTTACCAAACTTGTGCTTCCCTCCATCTGCAGCTGACTTCGGGCATCCTGCTGCAATGATGCGCCACTGGCCATCTGTCAGTATGCACCCATGGCCCTTTCTGGGCAGACACATGGACAGATGTCTCAAGGCCTCATGTAAGGACTCTTGCACAATAGGGGGCATGCGATGATGTCTCAAGGCCTCATGTAAGGGCTCTTGCACAATGTGGGACATGTGATAATGTCTCAAGGCCTCATGTAACAGAACCTCCCCTTCTTTCCCCTGCAGTCCAAGATGGTGCAGATTAGAAAAGAACAGCGTCGAACCAGTGGCGGACCTGCACAAGTGGTCACTCTCACGGATCTGGAGGAGAGAGTGCACCAGATACTTGGAGGACGTCTGTCTGGTCCTGTGACCACTGCATCTGCCGACCCCATTACCGACAGCGAGGGTAAGACTCTCACCTTTTCCACCTGTTGCCTTCCACTTGGTCCCCTCGCCAGCATGCATCCTCAGAGTGCAGCCATGTCAGAGCCATGCCGCAATCTGGCATGCCTTTCAGCAAATCTGTACTTTTGCTAAAGCCACTCTTCCACCTCCCACTTTCAGATGAAGCTGCACCAACTCGGGCTCAACGCGCTGAAGCTGCCAGTGCCAGTGCCACCGGAGGCGAGGACCAGGAGGAATCCGGACCAGCCGTTGCAGAATCCGGGGAGCTGAGACATCTGCAGACTGGGGATAGTAGTCCCCTGGAGGGGAGGGGGGTGGCTCTGAGGATGAACCAGTTGCCGGACCAAGCGGCATGGAGCAACGCAGGGGGGATAGGCAAGTTCGGCCACCGTCTCCCCGCAGGGCAAGGCAGGTCGTCATGACTGCTGCACAGAGTGCAGATGAGGTCCGTCGCCTGGCAGAGATGAGCAAACAGGCCTGGGTGAGACACACGGAGCTGATGGCTGCAGTGGAGAAGATGCCTGAGTCAATAGATTCATTGGCTAGGAGTGTGTTGGACTTCGGGGCAACAATGGAGAGGACTCTGCAGGGTTTGGCGCAACAATGGAGAGGACTCTCCAGGTGTTCGGGGAAACAATGGACAGGTCTATCCAGGGCTTCGGAGCCACAATGGACAGGACTATCCAGGGCTTCGGCCCAACAATGGAGAGGACCGTCCACGGCTTTGAGTCGGCAATGGAAAGGACTGTTCAGGGCTTCGGACAATCCCTGGAAAGGTCTGTGCAGGGCTTGTCCGAGGCAGTGGAGCGGTCGGCTCCTGCCTTGTCCGAAGCCATGGGAAGAACTGTCCAGGCCTTCTCCGAAGCACTGGCACCTGGCACACAGGTCCTCACTGTTGCCACGCATTCACTTGCTGGGCTCCTCCACAGCCAGATTGACGCAACGCGATGTCTCACTGCAGCCACCCTCTCTGCATCAGATAGGATCACCCCGGGCCCTTCCACTCACGTACAAGGTCAGGAATCCGTGGAGCCTGCGATTGTGGCGGATGAGCCGAGCCGCTCCCCTCAGACAGCCAGTGTGTCGTCCGACCATGGTGCAGGTGTCCTCTCTCATCAGGAGACCATTGCACATGCCAGCGCTGGAACGCCTGCATTGCAGCTGCCACCACCTGCAGTCCACACTGCTTCCAGCCATGCTCAAAGCAAGCATCCTGCGTCCACACCCTCCAAGCCCAGAGGTCGGCCAGGCCGTACCTCAGGGGCTTCTGCGCTTCCAGACAGTCGGCAAGCGTCCCCCAGCCTTGAGCCCGCCACTGGGGTGCAATTACGTAGGAGCAGCAGGGAGGGAAGGGGCCGGGCGCGAACGAGAAGTCGTTCTCCCTCAAGGGGCCAGTTGTAGAGGGAGGTGCTGAGACATTTGTTTGTCCAAATTCAAGGACACCCTCACCTGCTGTTATAGTTGCAGATTTTTGTTGAGTTTTGCTGCTTTGCCGAACAGGTCACATTTATTTTGGAAGTTATGGCTTCTGCTCACTTTACGTTGTTTAGCTGTAATGAAAGACTTTTGTGTCAATAAACAGAAGTTTCAATGTTGCTTGGAGCATGTGACTACTTTCAGTGATGCTGGCATGCAGAGGCCCTCAAACATCTAAAGTGCGCATGAGGTAAGACTCTCATGATTCAGCCACAGGGGTGTCGAGACGAGTCCAGAGGAGCCTCTGACGTATGGACCTTCCACTTTCAGCAGCCCTTCATAAGAACATAAGAACATGAGAAATAGGAGCAGGAGTAGGCCAATCGGCCCCTCGAGCCTGCTCCGCCATTCAATAAGATCATGGCTGATCTGATCCTAACCGCCAATCCACTATCACAGAACCATCTCCTGAATCTAACAGAATTAGACACACAAAATAGGAGCAGGATCAGGCTACACGGCCCCTGGGCCCGCTCCGCTACCCACAGGGCCATGACCGATCCGAACCTAGACTCATGTCCAAATTCCTGCCCGCTCCCCGTAACCCTTAATTCCCTTTACTTCTAGGAAACTGTCTATTTCTGTTTTAAATTTATGTAATGATGTAGCTTCTACAGCTTTTTGGGGCAGCATATTCCATGGACCTACCACCCTCTGAGTGAAGTAGTTCCTCCTCCTCTCAGTTTTGAAAGAGCAGCCCCTTATTCTAAGACTATGCCCCCTAGTTCTAGTTTCACCCATCATCGGGAACATCTTCCCTGCATCCACCCGATCCAACCCCTTCACAATCATATGTTTCAATAAGATCGCCTCTCATTCTTCTGAACTCCAATGAGTAGAGTCCCAATCTACTCAACCTCTCCTCATATGTCCATCCCCACATCCCCGGGATTAACCGAGTGAACCTTCTTTGTACTGACTCGAGAGCAAGTATGTCCTTTCTTAAGTATGGACACCAAAACTGTACGCAGTATTCCAGGTGCGGTCTCACCAATACCTTGTACAACTGAAGCAATACCTCCCTATTTTTATATTCTATCCCCCTAGCAATGAAAGCCAACATTCCATTGGCCTTCTTAATCACTTGCTGCACCTGCATACTAACCTTTTGAGTTTCGTGCACCAGGACCCCCAGATCCCTTTGTACTGCAGTACTTTCCAGTTTCTTGCCATTAAGATAATAACTTGCTCTACGATTTTTCCTGCCAAAGTGCATAACCTCACACTTTCCAGTATTGTATTCCATCTGCCAAATCTCTGCCCACTTACTTAGCCTGTCTACGTCCCCTTGCAGGTTTTTTGTGTCCTCCTCCTCACTACTTTCCCTCCCATCTTTGTATCATCTGCAAACTTTGATATGTTACACTCGGTCCCCTCCTCCAAATCGTTAATATAGATTGTAAAGAGTTGGGGACCCAGCACTGACCCCTGCGGAACACCACTAGTTACTGATTGCCAGTCTGAGAATGAGCCATTTATCCCAACTCTCTGCCTTCTGTTAGATAGCCAATCCTCTATCCATGCCAGAATATTACCCCCAATCCCGTGATTTTTTATCTTAAGCAATAATCTTTTGTGTGGCACCTTGTCAAATGCCTTTTGGAAGTCAAATACACTACGTCCACTGGTTCCCCTTTATCCACCCTATACATTACTTACTCAAAGAACTCCAGCAAATTTGTCAAACATGACTTCCCTTTCATAAAACCATGCTGACTTTGTCTTATTAAATTATGATTATCCAAATGTCCTGTTACTGTCTCCTTAATAATGGACTCCAAAATTTTACCTACCACAGATGTTAGGCTAACCGGTCTATAGTTTCCAGCCTTCTGTCTACTGCCCTTTTTAAATAAGGGTGTTACATTAGCAGTTTTCCAGTCTGCCGGGACCATTGCCGAGTCCAGTGAGTTTTGGAAAATTATTACCAATGCATCCACAATCCCTACCGCCACTTCCCTCAAGACCCTAGGATGTAAGCCATCGGGTCCAGGTGATTTATCCGCCTTGAGTCCCATTATTTTACCGAGTACCACTTCCTTAGTGATTTTGATCGTGTTTAGCTCCTCCCCCCCTTTAGCCCCCTCTTTGTCCAGTGTTGGGATATTCTTAGTGTCTTCTACTGTAAAGACTGATGTAAAATATTCATTCAGTGTTTTTGCCATCTACATATTTCCCACCATTAATTTCCCGGTCTCATCCTCTAAGGGACCAACATTTACTTTAGCCACCCTTTTTCTTTTTATATAACTATAAAAACTCTTACTATCTGTTTTTATATTTTTTGCTAATTTACTTTCATAATCTATCTTCCCTTTCTTAATCAATCTTTTTGTTATTTTTTGCTGTCTTTTAAAGTTTTCCCAATCCTCCATCCTCCCACTAGATTTGGCTACCTTATATGCCCTTGTTTTTAGTCGAATACTATCCTTAATTTCTTTACTTAGCCACGGATGGCTGTCTTTTCTTTTACACCCTTTTCTTCTCAGTGGAATATATATTTTTTGGAAGTTGTAAAATAACTCCTTAAATGTACACCACTGATCATGTATCGTCTTACCCTTTAATCTATTTTCCCAATCCACTCTACTCAATTCCGCTCTCAGACCTTCATAGTCTCCTTTATTCAAGCTTAGCACGCTTGTTTGAGATCCAACCTTCTCACCCTCTAATTGAATATGGAATTCAACCTTCCATCTTCCTCCTCCTCCTCCTCCTCCTCCGCCTGCTCTTCCTCCTCCTTCTCTGCCTCCTCCTCATACTCCTCCTCCTCCGCCTGCTTGGGCAGGGTCCGAGGGAAGGTAATGAATGGACGCGTTCGCCTATAAAGGGCATCTGTCACTTGCCGGATGCAACAGCGGACTGCAGCCTGAGCGACAGTCGCATTGTCTCCAATGGCTGACTGAAAGGATCCGTTGACATAAAAATGGAGGCCTTCAGTCAGTGTAGCCATCACGGACAGAGTGGTTCTGCAGCGTTCACGCGGCTGCAGATCCTGACCAAGCAGGTGGCACAGATCAGTAACAATGTCCCTCCAGATTCGGAGCCTTCGCAAACACTGCTCCTCCGACATGTCAAGGCTTGTCACCTGCTGCCTAAAGACCCTCGCAGCATCCCGTCGGATTGGCCGACCTCCATTGCCCCTCCTCCTTCTGGCCAATCCCGGCCCTCTCTCCCGCCGTCTCTCTGCCCCTTCACAGTGTTGGGCGATGAGGCCGTCGCCCTCCAAACAAGCTCCCATTCCGATGCCAGTTGGTCAAAAGGCTTTTAGGTGTAGTGCTGCAAGTGCTTTGGACAGGGTTGAAGGTCCCAAGTACTGTAAAGCTCAAATCCCAGAACTCCGCTCCACATTAGCTCGCCAACTCTCTCTAGCAGCGATCGCAATGAGCAGGCCAAGTGGCAGAAGATTCTGCACTAGAGCTGTCCCCTTTAAATAGCGCCCCCCTACTCCGCGAAGGGCCTGTTAGCCCTCCCTCGAACTGTCACTAATAGCGCTGGGCGCTACGGCTCCGGGCGCCACCCAATATGCGCTCAGGCGCTCCTAAAAGGCGTTGCACACTGAAATGACGTCATGAGCTGCTTGCACTCGTGGGCGCGCGCAAACACTTAGCGCAGGCGCTAAATGTATAGTCAATTTCTGAGTCGGCGCTATCCTCATAGCGTTCGCCCCAATTCTAGGTCTCTTTAGGCGCTCAGCGCCGGCGCTACCAACCCAATTTCTAGGCCTATGACTCTGCTTGTTCAGAGCTAAAGTATTTATACATGCCCTCAAATTTTCCTTCAGCTTTGCTTGTTCTTCTGGAAACAAACGGCAAGTCAATCAGCATGTGTTTCCAGCATTTTCTGTTTTATTTCAGATTTTTAACATTTGTAATTTTTAGCTTTTTATGCATATTATTCTACTAGGCTGAATTTACTTGGCTCTATGTAGCCTTCAACAGTACTTTTCCAGTTTTTTTTACAATTACAATCACTTGCATTCTGTTAACTATTACATTCACCAGCGTCATTTAAAAAAGAACAATGAAAAATCCTCCATCATATCAAATAAGACTGATGTGATGGGTGAAATTAGTCTTCACCAGCAATGTGAAACTGGCTGATAGTGAATCGGAAGCCTGCTTTACACCAGTGATGGAAAGGCTGCCGATTCACCATGAACCAGTTTTGTGCTACCAATGGTGTCAACCAATTTCACCCCCACTCTCTTGTGGAGAGACTGGCAAATGACTTAACCACCAGTGAATTGTATAAGCTTCTGAACAGAAAGCTCATTTTTTCGTGTCTGTAAAAATACCTTGGGTTTTAAAAACCATCTCTTAGCAGTAATTTTGTATACTATCACTGAATTAATTTTAACCTTTGTTCCTCATAGTCACTACAGATTCATCATTCTCTTGACAGCCTTTACCTTTGTAATTTTTGCCATACTTAGTGTAGATCTCATTTTATTCGAGTCACCCATTTCAAACAGAAATGCATGTTGAGCACACGATCAGAATCAATTTGGAAGATTGATTTAATCATAGGAACTCCAAATAATTTTCCAGGTGGTTTTGCGCAACAGGATTGATATCCAAGGGACAGGTGTGAAGATCAAAACAAAAATTGAAATACTGTAACATTGTAGGAGATTTCTCAAACCCAACTCTCAAACCAGAAATAAATCTTTATGTGGAAATTCAATACGACATCCATAACACATGATTCATTCCCTGAAGCCTGGCAGGGCTGGTTTAGGAAACTGCCTGATTTACTACTTGCAGAAAATGAAATAGCCAAATCATGGTTTGTGCACTAGATTCTGATGTGAGAAGATATAAAAACTTATTTGTGAACAATATTGACCCAATGTTTGACTTTGTAGGGTATACAGAGCTGATCATGTAACATAATTTCAATATTATCATTGTACAACTTTGAGTAATTGTTGCCCATCTTCAAAAATATTTTATTAAACTCCAAGCCTGATTTTAAAGTTTGGCAGGTCATCTATCCTATTCAACACAATTTTATCTACAATTGTTTGTGCCTAGTATGCAAAATAATTTACTGCTCTGACTTTATTTTTGGTTAATTTCAAAAATAAGATTGGAGTTTGATTTTAATATTTAATATTTTCATGTATATCAAGATAATGCATGTCCTCTTTAACCACAGCAGAATGGATCCATAAATAGGTCCATATCAAACATGCCATACTTGCTATAAAATTTGGTTTGAATTGTATTGAATCAAAGATAATTTATTTTACTTTGTTTTAAGCAGTTCTACTTTTTTTTTAATCATCATTCCCTCATATGCATTGTAAAATGCTTTCTGATCCCCTCTTTAATGAGCTTATTAAAAATACAAGCTCAGAATAAAAGCTGAAATTGTAATTAGCTACAAAGAGTTTTTTATGTCAATTTAATTTTCCCATTGATTTTGTTGGAACAAATGGCAGCTAATTTTACAGACTAAAATAATGTGCGAAGCAGACACAATTAAAATTTAAGATCATCCAATTTGCATAAAATATTTTAATCATCATCTTTACTGGAAATTTAGTGGAATCCTGCAGTCAGATTGATGAAAATCTCTCTTTGGCACTTCTAATTGAGTGAATTCTATCAGTCTCAATCCATTACCATTGAAAATGAGTTCACTACTGCTCAAAACACATCTCAGATTTTTCACAATATTTCACCAGCTTGACAATTGTACTCGAGGAGCAATAACAAATGAAAATGAAAATGCATTGAGATGTAATTTCTCAGGCTGGAGTTTAGGTATATTGGATCAATATCACAAGAGAAATGCTTCACTCTATTTGATGACTTGTCACACTATCATCAATCTTTTAGTCACAATGTCCTTCTCCAAACCTGAAATAGAAAATAACTAAATAAAAACTCATTCAACATAGAGAAGTCTGAGGGCTATAAAGGCTAAATGTGGGCGCAAAATAAATTTCCTAGAAAGTGTACCCAATCATACATGCATGGTTGTATTAAGTGAATTTGCAGTCTTGTTAAATTAATTTGAAGGATGTTTATTTCTAGTTCAGTCTCTTAAATAAATATAAGCAGGTTGAAAATCCTCAGCCCATCTGACACACTTTTATTGTAGCTCTGGCAGAAGAGCTGAAAAATAGGCCGAGATCCACATATGCCTATGTTGGTACTTCCCATGGGGCTGTGTAAGGGGCATAGCATCCAACTCGTGGAGCTGTGTAAGGGGCATTACCTCTAACTCATGGGGCTGTGTAAGGGGCACAGCCTCTACCTCATGGGGTTGTGTAAGGGGCACAGCCTCTACCTCATGGGACTGTGTAAGGGGCACAGCCTTTACCTCATGGGGCTGTGTAAGCGGCATAGCATCCACCTCATGAGACTGTAAGGGGCATAGCCTCTACCTCATGGGGTTGAGTAAGGGGCACAGCCTCTACCTTATGGGACTGTGTAAGGGGCACAGCCTCTACCTCATGGGGCTGTGTAAGGGACATAGCCTGCATCTGCTCCTTACAATGTCAGCGATGCGCAGAAGGGGCTCCCTACTTTGGGAATCCCCACAACCACAACCTCTGAGGCTTGGTTGAACTATGATGGCCAATGCACCCTATGAGAAGAGGAATACTAGTCTTTGATTCTCAGCTAACTGATTAAATGTATTAATAGGGTTTGCTAGAGACCTCAAGTTATGAAATGTATTCATTGTTCTCGAGCTTTATAGATTTAAATTCAAACTCTTGCTTTGACTAGCTGGTGTTTTTTCTAGCATCTGATAGGTAATAATTCAATCAATCTGGCAACTCTGAAGACAGTGACTGAATGCAGGTTTTAAAGTTCTGTAATATAAAACCCTTTTTCTTTGGGGACAGGTACGTGATTAGTACTTTAGAGCTCTTGGTAGCTGAGGACTACATGATTATTTATCTGAATGGAGCGACTCCACGAAGAAAGATGCCAGGTTTTAGCTGGATGAAAAAGTGCTATCAAATGATTGATAGAAGGCAAGTATTCTTTATTGTTTGCAGTACGGTCAACTTCTCTAGAACACAGTAAGGCTCTTTCCCCCCCGCCCCACCCCCACAATCAACAACAACTTCAAGGGTTTAATTTCAGCATATGTTTGGTAATCAGAGCACTAAAACTCAAGCCCCAGTCGAAAATGATAGGTACTAACATTAGCTGTTGTTCTTCTCACTCTTATGCAATCACTTCAACCTGGAGACCAGGTGAGTAGAGCTGTGGATACTCATATGACTGATCATGATGAGCCAGAGATGCAGTCTGAGCAATATAATGGACACAAGTTTGTTATCTTCCTTTCTTAGGCCGTAATCTCTCCATTGGTTGTAGGACAGACTATCAAGTTGCACAATGGAGAATTAGCTAATTTGATTCAATTCAATTATGAACCCAAACTGGAGCCAAAACCTGAAAATATATCATCCTTGGATGAAGCATTCGATCAGTGTGCAGCGTTATTTATTTAAGTATTTTTGATCTAGGTCTCAGTGATCAACTAAAGGAAATCTGATTAGGAACAGCATAGTTCCTTGACTAAGATTACAAAAGTCAGGGATGAGGAAAAACCATCCTACGCCCACCCTAAAAAATCTTCTCTCTCCAATACACTAACTCTCACATCATGGTATCTAATTTATTTTGAATAAGCTGAATGTTTTTGCTTCTATTACATTATTGAAAGCTTTCCACATTGAGATAAATAGAAACCTAGTATTAAATGTCAGAAATAACAACTGAAAAGTAATTTATTATACTGCTGATCATTGCTCTTCTTCACTTTACTGACTGAGTGCAGTGTACAGATTTGAAGGTGCGGCATCATCAGTTTCAAACTTGTTCACAGTGATTATTTTCTGTGATTTTCTGAATTCACAATTCATCTGTAAGTGTTTTTCTTAAACCAATGAAATAAAACTGTCAGATCACCCACATTGTGAATATAATTTATTCAAAGTAGTTAAGTAGATAATAAAAACAGCAATTTGTCTGAATGTTAGCAATTAGAAAAAAACACAGTAATAGGTATATGTGCCATTAAGAAGTGTTACTATGTTACTAAGAGATTTATTTCTAATGCAGGTTGAGGAAGAATTTGAAATCATTTATAATTGTGCATCCGTCATGGTTTATCAGGACGATCCTCGCTATCACTCGGCCTTTCATTAGGTAGGTGTTACTGATCTACTATATGATATTCAGAGAGTGAAGCTAAGAATGCTGGGTGTATAAATGTTCACTTGTAAAGGAGGTGTGTAAACAGGGCGGATCTTCATTAATTTATTCATCATTATGGAACTACTTAAAGGTCAGGCAGATTTTATCAGCACTGTAAATTAAACTGTAATAATTTTAATGAATTCATGAAACAATTTTACAGGAGCAAAATTGAAGTCTCAAACACTGGGATTGTTTTGGTAAATTTTAGTCTATTAGAGGAAAAAAAATTAGTTGGACTTTTTCACTGAATTTCCTACCATGAAAATGGTAAAAATTATACCAATAGAGACTTGGGGGGAGAAATTCGGTATCGCCCTGTTTGGGGCACAATTATCGGCCAGGCGCAAAGGTTAGCGCCTGGCGCTAATTATCACCTCCGACTGCTAACTTGGCTTCTATCGCCCCTGGAGCTGATTGGAGCGCTAAATCAGGCACTACACAGCTCTCAAGGCACTAACGCCGAGGAGCGAGGCGCTACCTCAGAGCGCTTGCAAAGCTCATGTGATGTCAGTCAGCAATGGAACACAGACACACTGGCGCTGGCCAGTTCTTAAAGGGGAGGGTCGATCTTGCTCTCCATCCACACCCTGCTCATTGCAGCCTTGAATCTTGGCCTGGAGAGACCTGTACATCAATTCTGCTGGAAAGAACAATGGAGAGGCAGAGTGCAGCCCCCATAGTCTCTTCTAAATCGATGCAAGGAAGGTCAAATCAAAATGAACCTGCAAAGTGCTGCTCAGTACCCAAAACTCCTTCACACAGCATTGAATCTCTCCAGAAGTCTCTCTCTCTCAGAATGCGTGGTGCAAAAATGTCGCTGTCAAAAAAAAGTCAGGAAGCGTCCGCCTTTAAATAGCGCTCCCTCAGTCCCTTCCCGACTGCAAAATATTCCCCTCTACCTGTCGTTGCTAGTGGCAGGTGGAAAAGCAAGGGGCGCCACTCAATATCTGGTCCTGGGCGCTACCGGGGCGTTGCACGCTCGACCGGCGTCACGATCTGCCGGCGCAGGAGATCGTGGCGGTAGTGCTTAGCACCGCCGCAAAATGTCTGGTCAATTTCATGAGCGGCGAAAACATCGCTGCGCTAATGGGAGGCGCAAAGCATCCAAATTTTTCCCCCTTAGGATATTCAGTTATCTAAAGGCAAAAATTACAGTGAGCCAAAAGGTACATCCTTGAGACAATACAAAACCAGAGGCAGAGATTTTCAGCAGTCCAGTCAAAATCAGTATGGAGACTAAATTTTGTGGAAAGGGAGATTGATGTTGTGGCGGGGGAAGGGCCAGAATGTTAATAACTTAAACTAGGCCCAAATGT
Source organism: Somniosus microcephalus (assembly GCF_052327205.1). Lineage (NCBI taxonomy): Eukaryota > Metazoa > Chordata > Chondrichthyes > Squaliformes > Somniosidae > Somniosus > Somniosus microcephalus. Next base: position 136,031,083 of record NC_140987.1, read on the forward strand.
CATAATATGGCTGGAGTGCCTAAGCAGCACCCAGGCATTCAGCACCCATAACAAACAGGCATTGTAATGGAGGACTACAAAAAATATGTCGGTGGCTCTATCCTTTCAACAGCACCACCCAACTTATCTGTATGTTGACTGTTGGGCCTTAAAATATCAATTTTAATTGTACTTTACCTCCTTTCCTCCCCCTCTCCATTTCCGTATTCCTGCTACTGGAAATCTCGCCCCCCCGCTGGCCTTGTTACACTCGCATTATCTCATGAGCTATGCACTGGGTGTAGTGTCAAATTATGTAATGAGCTGACGTCATATTACGGGTCATAGTCAGTTCATTTAGATGCAGGCACAGCCAGTGTCTCAGGAGTTATGGCCCCTATAGTGTCTATTCTGAGTATCCCAGGGAGGTAATTGCACACAGTTGTGTTTATCAGAGATTGGAGATGTCTTGTGCACTAGTATCAACTAACTGGTCTCTTCGTGCAGCTGTCAGTCACAATGGAACAAAGCATGGGAATTTGGAGGCAGGATGATCCCACCCCTGTTAATGATTCATCTCTGGTGATGTTACTTTGGGTATTATATCCTCAGATGAATATGAAGTTAGATATTGGAGCCTCCATAACTTAATCATAGTAATTTACAGCAGAGAAGGAGGCCATTTGGCCCATTGTGTCTGTGCCAGCTGAAAAAGAACTATCCAGCTTAATCCCACTTCTCAGCTCTTGGTCTGTAACCCTGTAGGTTATGGCACTTCAAATAGAAAGACAAAAAAGTGCATATCGAAATACTTTTTTAATGTGATGAGGGTTTCTGTCTCTACCACCCTTTCAGGCAGTGAATTTCAGATCCCTTCCCCCCCCCCCCCCCCCCCCCCAAACCCTCTGGGTGAAAAAAGTTCTCCTCAGCTCTCCTCTAGTCCTTCTACCAATTACTTTAAATCTATGACCTCTGGTTATTGACCTCTCTCAGGGAAATAGTTCCTTCCTATCCACTCTATCTAGGTCCCTCATCTATCTATCTATCTATATATATAAAGCGGTCGATCTGTCTGTCCTTCTGTCTGTCCTCGGGTGTGCGTCTGTCCGGCTATGCGCTCAAAAGTTATACGGCGTATCTACGCGCGCGTTACCCCCGAAGAAAGCTTATGCTTCCAGGACGCTGGTAAGCGTATTTACTTTTCGCTCGGACGAAAATTATTCGCGCCTTATGCAAAAAACCTTCAAAATTAAACTCATTATCTGCTACTTAGCATTGATTGACTGACGTCAAGGTTCCACCAATCACAGAATCACAGAAACCCCACAGTGCAGATAAAGGCCATTTCGGCCCATCGAGCCTGCACCGACACATATCCCACCCGATCCCCGTAACCCCTACACCAACACATATCCCACCCTATCCTCGTAACCCCACGTATTTAATCCCCCTAACACTAAGGGTCAATTTATCATAGCCAATCAACCTAACTCGCACATCTTTGGACTGTGGGAGGGAACCGGAGCACCCGGAGGAAACCCACGCAAACACGGGGAGAATGTGCAAACTCCACACAGACAGTCGCCCGAGGCCGGATTCGAACCCAGGTCCCTGGCGCTGTGAGGCAACAGTGCTAACCACTATGCCACCGTGCTGTCACGATTGACCAATCCTACAGTATGGTCCCCTGATGGTTGGCCAATCGGTGTGTGTGTGTGTGTGTGGGCGGGACTAATCCTTTTCATCTTGGGGATCTGGCAGCCATTGTTTCACTGCCATGCCTTCAGCTTCCAGCTCAAACTACTTTGAAAGTTAGTATCTCTTTTAAAAATAACATAAGATTTACCAAAAACGTTTTATAAGTACTTTCACTTTCATCTTTCAAGGTATTAAAAGGTAGAAATGTTGCCCGGCAGCAGATTCACAAAGGGACACAGACAGGGCCCTAAAGCCTGGGACTCGATTTAAAATGTTGCCCAGCACCAGATTCACAAAGGGACACAGACAGGGCCCCAAAGCCTGGCACTCGATTTAAACCGCCCGCCCCAAAACAGCCCTGGCAAAGCCGGGCTCCCCCAGCTAGTATATATATATATATATATAAAAAAATTGATCTGTCTGTCTGTCTGTCTGTCCGGCTATACACTCGAAAGTTATAGAGCGTGCGTTACATCCAAAGAAAGCTTACGATTCCAGAACGGTCGTAAGCGTATTTACTTTTCGGTCGGACAAAAATTGTTTGCGCGTTATACAAAAAACCTTCAAAATTCCACTCATTATCCGCTCATTAGCATTGATTGACTGACGTCAAGATCAACCAATCCTGTTCCGTCATGATTGACCAATCCTACAGTTCAGTCACCTGATGGTTGACCAATCGGTGTGTGTGTGGGCGGGACTAATCGTTTTCATCTCATGGATCTGGTAGCCATTGCTTCAACTACTTCCAGCTCAAAATCTGCTAATCCAGCTTCGAAAAAGTTAGTATCTCTTTTAAAAATAACATAACATTTACCAAAAACGTTTTATAAGTACTTTCACTTTCATCTTTCAAGGTATTAAAAGGTAGAAATGTTGCCCGGCAGCAGATTCACAGAGGGACAGACAGACAGGCCCGAAAGCCTGGGACTCGATTTAAACCGCCCGGCCCAAAACAGCCCTGGCACCGCCGGGCTCCCCCAGCTAGTAATTTTATACACCTCAGTTAAATCTCCCCTCAGCCTCCTCTGCTCCAAAGAAAATAACGCCAGCCTATCCAATCTTTCCTCATAGCTAAAATTCTCCAGTCCCGGCACATCCTCGTAAATCTCTGTACCCTCTCTAGTGTACCCTCTCTAGTGCAATCACATTTTCCTGTAATGTGGTGACCAGAACTGCACGCAGTACTCTAGCTGTGGCCTTACTAGTGTTTTATACAGTTCAAGCATAACCTCCCTGCTCTTGTATTCTATGCCTCGGCTAATAACGGAAAGTATCCTGTATGCCTTCTTAACCACCTTATCTACCTCTACATTTCTCAGAATCCTACCATTTATTGTGTATTCCCTTGCCTTGTTAGCCCTCCCCAAATGCATTACCTCACACTTCTCCAGATTTAATTCCATTTGCCACTTTTCTGCCCACCTGACTAGTCCATTGATATCTTCCTGCAGTCTACAGCTTTCTTCCTCTATCAACCACACAGCCAATTTTTGTATCATCTGCACACTTCTTTGTCATGCCCCCTAAATCGTTGATATATTCCACAAAAAGCAAGGGACCTAGTACTGAGCCCTGTGGAACCTCATTGGAAAGAGCCTTCCTGTCACAAAAACAGCCAATTTTGGATCCAATTTGCCAATAATACTGGTGCTAATGTTGAGTCTATTATCCACAATCCACAAATTGAGCACTTACCTATTGACGTAGCTCCTTCCTCAAATAATATTGCTATGACACAGCTTGCATCATGGCTACAATCTTCTGCTAGTGGTTACTAGGTTAGTGATAGGCACACATTTTTGTAACTCTGTAATACATTTCTTGAATTTGCTAGTTATCTGAAAGTCTTTAAAACCTCAAGTATATAGATAATGTATTTACTGAATAAAAAGTTAAAAAATATTTTTTCTTTCATAGAGGTTATAAGGTCCATGTTTGTACGAGTTAATATAATGTGGCAATTCCATGTAACTCAAGTTGAGCATACTATAAACCATTTTTTGAGCATTATAAATACCTTTCCTATTACAGTAAAAATAACACAAATAATTCATCCTATGAGAAACTTCAGTATGTTTTCATATGAGGTCAAGTCACTTGGTTGGGACTTTAGGAAATGCCAGCTATCAGCAGAAAACCCCTTCGCTTTTACATGACCAGGTAGTTAGAGTTCAGTTTTGTCAGCTTCCATTACACAAAAATATTTATCAATGTGAAGGTTCAACCCCTATTGTCAGATAATGCAACATATAAGAAACTGCTGCAAAGAATTTGAAAATGTTTACTAGGTCGTACAATAAATACTATCCGATCAAACCAAACATCTCAATCTTTGCTTTAGCATTCCAAACATATGGTCAACAATGGCCTTATGCTTTAATGTGCCTGATCATACTTATGTTCTACATAATGTTTAATGCCTGATTAGCCACAGTTTCAAATCTTACACTTGTTCATTGGAAAAACATTCTTGCAGACAGTTAACTTGTTCAAATAAGGTAGAATGAAGTAGTAATGCTGAGAACCAAGGAACGTTATTATATGTGCATCGTGAATTATCTGTATGTCGATGGAATAGAATCTATTATGATTGATAAAGATCATAGTATTTTCAGAAGGTGTTTATAGGACCACGTGTACAGTTGAAGATGCGATAAATTATTTTTCTTCCAGTTTTATCCCCATCTCTCCTGAAGCTGACTTGAGACTCCATGGGAGCTGACAGGCCAACAAGACCTCACCCTGAACATGTGCACACTCACATACATGCACTTTTCAGTAGGGATATTGAACCAAGAGCAGGAACCCTGGCTGTTTTTTCTTGTCCTGGGGACATAAATTAATTTGTAGTGTGATAACTGAGAGCTAATTCAATGTAGACTAGAATTGAACCTGGAACTTTCTAGTCTGTGTGACTTAGTGCTATTCTAGTCAGTGTCTTCACCCACTAAGCCATCAGGGAGCTTACCACTCAATTGACCCAAAAAAAAGATTTCTGCCCAACATTCAGTTTTTCAGCTAGTGGAATTTTCTGGCACTTGGAGAATAATGTCGAAAGTGTATGTGTGTTAGTGGTTAAAGATATGCAATAAATCTTACTAAAGATCTTGGGGGCGATGGGCTCACTAGCTTTTTTTAGCAGCACAACATGCAGGAAATTTGGGTGCAGATTCACAATGCTGGAATTGCACCCTGCCCCGGTTGTGATCAATGTTCCTGACTGCCTCCACTTCACATAAATTAGGGCGTGCCTGAAATAAATCCAGCCATTTAAATGACATGTAAATAGAGGCCATAGATGCATTTAAGGGGAAACTAGATAAACACATGAGGGAGAAAGGAATAGAATGTTATGCTGATAGGGTTAGATGAAGAGGGATGAGAGGAGGCTCTTGTGGAGTATAAACACTTGCATGAACCAGTTGGGCTGAATGGCCTGTTTCTGTGCTGTACATTCTATGTAATTCTATGTCATCTGACATCAATCCTGTCTGCACCAGCTGTCCTACATTTCTGCTGGTCATAGCTCAGGAGCAAGACCTGCCGATAAAAACAGAGCACAGGATTTCTGCAATTAATCTTCCTGCATTGTAGCTCCAGGGAAAGTGTAGGGCAATTGTCCAGAGTATTAACAAGGTGTTTTGCTGCTAAAAGTTTTTGTTTACTCTTTGGAGGAGAGCATCTTTAAAACCTGAATCCACCCTGGGGAAGAGGCTTGCAGTTGCAGTTCCCAATGGGGCTAACTCCTGGAATGCCATTGCACCTAGCTTATTTGGAAGAGGAAGAAGCACTTTTGGAAGCCAGAGACATTCGGCAGTGCATGAGGAGGAGGAGGGTGTGGCGGAGCCACTAAGGGACTCCGATCAAATGTATATAATTCCCTTTAACAATATGTTAACTACAGCCTGAGTCTGTATCTTTGTATATACTGTTTGCATGTACAGAGCGCGGTCCCTTTAAGAGCACGGGCAAACGTGATGACGTCACGCCGTTCATCACGTGATCCCCATCGGTGGGAAAAACGTCATGACGTCATGACGCCAGCCACGGGACCGTCCAAGCAGTCCTCGTGGCGCTTCCGAACTGACTAGACCTGTATTCGTAGTTTTCTTGCATCTGTTTGTTAAACTCAATTAGTTTCACATTAAACATCGTTTGTTTGATCGCCTAAGTCGACCTCAGTCTCTTGATAGGAACTAGACATTCCTACAAGGGCACCATTACCCATGTCTAAAGATTTACTGCACCTGCAGAATATTTTTAGGTCCTTCTGAGGGGCAATGCTTTAAGGCTTTGTTTTTTTCCAGGGAGGTGGTAAGGGAGCTTTGTATCTTGCAGGAGGATGATCTTATGCCCCAATCCACATGAGGATTGGCCCTCTTTATAGCAGTGAAAGATACCACTGCATTAAACTTATTTGCATCAAGATTATTCCAGGCTTTCACAGGTGACATATCAAACATCTGCCAGTCATCGATGCGTGGTGCATCCAGCAAGTCATTGACAATTGTTAGACAGAAAAAGACCATGCTCCATCTGATTTGCCTTCTACCGTCCTCGTAGTCGCAACATATAATAATGATGGCGTTGTTGACTAATCATAGCAATCAATCTCTATCAATTAGTCTACAACAGACCCAGAAAATCCCAGTGGTGGAGAGCATGGGTCCAAAGTCATCTGTTCCTCTCAAGCATGCTGCACTTACCACATGTCATGTCTCAAATTACTCATATACAATGTTCCCTCTGCGCAGTAATGGGAAAGGTACTGCGCAGACTGCTCACCGGACTCTCCATTGTAAATACCGCGCGTGCACAGAAATTTAAAGGGACCATGCAATAAAAGAAACAGGCCGTGCAGAACAAAGTGCAGCTTACAGGGAACATTGCTCATATACTGTACTTTCTGAAAGATATTTATCTAATTTACATTTGAATTAATTAATTCTAACTGCTTCCACTGTCTCCATAGGGAGCCTTTCCCATAGATTGAATTCTCACTCGCTGAAGTATTAGGGTCGATATTAACGCCCGCCCCCCCACCCCAAATGACGGTCAAGGGTTAAACCCTAAAAAACAGTGAACGCGTCCCCAACCCACCGAATACGTACCTGTTGCAGTTTTTACGGTGGAGGGGAGTGAGGCGTGCGTGTGTCCCGTCTTGGAGAGGCAGGACACTTTGTTATCATATTTAAATCAGGCTCCCACAGTGCACTTGGGAGTCCAATGTAAATTTAACAGCTGCCAGCCGGGTTTCCCAAGGCCCAGGAAATCTGGCAGTGAAAGGGAGGTGAGAGCTGCCAGCTCAAGAAGGTAAGTGCTTTTTATAGCACTCCGTGTGGGCCAAGGGGAGCAGGAGTGCTCCATCCGGCCCCTCAAGTTAGCCTTCAGCCTTGCTTCTGCCGATTGCAGCCTCTCTCTCTCCCTGCCTGCCATGATTGGCAACTCCGCCCCACCCTCCCTCGCCAGCCTGACATCTCTCGCCTGCCCCACAATCGAACTTGTCGGGGACCATCCCCAAGGGTCCCCGGCTGTGGTCTCCTGCCGCTAGCTTTTCTGTTTGGCAGCTGGCCAGGCTATCAATGTGGCCACTGCCGGGTGGGAAACAGAAGAAAAAAGTTATAAATGGGGTCTTGTTATTTAAAAAGGGCAGTAGACAGAAGGCTGGAAACTATAGACCGGTTAGCCTAACATCTGTGGTAGGTAAAATTTTGGAGTCCATTGTTAAGGAGACAGTAACAGGACATTTGGACAATCATAATTTAATAGGACAAAGTCAGCATGGTTTTATGAAGGGGAAGTCATGTTTGACAAATTTGCTGGAGTTCTTTGAGAACATATAGGGTGGATAAAGGTGAACCAGTGGACGTAGTGTATTTAGACTTCCAAAAGGCATTTGACAAGGTGCCACACAAAAGATTATTGCTTAAGATATAAAATCACAGGATTGGGGGTAATATTCTGGCATGGATAGAGGATTGGCTATCTAACAGAAGGCAGAGAGTTGGGATAAATGGTTCATTCTCAGACTGGCAATCAGTAACAAGTTGTGTTCCGCAGGGGTCAGTGCTGGGTCCCCAACTCTTTACAGTCTATATTAACGATTTGGAGGAGGGGACCGAGTGTAACATATCAAAGTTTGCAGATGATACTAAGATGGGAGGGAAAGTAGTGAGTGAGGAGGACATAAAAAAACCTGCAAGGGGACATAGACAGGCTAAGTAAGTGGGCAGAGATTTGGCAGATGGAATACAATACTGGAAAGTGTGAGGTTATGCACTTTGGCAGGAAAAATCGTAGAGCAAGTTATTATCTTAATGGCAAGAAACTGGAAAGCACTGAAGTACAAAGGGATCTGGGGGTCCTGGTGCACGAAACTCAAAAGGTTAGTATGCAGGTGCAGCAAGTGATTAAGAAGGCCAATGGAATGTTGGCTTTCATTGCTAGGGGGATAGAACATAAAAATAGGGAGGTATTGCTTCAGTTGTGCAAGGTATTGGTGAGACCGCACCTGGAATACTGCGTACAGTTTTGGTGTCCATACTTAAGAAAGGACATACTTGCTCTTGAGTCAGTACAAAGAAGGTTCACTCGGTTAATCCCGGGGATGAGGGGATGGACATATGAGGAGAGGTTGAGTAGATTGGGACTCTACTCATTGGAGTTCAGAAGAATGAGAGGCGATCTTATTGAAACATATAAGATTGTGAAGGGGTTGGATCGGGTGGATGCGGGGAGGATGTTCCTGATGATGGGTGAAACTAGAACTAGGGGGCATAGTCTTAGAATAAGGGGCTGCTCTTTCAAAACTGAGATGAGGAGGAACTACTTCACTCAGAGGGTGGTAGGTCCATGGAATATGCTGCCCCAAAAAGCTGTAGAAGCTACATCATTACATAAATTTAAAACAGAAATAGACAGTTTCCTAGAAGTAAAGGGAATTAAGGGTTACGGGGAGCGGGCAGGAATTTGGACATGAGTCTAGGTTCGGATCGGTCATGGCCCTGTGGGTAGCGGAGCAGGCCCAGGGGCCGTGTAGCCGGATCCTGCTCCTATTTCGTGTGTCTAATTCTGTTAGATTCAGGAGATGGTTCTGTGATAGTGGATTGGCGGTTAGGATCAGATCAGCCATGATCTTATTGAATGGCGGAGCAGGCTCGAGGGGCCGATTGGCCTACTCCTGCTCCTATTTCTTATGTTCTTATGTCCCTGGCCTTGCCGGGTTCCCCCCAGCCCACTACCATGCTCCCCTGCATCCTCCCTGCCTCCCCGTAAATATAGGGGCCATTGTTTTGCAGATTAGTTTTGAATTTATCACTCTTCAAGTGCAGGTCCTGTCCTCTGATTCTACTGGTCTGGACAAGGTGAAATAGCTTGCTATGGCTTACATTATCTAGACTCTTCAGAATCCTAAAAGCAGCAATGATATCACCTCAATGAAAGCACCTCTTTTCTAATGAGAAGATGCCCAATCTACATAATCAATAGATAAGTGATAGATACTCTGTTTAAATTAAATTCCCTAGAGTGCATGGGATTACTGATGGGACCCTTTGAGCTTCTCCTAGCAGGAATGCCCTCAATATGAACAGGAAGGGTTAATTTGTAAAGTCATAACTGGTAATTTTACATAGTGGTAGAATTATCAGTCAGATCAAATTTTTGCACTTCTATGGAATGTATGTCTGGTCTTTCAAGCAGAGAACCTGTCCTGAGATGTTATAAATTGAAGGAAGATGTACACTAGCAGGCATGTGCCCAAGCTGCTATCCATCCTGTGTAACTGGTCCAGATCAGAAAACTGATCAACTACAGCCTATCAGGAAGTGCCCTAAGTATGCACAACCTGAGATGCTATTTTTAAATGTATAGGTTTTTACACTGACTTTATATCAATATGGGCAAAAATGATAGCTGGGAAAAATTCCTCGGATGGTCACCAAATACTTTGGCGAATGATATGGAACAAATGTTCAATTTAGGGCACTTGGGATATTGACCCACTTGCAGTAAATGTAAACTTATTTTCGAAAACATTTGAGAAGAGACTGCTCAGTACGTAATATTGTGTTTATCTTTATGCGTTGAAAGATATAAAAATATTTTTTTAATAATTTATTTTCTTCAGTTCGAAGTTCAGCAGTAAGATAAGATACGTCAGTAGCCTGGCAGAGCTGGAGGAGCTGATTCCCATGCAGCATGTTCAGATTCCAGAGACGATAAGAAAGTGAGTAATGTATTTCACATTCAGATAGTTGATGTGTACATACTCCAATGACATTAGTGCCGAAGTCCTTAAAATGACATTAAGTTAATCACTTCCTCTTTCCAATCTTTGGTAATTATTTTTTTTAAGTGTACCATAAAAGCTTTTGTTTGTGATGTGTATCTCTTTTATACACTCTTTTAAATTAATTTAAAAGTGAATTTCAACAGAATTAAGGTACATTGCCACATCTCCTATACCATGATACCTGTGGTGAACTATGCATATTTTATCTTTATTAATCTTGAAAAGTATGCTACTCAGTATTGAATCATAACCACTATATTTACAGGAAAACCAAATCCCAGTGGTAAATTTATTCATTTCACTGCATTACTTAATTTCCTCTCCAGTTAATTACTTTTGCATGCTTCTCAGCCATTTCTGTTTCCTCTATGAAGAGTACGATACACCTAAATTTAAGTTTCTTGGGTTACTGTAGTTTCTATTTGCCTGTTGTTATGGGTGAATGATGTAATCATAGAATCCTAACTCTTATTTGAAGCCCAACTCTATGAGCTCAGTATCTTAAATGATGATGTGAGGTAGGATCAAGGTAAAAACTGAGTGCACAGTGACATCTTGTATCCACTGTTCTTAGTAGGAAAAAGGTGCCTAGGCTACCTAAGTAAGTGCACATTTTATGTATGGATTTTAGGAGTAATAAAATGCTGAGAGCATTATTGGCAACTGATGCAATGATTTCTTCTGTGCACTAGATATAGCACAATAAACCTATTCTTTATGAAAATGTTTATGACTTTGCTACCGCTTTCACACAGAGGAAACCTTCCTCCTCCTCTTCCCAATGGACAATTGAGTCATAATCAGAGGACTTATATTACTAATTGGGTTTATTCCAAAACTAAAGCTGTACTTTTAAAAATGGCAATGAAGAAACAATTTGCCAGCAGCTCTAGTAACATGGCCTGCTCACGCACTGGTTTGCTGTGTACAGTGTTAACCACAGGCATTCTCCCCTACCGGTTGCATGTGGCATCTTCACAATTTCAGCCTGGCTGTCTGTGGTGAGATGAGCAGAGACAAGAAGGGTGCGATCTTGCCAGCCCTGGGGACGCAGGTATGGAGGCGGGACTGCCGGGAAAATGGCAGAATCTGGGGGTGGGTGCCCAACCCACCTCCGTGCCATCTTGCCAGGAGGCGGGTAGCCGACCCGCGCCGGGTCCCATCTCCTTGGAGGCGGGAAGGGGATTAGTGCCACTTATGTGCCTGCTAACAGGTAGTTAACAGGCAGATAAGAGGATTATCCCCATTTTACCCACACAATTGCGGGCTTCCCGAAGGCTCTGAACCCCGAGGCGAGCAGTGGGTCTGCGGGGTGCAAAAGTGCGCTGTGAAGGTAAGTGATGGGTGCAAGTGTGGAGAGGTGAGTAAGTGAGGTAAGTGGAAAGTGTTAGAAAAAGTTTACTTACCCAACTCTTGAAGCCTGCAGGAAGAAACAAAGGTATGTGGAGAGTCTCACACCTCCGCGGCAGAGATGACTGATGCAACAACCATCTAATTTCTGCTAAATACTGTAAAGAGGTTTGATGAGTCTTGAATTCAAGAACTCATCAAACTACAGAGAATATCAGTGTTTGACAGCTTCACAGAGCTGTCAAACGATGACTATTCATCTGTCAAAAAATTTTGACAGATGAAACGTCATATGTTGACATTCTCTGTAACCCTCTTTCCCTTAATTGGCCTGCTAAGTCCACTGGGCAGGCTTAACAAGGTCAATCAAGGGAAAATAGCGTGGGTTGGCCAGATGTTAATAGAGGCAGGACTAAAACCCAACAAGTGGGAGTCCCGCCCCCAAAAGGACCCCATTGGCAAAATCCAGCCCAAAGTATTCTAGAGGAAGGGAAAAATCAAAGGATAAGAATGCTTCCATTCTTTGTCATGCATTTATGAGCAACATAGGTAGAGGTAGGGAAGCAAATTACTGCCTGCCCTGTCAGTTTGTGGTGTCAGGAGAAAAATAACGAGGGAATTGAGAAATATTTAAAAAGGAAAAGTAATTAATGACTTCAACAGTGAACTGTCAATAAAGTCTGCACAGTTATTAGCAGCAGATATTTTCACTCAGTATATCACTCTTTCCCCCCTCCAGAAATGATAGTATGATCATAGTCTGATAGCATAAAGGTAAAAATCTTATATAAATGTTCAATCACTCATCAAATTCTTCTATCCGGTGTTATATTGGAGGCATTAACTTTTGTTAAAATAGTGGAGAGAAGAATTTGATATGACCGCATTATACATAACATCATAATGTGTATATCCTGAATATGCTGATTCCTTCTTGCAGTCTGACTGAAGAGCTGCCTTTTGTGTATTTTTCACTTTCAGTATCTAAGATACTGTTTCCATTATAGAACTGGTTCCTTTCAAACATTAAAAGCTTTGGATACCGACCAGAATATTTACTCCAAACCATAAAATCACGACTTTCTACTAGCACTCACTGGACTTTAGTGGTTGACACCAGCTCCTCTATCTGCATCTTACCCTATCCCAAGTTCTTCTCTGCTCCGATAGCAAAATACTGCAAATGTTGGAAATCCGAAATAACAACAGAAAATGCTGGAAAAACTCAGCAGGTCAGGCAACATCCGTGGAGAGAAATTTGAGTTGACGTTTCGGGTTGGACCCTTCTTCAAAACTGGAAAGAAAAGAAACTAGATCGAAGGCAGGGCTGCGATCGGACAAAAGAATAAAAGAAACAAAAGAAGTAAAAGAGATTAGAAGCTAGACGAGATGGTAATAGGCTGGGATGGGGTGTAAAGTGTACTGGCAGGGCAAAAGATAGCTGCCAGGTGTGAGAGAGAAACAAAAGGAAAGGGGGGGGGAAAAGGAGTGGAACAATTACAAGAGAAAATGAAATGGGGGCCGAGCTTATGATCTGAAATTGTTGAACTCGATATTGAGTCCGGAAGGCTGCAGACTGCCTAATCGGAAGATGAGGTGCTGTTCCTCGAGTTTACGTTGAGCTTCCGTGGAACAATACAAGAGGCCAAGGACGGTGAGGTCACACCTGGCAGCTATCTTTTGCCCTGCCAGTACACTTTACACCCCATCCCAGCCTATTACCATCTCGTCTAGCTTCTAATCTCTTTTACTTCTTTTGTTTCTTTTATTCTTTTGTCCGATCGCAGCCCTGCCTTCGATCTAGTTTCTTTTCTTTCCAGTTTTGAAGAAGGGTCCAACCCGAAACGTCAACTCAAATTTCTCTCCACGGATGTTGCCTGACCTGCTGAGTTTTTCCAGCATTTTCTGTTGTTATTTCTTCTCTGCTCCCTGTTTGTGTCAGTAGTATCTGGATACTATGACACTAGGGGGGCGAAATTCAGTTAAACCCCGTTTGGGGGCAGTAACTGAATTATCGCCAGAGATTTAGCACCCGGCACAGAAGTACCGCCCCGGCCACTAAATTCAGCTTACCGCCCCGGCGACGATGTGGAGCGCTATCTCGAGCGCACCACTTCCTCTTGGGGTGGTGTCATGGGGCACAAAGCACGGTAGCGCTGGAGCGTTAAGCGGCCGCTCCCCATAGCACTGACGCGTTTCACCACCCCTCCCCTTCTGTTAAAGGGGAGGGACGCTGCGACCTCTGCAGGGCCTCCGATGGCCCACACTAGCCCACCAGAGCAGCGTGGTGCTGTGGCTGCAGCCCGGCACCAAAACGCGGTGCTGGGCTGCGCGATGGCGGCCACGGACCATGTCGAGGGCCGCCACGGAGGGCTGACCTGGAGGTTGGTCAAAAAAAGTAAAATGGCGGCGTGGGTCACGGCTGCACCTCCCTTTATCTACCGGCCCGCGAGCGGAGGTCGGCCCGGCTCATGACCCGCAAGGCTGGCGCTGACACCACCCACAGCAGTCTCGCAGGGCGCAGCCGAATTTCTGCCATGAGACGGTGAGGGGTCGCAGTGGGGCGCTTAAGGGGTCGCAGCGCACGGCGATGACATCATCACCAGTGGCCCAGGGCACTACTAGCAGGGGCGCGGTGCTATCGGCTAGTGCCTCAGCAGCGCCCAGCCAAATTTCTCGGGAGGCACCCCTGCCCAGGCAATGAGCCCTTTGCGCCCCATTAGCGCCCCCCCCCCCCCTCAGAGGCGCTAACGGCAGGCGCAAAGGAGCCGAATTACGCAGCCTAAATGTTTGGCCCACATACTGCAGTCTCTGTGTTGGTTTAATTCACTACTGTGGACAACTTTATCCTGAGACTCCAGCTCCTTCCTGTCTGGTGCCCTTGGCTTTACATTGCTCAAGGATCACAGTTACTACTTTAGCTTGCTATCATTATTACCAGCATCGTACCTCAAGACTTCTCTTGTTAAGGTTTGTTTCACTGGCATCTATAATTTACCTCAGGACCACTTCGATAGTACTTGACATCGGAGTTAGCACCATTCTATACTCACTAAAAATACAGTGCATTCTCCCTCAACAGTGATATTTCTAATCAGCTGCCTTCCGAATTATCCAGTAGAATTTTTATGGGACAAAGGGGGTGAAATTCAAAGTGGTGTAGGCAGCACGCAAAATTTGTGCTGCCTGCTCATTATAATGATTGGAGTGCTGAACTCAGCGCTAAACGTGCTGTTGGTTGGCTTAGTGTTCAAGAATTAGGGGCCAATATCAAGTGCAATTTACTTGCCAATAAAATTTTGCCAAGGCTCTCTGCACTACTTAAAGGGGAGGTGCTTTGTTGCAGAAACATCTCGTTGTCACTTTGAAGTCATGGCTCAACAAGGAAGAGAGAGGGCAAGGAGTTTCTCAGATGCAGCACTGGAGGCCTTGGTCCTGGGGTGCACGGAAGACGCCAGGTCTTCTACTGGCAGGGGGGCAGGAGGCCTTCCAGGCAGCACACCAGAAGGCAGTGGGAGGAGATAGCAAAAGCTGTCAGTGCCACGTGTGTTACAGCTAAGACCTGGATCCACTGTCGCAAGAAGTTTAATGAATAACCTCACACAAGTACTCAAAGTCAGTGAATGCATCTTCAAATGCCATATCCACCAGCTGCACCACTAGCCTCACACACTGATCAATGCACCATACCCCATCACTCACCTACCAGCAGTCTCATAGCTTCACCTCATCCTCAGACATTTACCACTACTGCAAGACTCACCACCATATCTCACATCTTGCACACACTGCCAACTATTCAACCATGACAGGTACATTGCCCAAACACATTACACCACACTCACTTCTCTTTCTCTTACAGGCAAATGTGGCGCACAACAGACGTGAACAGCAGCAGACGGGTGGAGGAGAAGCCTGTCTTCAGAACCTCAGAGCTGGAGGAGACAGGGCTGGAGATCATTGGAGGGGCCCCCACCGAGGCCATGACGAGCAGCGAAGTTGAAAGCATTACTGGTGACGGTATGCTCATACCTAATTCTTCTTCTCATTCCCCCTTATCCCACAATCTCTTCGCACTTACAAGCTGCATATGGCGTAAGAGGCACACCTTGCTTTCCCCCTCCCTTTATGACAACCTGACCCTTGTGCCTTTTTCCTTTAAGGTACCCAAGAACTGCCAGCAGCCCAGCCTGTCCCCGGCATTGTAGAGGAGGAGAGTGAAGGGGAAGAGTTACTGTCACTGCATCTGACACTCCCAGGCACCAGCTCAGAAAATGGCACTGCACATACTTTAGAGGGCAGTACAGAGGCGGGATCTTCACGTGGTGTGTCACCAGGCATGAGTGGGCTGCAGTGAGGCCCGGGGTAAAGGGTAGCACAAGTGCCAGCTCCCCAGAGGGCATGTTCATGCATGAGTTCTGCTGCACAGGACTCAGATAATGACTTCAATGGTTTGGTCTTCAGAAGAAGGGTAATGGGCGTGCACACACAAATGCTTGGTGCAATGGCAAGCCTGCCAGAGAGCATCTTATCAATGTCAAGGAGCATGGAGGAGTCCGGCTCCAACTTTTTTCAGCGATTTGCGTGGAGCTTGGAGCCCATGATTTTCAGGATGGAAATGATGGGCAACTTGTGATGGGCGATGTCGCAGCTTCCATTGCAGCACAAACGGAAGCAACCCAACATCTGAGTGCTGCAGTGGAAGCTCAGACTGCTTTCATGCAGACTCAGTTTGCTGCCGCACAAACTCTCACTGATGCCATCACGGCTGTGTTTACAAGTGTGGAAAGGGGCTTGCAGGGTCTCGCAGCACTGCAGCGGTCTCTGCTCAAACAGACGGCTAAGAATGTTGAGGCGTCGCCCCGGTTGAGTGGCAGTGGCTCTGTGGAGCATGAACCTGCTGCCGTCTCTCAGGATGACAACATTCGTACTCCCACCACTGCCATTCTGCCAGTGCCCTTGCTGCTGCCTGTCATCCAGCCAGCCCAGACTGCTGCAGCCCATGCCGAGGTAGTGCAGTCTACAGCCGAGCCTTCCAGACCCAGACTTGCTCAAGGACATCCTAAAAGGCCATCTGCATTCTCACCCACGGAAAGTCAGCAGTCTTTCACCAGCCATGATGCAGCCACTGGGGTAGCACTGCATAGGAGCACTACAGTAGGCAAAGGAACATGAAAGACAGACACTAAGGGAATGCACGAGGGTGATTAGTTGACGTTAGGTAGTTTTGCATTCTTTCATTTTTAAACTATGTTTGGAAAGTTTGTTTTGTGGTGGCTCTCATTTCAGCGTTGTGCCCAAAAGGAAGCTGTGATGTTCCATGACAGAGGGAGAAGTGGTGAGCAACGGGGATCTGGGGTTTCATTCGGGGGAACCGGATTCTGATGAGGTGCTCAAGGACTGCCCATCCGGAACGTGGATCTGCTGCCTGCCTCCTCCCTTCCTCTTCCTTCTCCTGAGGTGGGCACGGAACCCATGGTGACTAGGGCTACGCCCTAATGATGGCCACGTTGTGGAGGATGCAGCAGACCACCACGAAATGAGACACCCACACTAGCATGTACTGAAGAGCCTTCCATGTGGTCAAGGCAGTGGAACCGTTCCTTCAGCAGCCCGCTTGTCTGCTCGATGAGGTTCCTCATGGCAGCATGGCTCTCATTATATGAGTGATGGTCATGAGTGGTGGGGTTGAGGAGGGCAGTCATCAGCCAGGTGTAGAGCCGATAGCCCGAGCCGCCACCCTCGAGTTCAACGTGGCGACTGGAAGACTGCTGGCACTGCAGACTGACACAGGATGAAGGCATCATGACTGCTGCCAGTATATTGAGCATTCACCATCATGATGTGCTGGGCATGGTCACACACCAACTGAACATTAAGTGAATGGTAGCCTATGCTGTTGTGGTACATCTCAGGATTGGTATGCAGTGCCCGCAAAGCCACATGTGTGCATTCGATGGCGCCGTACACCAGGGAGAAGCCTGATACCCTGGCAAAACCACATGCACGCTCCTCCTGCTTCTCTTTGTTCAGAGAGAAGACAATGAAGTCCCTTCTCCTGGAGTACAGAGCCTCTTTGATCTCCCAGATGCAGCGATGGACAGCGAACTGGGAGAAGTTAGCTATGTCTGCTGCTCCAAAGTGGAAGGATCCGGTGGCGAAAAAACTGAGGGTCACAGTGACCTTGAGGGCCACTGGGAGAGCTGTCGTTGCCCTGCTCTGAGGCTGCAGGTCTGATTCCAGGAGGTGGCTGAGTTCTGTGACCATCTCCTTGGTGAAGTGGAGCCTCCGAATACACTGCTCCTGGCTTAAGTGCAGGTAGGAGAAGTGTTCCCTGAAGACCCTAGGTGGATAAGGCCTCCTGCTGAGAGGCCTCCTGCCCCTCTTCCTCCTCCCTCTGCGAGTAGCTTGTCCTCCTCTTTGCTGCCTCTGCTCCATCTCCCTGTCATACTCGAGAGTGAGGGGCAGTTCAAGTAGAGCATCCATGACTGGGAGCAAGTAGTCTGAGCAGAACCCTTGAAATCAGAAGCAAGGCATTCTCCACTTGCAGCATCACTCCCTGTCACCTCAGCATTTTTAAATAACTGTAGAAAGCTCCAAACAGTTGCACAAACTTACACAGAGCCAGTAGAAAACAGAAAGCACGTCACCTTCAAGTTGTTAATGATCCCTTTAAATAGCACTGGTGTGGGGGGTAGGTCCCTCATGCAGCTGAATGCACATTCAGCTGTTCATGTTTTGGAGAGGACATTGAATGGAGCGGCAACCTTGAAAATGGCAGGTCTTGCGTCAAATCAGCATTGCACACTCATTGATGTCACAATCTGCCTCATTACCATTTTTCTAGGGAGAGCAGACAGCGGCCCCGCCACCGACCTGCCCAAAATGGAGGCTGTTGTGGGAAGCGAGGCTGGCTTTTTTTTTTCCAGAAACTGGCCTTAACAGCTGTCACTAAGGTGCCAGGTTTCACTACCAAAGGGGTAAAAATTCAGTGGCGCCCCCTTTAGGGCGCAAACTCACCAGTGCCCCGAAAAAGTTAGCACCCCTGCACCATAAATTCAGTGGTAGCACCCCAAGCAGGAGGTGGGGCACTACTGGAAGGGCTCCCCCTCCTTCCTGGGGCGCTACCAGTGAATATCGCGGCACAGTGTGCAGGCCCAGAGGTTCTGTACACCAGGCGAAGTAACTTCATTGTCTTCTCTCTCAAGAGAGAGAGAAGCAGGAGGAGCGCGCATGTGGTATTGCAGACCTCCCTCCCTGATTAAAGGGGAGGGGCCCAGCGCTGTGCGGACCAGGGCCCTACTGGACCTCCGGGGAGCGGAGTGCGGGAAAGCAGCCCGCCACTCAAGAGGAGTGCCGGGCTGAGCGATCGCGGCCGGCACCCCGAATAAAAAAGGGGAAGGGGAAGGGGCAGGTGCTGGCAGGCGGCCCAAAAAAAGGCTGCCCGACACTTGCCCTTTAACTTGCGCTTCTGTGGCTGTAAAAACGCCACCCTGACCCTGTCAGACATATCGTCCGGCGATAGGTCAGGGGACGCAACTGAAGTTAGAATTTCACGGGAGACGTTAGCGGCGCCACGCCCGGGCACTAGGGGCTTTGCGCCCCATTAGCGCTAGCAGGAGGCGCTAAGCAACCCAATTTTTCCCCCAAAGTCTTTCTGATGTGTCGTTTCATTGTACAATTGATAAAGACTAAAAATTTTTTGTTATTTGTATTGTATTTTTATCCTGTGCCTAGGGTATTACTGTACCATACATGAAAGATCAAATTTTAAAGAATTGTGATTATCTGCCAGTTTCCATTACTCACTCACCAGAAGCAGATGATGAAGATTCCACTGTAAAATATAATTATTGACTGGACTGATTGTTTTAAATAAGTAAATTACAGGATTCAGTACCTGAATAAGTCATCTTACTTCTGCTGATCTCTACCTTAATGTGCCAGTCTGCACTTCGAGATGCTAGTTCATTTTAGCAGACAATTCCCCTTGGAGAGGCAAGGATTAATCAGGGATAGTCAACATGGCTTTGTCAAGGGAAGATCATGTCTGACTAATTTGATTGAATTTTTTGAGGGGGTGACTAGGTGTGTGGATGAGGGTAACGCAGTGGATGTGGTATACATGGATTTCAGTAAGGCCTTCGATAAAGTCCCGCACAGGAGACTGGTCAAGAAGGTAAGAGCCCATGGAATCCAGGGTGCCTTGGCACATTGGATACAAAACTGGCTTAGTGGCAGAAGGCAGAGGGTGATGGTCGAAGGTTGTTTTTGTGACTGGAAGCCTGTGGCCAGTGGGGTACCACAGGGATCGGTGCTGGGTCCCTTGCTGTTTGTGGTCTACATTAATGACTTGGATATGAATGTAAAGGGTATGATCAGTAAGTTCGCGGATGATACAAAAATTGGTAGGGTGGTAAATAGCGAGGAGGGTAGCCTCAGTCTGCAGGACGATATAGATGGGTTGGTCAGATGGGCGGAACAGTGGCAAATGGAATTTAACCCGGAAAAGTGCGAGGTGATGCACTTTGGGGGGACTAACAAGGCAAAGGAATACACAATGAATGGAAAGACCCTAGGCAAGACGGAGGGTCAGAGGGATCTGGGTGTGCAAGTACACAGATCCCTGAAGGCGGCGGAACAGGTGGATAAGGTGGTAAAAAAGGCATATGGGATACTTGCCTTCATTAGCCGAGGCATTGAATATAAGAGCAAGGAGGTTATGATGGAGCTGTATAAAACACTGGTTAGGCCACAGCTGGAATATTGTGTGCAGTTCTGGTCGCCACACTACAGGAAGGATGTGATCGCGTTAGAGAGGGTGCAGAGGAGGTTCACCAGGATGTTACCAGGGCTGGAGCGCTTCAGCTATGAAGAGAGACTGGGCAGGTTGGGTTTGTTTTCCTTGGAGCTGAGGAGGCTGAGGGGGGACATGATTGAGGTGTACAAAATTATGAGGGGCATAGATAGGATGGATGCTGAGGAGCTTTTTCCCTTAGTAGAGGGGTCAATAACTAGGGGGCATAGATTCAAGGTAAAGGGCGGGAGGTTTAGAGGGGATTTGAGAAAGAACTTTTTCACCCAGAGGGTGGTTGGAGTCTGGAACTCACTGCCTGAAAGGGTTGTGGAGGCAGAAACCCTCACAACATTTAAGAAGCATTTGGATGTGCACTTGAAATGCCATAGCATACAAGGCTACGGGCCAAATGCTGGAATATGGGATTAGATTAGACAGGGCTTGATGGCCGGCGCGGACACGATGGGCCGAAGGGCCTCTATCCGTGCTGTATTACTCTATGACTCTATGACTCAGGTTGCTTAGCTTCTGCCCAGATACTCTTTATCAGGCAGCTCAGATTGGTGTTCTGCCAAGCTGCTTTTGATTTTCCCTCCAACTAAGGCCCTGTTACAGCTAGCAGAGTGGTTTGCTCTCCTGCACTGTCTCACCACCAACTGTCATCAAACTTTCCAAAGGCCGTTCAGCTTTGCTATATAGGAAAAGCAGATCTAATCATAGAAACATAGAAAAATAGGAGCAGGAGAAGGCCATTCAGCCTTTCGAGCCTGCTCCGCCATTCAATATGATCATGGCTGATCCTCTGTTCAATTCAATTCAATTCAAATCGCTTTATTGGCATGACAAGGTACATCTTATGTTGCCAAAGCATCGAAAAACATTCATGGTTGAACACATAAATATAGATCTATCCATACAGTGTATAAACAGATATATCCCTGAGTGTATAAATATACATTCATATAATTTGTATATACTCTTTTCTTATATTTAGTGGTTGTCCCTCTGTTTATGGCAAGCTGTAACATAGTGTGCCGCTAAGGTTACACAATTTCTCTCTTCCCCTAGTAGGTATGGGAGTTTTTGGTCGTCATTCAAATTTCTGAATTCCGGGCATATTTTTGTGAATTTTGGGTAGAAATTCTCCCTTATGCCCTGATATTTTCTACAAGCTGTGAGGAAGTGCATCTCTGTCTCCACCACTCCCTGACTGCAGTGAGAGCATATCCTGTCCTCTCTTGGTAGCCGGGTCTGCCTGTGTCTACCTTTTTCGATCGCCAGGCTATGTTCACTAAGTCTGTACATTGTCAAGGTTTTTCTCAGTTTGCTATCCTTTACCATGGTCAGGTAACTCTATCTCAATACCATATTCCCGCTCTCTCCCCATACCCCTTGATGCCTTTTGTGTCTAGAATCCTGTTGGATGAAGTCATCTAATCCTGTTGGATGAAGTCAACACCTGAGGCTCTGGTTTTAGTGCTGATACTTACTTTGATATCCTATTTATATTGCAGATCTGCTTTAAGAAGCAGTTTACATTAAGAATTGTATTCCAAAGCACTCAGCCATCAAGGAACAAATTACATGTACAAGCTTGTAATGTATCCATTAAAATCCTTTTCTGAAAGAGGGACATCCTTGAGAAGCTCATTCTGTACAACTGCTACCCCTCTGCTCCAGTTAAAATCTTTCAACATTCTGCTTTTATTTTCTCTCTATATCTGCTTTGGAATTTTTGTTATTACTTTGTGGGCTATAACCCTCTTTTAGTTTTCTTCCCTTATTGGCCTTTCCCAGGCTGCACAAGTCATCCAGATGAAAGTTTTCAACACCACCAATTCCAGTTGCTCAAACAGTTTTCACTGGGCCTATTTTTTGTTCAGTACGTCCACACGGTAATGTAGCTGAGATAACGAACTCAGAAAGGGTGCTGGAATCTGCATGCCATTATGATGCCTCAGTTTAGGTGTTTTGTGTCAGAAAGTAAATACTGAAGACATTGGTGGAACTATCTTAGAGCAGTAACCAAGCCCAACAGTTTAAGGGAGCAAAATTAACATCAGTAAAAATTCAATTGTTAATAAGGATGTTTCAGCAATCTTGTCATTTCAACTGCATATGTGTTAATTATGTTCTATTGCACGGTTACACTACACCGAGGTGATTATGGGCTCCTGTTGCAATTAGAACAGAGATAAAAAATAAAAGTTGCAAATATGGAAAACTGAAATTTAAAAAAATGTTGAAATGACAAACTTGACTAAACTGTGAATTAGTCAACCTCATTCTTTAATTGCAATAAATCTTAATTAGCTGCAGTATGGGACTTGGCCTGGGACTCAGATATGAATCATTTAGCTGGCAGTACAAACTGCTACTAAAATAAATGTCAATTGCCATGATTGATTAAATTTGATCAATTTGTTTCACTTAATTAGTTACAAATTATTATAATAAGCAGTTAGATAAGCACATGATTGTATATACAATAGCAAAATACTGCGGATTACGTGATTATATATAGATGGTTTGGATATTTCACTGGATTCTCTAAAGCAGTACGCATTCTCTCTCTCGACTATATAATAGACTGCAATCCAAAACCAATGAAACACTTGCTTGATCACTACATAAGAAATAGGAGCTGGAGTAGGCCATTTGGCCCTTCGAGCCTGCTCTACCATTCAACAAGATGGTGGCTGAAATTCTACCTTAACCCCACCTTCCCGCACTATCCCCATATCCCTTTGTTCCCTTCGTTCTCAAAAATTTATCAACCTCTGTCTTGAATAAACTCAACAACTGAGCATCCACAGCTCTCTGGGGTAAAGAACTCCAAAGATTCACAACCCTTTGAGTGAAGAATTGCTCCTCATCTCAGTCCTAAATGGCCGATCCCTTATTCTGTGACTGTGACCCCGTGTTCTAGATTCCCCAGCCAGGGGAAACATTTTCCCAGCATTAACCCTGTCAAGCCACTTAAGAATTTTATATGTTTCAATCAGATCACTTCTCATTCTTCTAAACTCTAAGGAATATAGGTCTAGTTTACTCAATCTCTCCTCATAGGGCAATCCCTCATCCCAGGAACCAGTCTAGTGAACCTTTGCTGCGCTCCCTCTAAGGTAAGTACGTCTTTCCTTAGGTAAAGAGACCAGAACTGTACACAGTACTCCAGGTGTGGCCTCACCAATGCCCTGTATAATTGTAGTAAGAATTCTTTACTCTAATACTCTAATCCCTTTGTAACAAAAGCTAACATACCATTTGCTTTCCCAATTGCTTGCTGTACCTGCATGTTAACTTTCTGTGATTCATGTACAGGACACCCAAGTCCCTCTGAGTGCAAACATTTGCCAGTCTCTCTCCATTCAAAAAATATTCTGCTTTTTTGTTTTCCCTACCAAAGTGGATAATTTCACAGTTCCCCACATTTTATTCCATTTGCTATGTTCTTGCCCACTCAGAAAACTTGTCTATATCTCTCTGCAGCCTCTTTGTGTCCTCCTCACAGCTTACTTTCCCACCTAACTTTGTATCATCAGCAAACTTGGTTATGTTAAACTCAGTCCCTTCATCTAAGTCATTAATATAGATTATAAATAGCTAAGGCCCAAGCACCAATCCTTGTGGTACCCCGTTAGTTACAGCCTGCCAACCTGAAAAAGTCCTGTTTATTCCTACTGTCTGTTTTCTGTCCATTAACCACTCCTCAATCCATGCTAATACATTACCCCACTACCATGAGTCCTAATTTTGTGTAATAACCCTCTTGTGTGGCACCTTATCGAATGCTTCCTGAAAATCCAAAGATCTGGTTCCCGCTTATCCATCCTACTAGTTACATCTTCAAAAAAACTAACAGATTTGTCAAACATGATTTCCCTTTCATAAACCATGTTGACTCTGCCTAATCATATTATGATTTTCTAAATGTCCTGTTCCCATGTCCCTAATAATAGGTTCTAACATTTTACCTACTACTGATGTCAGGCTAACTGGCCTATAGTTCCCCGTTTTTTTCTCTTCCTCCTTTCTTAAATAGCGGGGTTAAGTTTGCTACCTTCCAATCCTTGGGGACTGTTCTAGAATTTAGGGAATTCTGGAAGATTAATTCCAGTGCACCAACTATCTCGGCAGCTACCTCTTTTAAAACCCTAGGATGCAGGTCGTCGGGTCCAGGGAATTTGTCGCCACTTAGTCCCATTAATTTCTCCAGTACTATGGCCTAGAAATTCAGTTGTTTGCGCCAGCCACTAGCGCCTTAGGAGGAGGAGAAGTGGGGCGCTAAACAGCTGGCGCCCGGGCGCGGCGCAATGTGCGTCTCTCGCGAAATTCAGTTAAGATTTAGCGGCGGCGCAAAACCTTTGCGCGCGCTCAGCTGCGCGCGCAGATCCTGACGTAATTTCATGGTGCAACGCCCTTTGTGCGCCCCGAACCGGAAATTCAGTGGCGCCGGCCTATTGTGCGCCTGGTGCCCCCCACGACTGGTATAGGGGAATGGTTACCAGTCGCTGCGGGGCGCGGGGGGCGCTTATTAAAGGGGACTCCTCCTGCAGTATAAATGGCAGCCATCTTGCTCCTCTCCTTCTTTGTGAGGTACAGATATTTGGAGAGAGACAAAGGTAGAGAGCTTTCTGGTTTGGTTCAACACTTGCACAGGTACTTGTGGCTTCAGGCCAGAGCTTTGCACTTGTATTTAACTTTCAGTGTCATAGCATTGATTGGAAACATATAATGGGGGCTGCAATGGGTGGAAACGTTGGCTTACTGCATTGCATTCAAATGGCTCAGAGACACCGTGAGAGAGTGCCAGTCATGGCCAGATGGAGAAGGGCCAACAGGCGTCGGCAAAGGAGGCCTTACCCACCCAGGGTATACCACTAGCAGTTCTCATATCTGAACATTTCTGAGGAGCAGTGTGTTCGGAGGTTGCGATTCAGAAGGGAGGTGGTCACTGAGATCTGCCACCTGCTTCGCAGAGATCTGCAGCCACAGCTGAGGAGCAGGACGTCTCTGTCGGTGGCAGTGAAGGTGACGGTGGCTCTCAACTTCTATGCCACCAGCTCCTTCCAATCCACTACTGGGGACATTTCCAACATCTCCCAGTTCGCGGTACATTGCTGCATCCGCCAGGTGACCAATGCCCTTTTCAGAAGGAGACGTCAGTTCATCTCCTTCCCCATGACCGTGGACAAGCAGCAAGAGCGTGCAATGGGCTTTGCAGCATTAGCGGGCTTCCCATCGTGCAGGGCGCCATTGACTGCATGCCTGTGGCTTTGCGGGCACCTCTATAGAATGCCAAGGATTACCGCAACCGGAAGGGCTACCATTCGCTCAACGTGCAGTTGGTGTGTGACCACAGGCAGCTCATCCTAGCTGTCAATGCCCGCTTTCCAGGCAGCAGCCATGATGTCTTCATCCTGCGCCAGACTTCTGTGGCAGACATGTTCCAGGCCCAGCCTCACCCACGAGGATGGCTTCTCGGGGACAAAGGCTATCCTTTGTGCACCTGGCTGATGACCCCGCTCCGTGCGCCCAGCACCCCTGCTGAAGAGCGATACAATGACAGCCAGGAACATCATTGAGCACACAATCGGCATGCTCCAGCAACGGTTCCGCTGTCTGGATCATTCCGGGGAAACCTTACAGCACTCGCCTGAGCAAGTCTCCCATTTCGTTGTCGTGTGCTGC
Organism: Somniosus microcephalus; assembly: GCF_052327205.1. NCBI lineage: Eukaryota > Metazoa > Chordata > Chondrichthyes > Squaliformes > Somniosidae > Somniosus > Somniosus microcephalus. The sequence continues at coordinate 136,056,897 of NC_140987.1, forward strand.
ATGCTGCACAACCTGGCTATCCGCAGGACTCGGCCACTGCCAGCTGACATTGGAGGACCACCAGAGGAGGAGGAGGAGCACCAGCACGGGAGGGAGGCAGAAAGTGCAAGGGCCGCCTGTCGGCGGCTTATTGCAAGTCGGTTCTAGGCCCCCTCTCAGAGAATGGCTTGTGCCAATGACAAGATGAATGTAGCCGCTCCGCAAGCCCTCAGCCGATCAAGGCAACCAAGACTTCCAAAAGCAAACATGGACAGTGCGATTTAAGAATTTTTTTTACTGTGAGACCTCTGTGCCCTTCCCACATGACAAACTAATGGAGAGAAACCCCCCCCAAAAAACACAAATACGCCAGTCTCGGCCTCTGTATATAAAACAAATACACCAGTCTCGGCCTCTGTATATAAAACAAATACACCAGTCCAGGCCTCTATATATAAAACAAATACACCAGTCTCGGCCGCTATATATAAAACAAATACACCAGTCTCGGCCTTTATATATAAAACAAATACACCAGTCTCGGCCTCTATATATAAAACAAGTACACCAGTCTCAGCCTTTATATATAAAACAGCACATTTGGCCACACCTTCTACTTTTTCCCCTGCGAGGGTGATCCGTCTCTCTTCCGTGACTGGCCCCTTCCCTCCCTGCAGCTCCTCCTCAATGGGACCCCAGTGGCTGCAGCAAGGCTGGGGGAAGGCTGCTGAGGGTCAGATGGTGAGATGGCAGATGCCCTTGGGGGTCGGCCTGGACCAGCTCTGGGCCTGGAGGGGCCGGCTGCTGACTGCTCCAACTCTGCTTGGGCGGCAACAGTCTGTCCTATGGCTGGTGGCAGCTGCAGTGGAGGAGTGGCAGTGTTGGCTGCAGGAATGCTGCCAACCTGACAGAGCACAGGCACGCCCTGGTCGGCTGATACACTGGCACTCGCACGGGCCAGCACTGCAGCATGCACAGCAATCTGCTGAAGCACAGACTGCTGGGCTGCTGCGGCGCGGCGAGTGCCCCGGCGATGCCTGGCCGATCCTGCGAGTGTGGCAGCAGTTAGTGCCCGTGTGGCCCTGGTCTGTGTCTGCATGACACCAGCCAGTGAATGCACGGCACGACTGAGCACTTGGCTAGAAGCCACCTGTGATGCAGCGAAGTCCTGCTGACTCCTAGCCTGTGCTGCACTGAATTGTTGCAGACACCTGGCCTGTGCTGCCCCGAATTCCTGCACACTCCTTGCCAGTGATTCTATGGAGTCAGGCATCCTTGCCACTGCAGCCATGAGCTCAGTGTGCCTGCGCTCAGCCTGGGCGTCCATTTCCGCTAGGAGCCGCACCTCCTCTGCGCTCACCGTAGCAGGACTGGAGGCCACACTCACCCTCCGGGGAGAAGGCCGCCGAGCTTCCCCACCCCTCCCGCGTTGCTGCAGCCCGCAGGGCCCCGGAGCTTCACTCTCCTCCGACCCTTCCCCCCTGCTCCCCTCCAGGGAAGATGTGTCACCATCATGGCCATGGGCTGCCTCGGCTGAGGGTGTCCCTGATGGGCCGGCTTCTTCTTCCTCCTCCTCTATGTCGGACTCCGACACAGTGCCAGCTTGAGGGGCCGCCTCCTCACCTGGCGATTCACCATCTGAAAGCAGGGAGGCACAAGAGTTGCTTTAGAGTGAGGACAGGGCGGCAGCGAGGGAGGCATGAGTGCTGCTATGCACTGCATTGGTTCGAGAGTGGCAAAGGATGCTGGTGTGAGGCGCAAGTGGAAAGAGAGAGGTCAAAAAGGTGATGACCTTACCATTGGTTCCCAGAACAGGGTCGGTATCTCCAGTGGCGATGGGGCCAATCAGCCGGCCTGCCATGATCCGTTCCACTCGCTACTCTAGGTCGCTGAGCTGTTTCAGGTCAGGACGGCCTCCCCCGGTCTGTCGCTGCTGTCTTCTGTTATGCGCCAGCTTGCCCTGCAAGAGAAAGGACGGCCTCTAAGTACAGTGTGAAGCCTTGATCTTGCCTGCACTGCCTCCCATGGTTGAATAGCCCTGACAGTGTGAAGCCCTGATCTTGCCTGCACTGCCTCCCATGGTCGAATAGCCATGACAGTGTGAAGCCCTGATCATGCCTGCACTGCCTCCCATGGTCGAATAGCCCTGACAGTGTGAAGCCCTGATCTTGCCTGCACTGCCTCCCATGGCTGAATAGCCCTGACAGTGTTTAAAGTCCTGAATGTGCAAGTGCTTTTCATGACAGTCCCATAGCTGCTGGATGAGGGCTGGGCATTAGGGCTTACAGGTCCCTTTGGCCATAAAGTGAGGTGCACATGCAGGGATGAGAAGGATACTGGAAACGGTACTCACCCTGACAACCCGAGTGAGGTTGTTGAATTTTTTCCGGCATTGGGCTGGAGTCCTGCCAACCACGTTGTTGGACGTGACCGTTTGCCACCTCCCTCCAGGCTTTCCGATATTCGGCGGGCAGCGGCCTCCTGCCACCCTCAGGAAAGAGGACATGGCGCCTGCCACTGCGCCAACCAGCACCCTCAGGTCACCCACACCAAAGCGCTGCGCTCTCTCCCTGGCCTTCTCCATTCTTCTGGGCATGGAGCAGTTCCAGCAGCAGTGTTCAGGTCTTGCTTTAGGGCTGCAGTGTGCAGGGCGTGGCAGCCAAACAATTCCACCCTCCCCCTTTAAGAGCTGACCGGCGCCTGACTGTCTGCCCTCAATGAGCCACTCGCCACACATGCGCTGCGCCCGCCCTTGGTGTTAGCGCCCCGGATCGCCAGCTTAGCACCTAATGAGAGTCGTGCATCGCCTGCTTTAGCGCAGCAGCAACCTCTTGGGGCATTGCAACTGAATATCGGTGAAGGTGTCGCTAAGTTGTGCCGGGCGCAAAATTTAGCGAACGCCCAGCTGTAGCGCCTCAAACGTGGCTATACTGAATTTCTAGGCCTATGTCTTTACTTATACTGATTTCTTTAAGTTCCTCATTCTCTCTAGGCCCTTGGTTCCCCATTATTTCCGGAATATTTCTTGTGTCGTCTACTGTGAAGACAAATACAAAGTATTTGTTTAATGTCTCGGCCATTTCCTTATTGCCCATTATAATTTCTCCTGTCTCTGCCTCTAATAGGCCCACGTTTACTTTCACTAGTCTCTTCATATTTACATACATAGAAACGTTTACAATTTGTTTTTATGTCTGTTGCTAATTTACTCACATTCTTTTTTCTCTTTCCTTATCAATTCCTTGGTCCTCCTTTGCTGAATTCTAAAATCCTCCCAATCCTCAGGCTTACTATTTTTGGCAACATTATAAACGTATTACTTTGATCCAATACTATCTTTAACTTCTCTTGTTAGCCATGGTTGGATCACTTTTCCTGTGGGGTTTTTGTACCTTAAAGGAATGTATATTTGTTGTAAATTACATATTAATTCTTTAAATGCTAGCAATTGCTTGCCTACTGTCATACCTTTTAATGTAGTTTCCCAATCTACCTTAGCCAACTCACCCCTCATACTTACGTAGTTTGCTTTGTTTAGATTGAAGACCCTGGTTTCAGATTTAACTAAATCACTTTCAAACTCAATATAAAATTCTATCATATGATCACTCTTCCCTAAAGGCCCCTTTACTACAAGGTTATTAAATAACCCTTTCTCATTGCACAAACTAGATGTAAAATAGCCTGTTTCCTAGTTGGTTCTTCAACATATTGATCTAGAAAACTATCTTGTATACATTCCATGAATTCGTCCTCCACACTATTATTGCAAATTTGGTTTGCCCAGTCTATATGTAGATTAAAGTCCCCCATGATTACTGTATTACCCTTGCTACATGCACCTCTAATTTCCTGATTTATACTCTGTCCTACATTACAACTACTGTTTGGGAGCCTATAAACAATGCCCACTAATGTTTTCTGTCCCTTGCTGTTTCTTAGCTCCACCCAAACTGATTCTATTTCTTGATCTTCGGAGCTAACAGCCTTTCTCTCTACTGTCTTTATCCCATCCTTTATTATCAGGGCTACCCCTCCTCCTTTTCTATTTTGCCTATCTCTTCTAAAGTTAAGTATCCTGGAATATTTAGTTCCCAACTTGATCACTTTGCAACAATGTCTCTGTAATGGCTATTAGATCAAACCTATTAATTTCTATCTGCGTTATTAATTCATCTATTTTGTTGTGAATGAAATTGACCAGAGTTTTTGCGGCAGCGCTAAACTCTACTGCTCCGATCTCCTGCGCCCGCAGATCGTGCTGTCAGTCGAGCGTGCAACGTCCCGGACTGGATATTGATTGCCGCCCCCTTCCTTTCCACCTGCCGCAATCAACGACAGGGAGAGTGGAACGTTTTCCAGTCGGTAAGGGGCTGGGGGAGCGCTATATAAAGACACCCTCTTCCTGCCTTTTATGGTTGGAGACATTTTTGCACCATTCATTCTGACAGAGAGAGACTTTTGCAGAGAGTCAACGCTGTGTGAAGTAGCAGCACTTTGCAGGTTCTTTTGGATTTGACCTTCATTACTTTGATTGTCAAGAGACTATGGGGTCTGCACTGATTCGGGGCGTCATCCTGCGCCTGCAGAATCGGAGGCATCAGAGACGAAGAGAGAGAGTGGCAATCATGGCCAGAGGGAGGAGGGCCAACAGGCCTCTGCACAGAAGACCTTACCTTCCCAGGGTATTCCGGGAACAATTCTCCTACATTCATTTGTCTGAGGAGCAGTGTTTGTGCAGGGTGCACTTCAGCAAGGAGGTGGTCACTGAGCTCTGCCACCTGCTGCAGCCAGATCTGCAGCCTCAACTGAGGACCAGGACGTCTCTGTCAGTGGCAGTGAAGGTCACAGTGGCTCTGAATTTTTATGCCACCAGCTCCATTCAAGCAGTCACTGGGGACATCGCCAATATCTCCCAATTCGTGGTCCATTGCTGTATCCAGCAGGTCACAAATGCCCTCTATAAAAGGAGATGCCAGTACATCTCTTTCCCGATGACCCGGGCCAAACAGCATGAACGCGCATTGGGCTTTGCGAGGATAGTGGGCTTCCCCATGGTGCAAGGTGCCATTGACTGCACACATGTGGCACTGCAGGCACCGCATGAGAATGCAGACGTTTTCCGAAACTGCAAGGGGTTCCACTCCTTAAATGTCCAGTTGGTCTGTGACCACAGACAGATGATGCGCGCTGTCAGTGCCCGCTATCCTGGCAGCAGCCACGATGCTTTCATCCTGCGCCAGACTGGTGTGCCAGAGCTTTTCCAGGCAGCGCATCAGCCAAGTGGTTGGCTCCTCGGGGACAAGGGTTATCCACTCTGCACCTAGCTAATGACACCGCTCTGTAACCCCAACATCCCTGCTGAGCTGCGGTACAATGAGAGCCATCTCGCCACCAGGAACATTGAGCAGATGATCGGCGTGCTCAAGCAATGGTTCCGCTGTCTGGACCACTCAGGAGGAGCCCTGCAGTACTTGCCTGAGTGAGTCTGTCTCTTCTTAGTTGTTTGCTGCATTCTTCATAACCTTGCAATCCTCAGGACCCAGCCAATACCACCAGGCCTTGGTGCACTACCGGAGGAGGAGGAGGATGATCAGCAGCAGCACCAAGGCGAGAGGGAAACCCACAGTTGAAACTGCAAGGGCCATCGGTCAAAGACTGATAACAAGCCGCTTCTCGGCCCCTACTCAGGAAATGGCTTCTGGCATGGAGAACAACATGATGGAAAGCAACCCGCAATCCCTATAGCCAGACAAGGCAGCGATGATTCCAAAGGCCAAACGTACATTTTGAATACAACAACTTTTTTATTTTACAAATTTTGTGTGCGTCATTTATTCATGACAAACTAACAGAAACAAACACAAAAAAATCATTAATATAACTGGTTCTCACAACCTGGAGATAATGGCCAAAACACTAAATAAAAGTTATCAGATGAACCTCGGCCTTTAATAAAAGCATTCCCAACATTTCGTCAGAACTCCTACTTTTTGTCCTCGAGGGTGATTTTCCCTTGCCACTTGCCCCCCTTCCCACCCTACTGCTTCTCTGTAATGGGGCCCCAGTGGCTGCAGCAAGGCTGCTTGAAGGCTGCTGAATGTCAGATCCTGAGACTACAGACACCCTTGAAGGATGTCCTCGATCAGCTCTGGGCCTAGAGGGCCCGGCTGCATACTGCACCAATTCTGCATGGGCGGCAGCAGTCTGGGCTGCAGGTGGTGGCAAGTGCAATGGGGAAGTGACGGAGGTGGCAGCAGGAATGCTGTCATCTTGAGAGAGGACAGCACCTCCCTGCTCGACCAACACACTGGCACTCCCACGGGGCAGCACCTCAGCATCCAGAGCAATCTGCTGGAGCACAGATTGCTGTCCTGTTGCGGTGCCGTGAAAGCCCCGGGGCAATGTGTCTGAACCAGCAACGGTGGCAGCAGTCAGTGCTTGCGTGGCCTCAATCTGAGACCATTCTGAGATTGGATCACGGCAGCTAGTGACTGAATTGCAACACTAAGCATTTGCATGGCATCCGCCTGTGCTGCAGCGTTGTGCTCCATACTCCTTGCCAGTGCATCAATGCTTTCGGGCACCCTTCCCACTGTACCCATGAGCTCAGTGTGCATGTCCACCGCCTGGGTGTTCATTTCAGCGATGAGCAGCTGCTCCTCTGCGTCCAGTGCAGCACGATTCGCTGGCCTACTCTCCCTCTGGGGAGAAGGCCCCCGAGCTTCCCTACTCCCATCGCATTGCTGCAGCCTGCTAGGTCCCGGAGCTTCACCCTCATGAGACCCTTCCCCCCTGCTCCCCTCCAGGGAAGAAGTGGTCCCTGTGTGGGCATGGGCTTCCTTGGGAGAGGTTGGCGCTGAGGCTCTGGCTTCCTCTTCCTCCTCGCCTGCGGCTTCACTCCCACTGGCAGCTTGAAGGCCCGTCTCCTCAGCTGGTGAATCACCATCTGAAAGCAGGGAGGTACAAGAGTGGCTTTAGTGTGAGGACAGGGGGGCAGTAAGGGAGGAAGGAGTAAGTTGGATTGAAAGTGTAAAAGGCTGGTGCTGTGAGGGACAAGTGGAATGAGAGAGGAGAGAAAGCTGATGACCTTACCATTGCTGTCCCGAACGGGGTCGGCCTCTCCAGGGATGACGGGACCGATCACCTGGCTTGCCACAATCCTGTGGACGCGCACCTCAAGATCGCTGAGGGGTTGCAGCTGAGGCGGCCCTCCACCCATCCGTTGCTGCTGTCTCCTGTTGTGAGATAGCTTGGCCTGCAAGAAAAAGGACGGTGTCTCAGTAAATATGCAGCCATGGTCTTGCCTGATGTGCCTCCCATATTTGAATAGCCCTTACTGTATGCAGCCATGGTCTTGCCTGATGTGCCTCCTACATTTGAATAGCCCTTACTGTATGCAGCCGTGGTCTTGCCTGATGTGCCTCCCATAGTTGAATAGCCCTTAATGTATGCAAGGTGTGGAATGTGCATGTGTGTTTTATGAGATGGCCTTAGGTCTTGGATGAGTGTTGGGCATTGGGGTTTTAAAACCCTTGGGCCATAGAGTGAGGTTGAGATGGGGGGATGGAGATGTATTGAAAAGCAGCCACTCACCCTGATGACCCGAGTGAGGTCGTTGAACTTTTTGCGACATTGTATATGGGTCCTGGGCACCATGCTCCTGGAGGAGACGTGCTGAACCACCTCCCTGCACACTCTTCTGTAGTCGCGCAGCAATGGCCTCCTGCCACCCTCAGGGTACAGTATAGCTCTTCAGCGCTCCACTGCGCCAACCAAAGCCTCCAAGGCCCGCTCGCTGAAGCGCTGAGCTCGTTCCCTGACCCTCTCCGTAGTCCTTGGCTGGAAAGTTTAGGCACCGGTCTGTCCATGACGAGATACAAGCCTGCAATGAGCAGGGTGTGGCTGGAGAGCAAGATCGACCATCCCCTTTAAGAACTGGCCGACGCCAGTGTGTCTCTGTTCCATTGCTAACTGACATCACCTGAGCTTCGCCCGCGCTCTGAGTTAGCGCCTCGCTCCTCGGCCTTTGCACCTTAAGACAGGTGTGTAGCGCCTGATTTAGTGCTCCAATCACCTCCAGGGGCGATAGAAGCCAAGTTTGCAGTCCGAGGCAATAATTAGCGCCAGGCGCTAAACTTTGCGCCCGGCCGATAATTGCGCCCCAAACGGGGCGATATCGAATTTCTCCCCCCCCCCGACTTTCTGGGTGCAGGATTACGGAATGGTGCAGGAAAATCTAAACACTCCCAAGGGTCCTGTTTACCTATAGATTAACAGGAATTCATTTATAAGATGGAATATGGCGGAAGTTATTTGAGAGACAGGAGTGAGATTACCTTTCTGCTAGGAGATGGTGGCAATCATACTGTTTTGCAAGCATCAGTTCACGCGCATAAATGGTAATTCTGAGATTAGTACCAAGAGTTCCTACTCTGGGAGGTAAGAAAAATGAGTCGTCTTCTATAGTTAGACTAACTTAAATGAAAATATTGAAAAACAACTTTTATGATACAGCATAATCTCAAAATTCAGGACCCTTCTTAAAATATACTTCTTTGACCAAGCTATTGGTCACCCCTCTGAATCTCTCCTTTGGCTCATGCTCTGTTTTTCCTTGTGAAGCACCTTGGGAAAATTTCTATTTTAAACATGCTATATAAAACACCATCGCATACCTGAAAAGTATTCATAGGAAATGAGAAAATGTCCATCAAGCTCTATAAGGATGCAGTCAGAGTACATACTCTAGTTGAAGAGCTGGAAACCAACACAAGCACAGTGGGTCAAATGGCCTCTTTCTGTGCTGTAATCTTTATGATTCAGTGAATTTCAGTTAGATTATTGGATCGCATGAAAGCACTAATACCGTGACGGCACCATACACACTACTTTCCCCACAAGACTAGCAGGAATTAGGCAGGTATACAAAAGCCATTAAGTGAGTGTATAATACATTCCTCACTACACTGCAATATATTATATAGATATATACTCCCCGCACTTCACCCCCCACCCCCACCCCCAGTCCAGAGTTCCAAAGACAGCACAGGTATGTTAACATTGGGGTGGTCTCACTAGTAAGAGGGAGGGGCTCTGAATGTTCAGAATAATTTCCCAAAGTACCTCTGTACCATAAATATAAACTGATTTAATCATATATCAACTGCAAACATTTTTTTTTAACTTCTCTTGAACACTTTGCTAGGATTTTAATAGCACACAATTTATTGATTTGCACATGTTATTGTGAATCATTAAAAACAGTGAAACAGAGATTTACTTATTTCACCAATTGTATACCCATCAGAATAATGTAGGGAACAGAAAAGATCACTGTGGATAGTCTGTGAAATGCAAAATTGTTCTCTTAACCAATTGAACTATCTTACTTCACCTCATAAACGACCAGTCTATATGATGAAATTGCCTTTTTTTATAATCACTTGTTGGAGTTGGTTCCTTTGCTTTTTGGGTTCATGTAGCCTCTTGCATTTTTCAATTAACTTTGTTCAGAGACTACAGGAAACTCTTTTTTATCCGGCACCGACAAGACCGGTGTGGTGCCGGTTGATTAAAATGTCCGGATTATAGAGAGGTATACTTACCAAGGTACGAGAGCCCCGTACACGGCCACAGGTGCAGGAGCCCCGGTTACACAGCCACAGATCCAGGAGTTCATGTTGCACGGCCACAGGTGCAGGAACCCCATTTACACGGCCACAGGTGCAGGAACCCCATTTACACGGCCACAGGTGCAGGAACCCCATTTACACGGCCACAGGTGCAGGAACCCCATTTACATGGCCACAGGTGCAGGAACCCCATTTACACGGCCACAGGTGCAGGAACCCCATTTACACGGCCACAGGTGCAGGAACCCCATTTACACGGCCACAGGTGCAGGAACCCCATTTACAAGGCCACAGATCCAGGAACCCCGGTTACATGGCCACTAATCATCTATCTATCTATATATATGAAAGGATAGTGGTGTCTGTCTGTCCGGGCATCACTCAAAAGTTATAGGGCGTACCTACACATATGTTATATCAAAAGAAAAGTTATGACTAGGAGGGTATCCTAGGCATATTTACTTTTTTTTAAAAGTTTAAAAAACATACAAAATCCGCTAATTAGCGGTTGACCAATCAGGGGAGTGTCATAGGCGTATTTGACCAATCAGGGGAGTGTCATAGGCGTATTTGACCAATCAGGGGAGTGTCATAGGCGTCTTTACTTTTAAAAAAATGTTCAAAATAGCGGTTGACCAATCCTGAGGTGAGTGGCAGCCATTACAGACCGGCCGGGCCTGCAGCTAAAGAAATTTCTCTCTCTCTCTCTCTCCTTTCCCCCCCAGTCTCTCTCTCTCTCTCTCTCTCTCTCTCTCTCTTCCCCCCCGTCTCTCTCTTCTCCCCCCAGTCTCTCTCTCTCTCTCTCTCTCTCTCCTTCCCTCCCTCTCTCTCTGAGCCGTCCCTGACCGAAATCGGACACGGGAGTCCGCAGTGAAAGGCGATCGTCTGCCGCCCGGCCAACCGGGTCCAAAGGCCCGCCACGTTAACGATGAGGGAACCCCGGGCTCGCTTCGGAGCGATGGGCACCTGGCCTCCAGGTGTCGGACTGACTCCGTTCTGGTACTGGAAAGGAGGGAGAAACAGGGGAGGGGAGAGGGGGAGGGGGAGAGAGAGTGGGGAGGGAGGGGGAGAGAGAGCGGAGAGAGAGAGTGGAGAGAAAGGGGCAGGGAGAGAGAGAGGGTGAGGGAACTTCCCACCGACCTCACAAAATGGCAAAGGAGGGAGAGACAGGGGGGAGGGAGAGACAGGGGGAGGGAGAGGGAGAGGAAGGGAGAACGAGCGGGGAGGGAGGGGCAGGGAGAGAGAGGGGGTGGGAGAGAGAGGGGGAGGGAGAGAGAGAGGGGGTGGGAGAGAGAGGGGGAGGGAGAGAGAGAGGATGAGGGAACTTCCTGCCGACCTCACACACCTCTCGCGGCCATCAGGCGCCATTCCCTCCTTCCTCTCCGACCAGCGAAAAGCAAGCTGCGGCTAATTGTCACAGGTGAGGACGGTGTTTGTTGTCCGGTGACTCGGTCGGCGTGCCGCAGCGCGAGCTCAGCTGGGGTGACTCGGGCTGGGCCTCAGGCGCTACCCCACGCACGGGGACTCCGGGCCCCTCTCTCTCTCTCTCTCTCTCTCTCTCTTCCCCCCCCGTCTCTCTCTTCTCCCCCAGTCTCTCTCTCTCTTCTCCCCCCCCTCTCTCTCTCTCCCCCCCAAGTCTCTCTCTCTTCCCCCCCAGTCTCTCTCTCTCTCGCTCCCCAGTCTCTCTTTCTCTCTCTCTCCCCCCCGTCTCTCTCTTCTCCCCCCAGTCTCTCTCTCTCTCTCTCTCTCTCCCCCCCAGTCTCTCTCTCTCTCTTCCCCCCCCAGTCTCTCTCTCGCTCCCACGCCTCTCTCTCTCTCTCTTCCCCCCAGTCTCTCTCTCTCTCTCCTTCTCCCCCTCTCTCTCTCCTTCCCCCTTTCTCTCTCTCTCCTTCCCCTCTCTCTTTCCTCTCTCTCTCTCTCTTTCCCTCTCTCTCTCTCTCCTTCCCACACAGACAGACAGACAAACTCATTTATATATATAATAAAAATTATTTCTACTTTTTTCATAACAACATGCCCTCAAAAAAACCCTCGGCACCGCCAGGCACTCCAGCTAATATATAGTAAAACTTACTGAACCTACTCCTGAATTTTGCCGGTTAAGAGAGATTTCCGGATATCTGGGTGCCGGTTAAAAGATAGTTTCCTGCACCTTGCTTATTCCACGCAATTTGTTTGTTTCTTTCTCCTTAAAATATAGGGATTCACCAAGCTACAAGATTTTTAGTAAATCTCTAGTGAAAGCAAACCTAATTCAGCCAACTCCTTCCCCAACAATTTGGGAGTTAGGTATACAAAATACATATAGAACTCCTTAATTAACTTTAGAAAGACTGTGACAACGTGTCACAGTCCACAACATTTCCTTGTCCGGTTTCAAGGAATGCAACCTGCAGCTGTACCACTGTGAACCTTGGTTCTGCACGCCAGTTCTCAATAATGATAATTACAATTTTGTTTTAAAAGTCAAAAGATTAAAAGACAAAAAATCTCCTAATGAAATCTAATTTCACTATTGATTGTGAACACTGTTGGTAATCACCTAGCAAATGAAAATCTTTCCATTGAGCCCCAGTGCTTGTTTAAGTATCAAATTTTCAAATTTAAAAATCTCTATCAGATACCATAGAAATTTGCTCTGAAATAAATATTTGTTATCGAGTGCTTGAATTTTCACTTTTAAGATGTAAAGCCTAGACATTTTTTGTAGAACTGCAGTACAGAACAATTATTAGAGCACACTTCAATGTGTTGGACTAATGGTTGTCTTGTACTCCAGTAGGATGTTCTGTGATGACTTCACTTTTCAAAAGTTCTTATCAATGTCCAAACCAACACCTCTTGTTGATTTTTTAATATGCTGTCATTCATTTCCACTGATGTCCTAGAGGTGATTTCTTCTGCCTGCATGTCTATTTTGTGACAGAGATTTTTTATTTCCTAACTTTGGTTTAATGACTTATTTCCTATAAGGTATGAAGAAGAAAAGTGTATAAAAAGAAGGATGAGGTAAATTATGGTATTTCAAGCCATGTTACAGGCTGTAGCACTGCCCTCCTTTGCAGAAAACTAACCTATTGCTGTTGGGTGATCTCAACAATAGCTATTTTTGCTTGAATGTGCTGATCTTCTGTCTTTCTCCTGTCCCCTTACCTCTATTCTCATTGAAGTGTGAGTAATACTGGAACATAGCTTCATAGTCACTGACGGACAACATCAACAGCAACAACTTGAATTTATATAGCGCCTTTAATGTAGTAAATCGTCCCAATGCATTTCACAGGAGCACACAGAAATTGACACTGAGCCAAAGAAGGAGACATTAGGACAGGTGACCTTGGTCAACTAGGTAGGTTTTAAGCAGTGTCTTGAAGGAGGAAAAAGAAGTGGAGACACAAACAGGTTTGAAGAGGAAATTCCAGACCTTGGGGCCTAGACAGCTGAAGGCACGGCCGCCAATGGTGGGGCAAAGGAAGTGGGGGATGCACAAGAGGCCAGAATTGGAGGAGTGAAGAGATCTCAAAGCATTGTAGAGCTGGCGGAGATTACAGAGAGGGAGAGGTGAGGCCATGGAGGGATTTGAACATGAGGATGAGAATTTTAAAATTGGTGCATTGGTGGACTGGGAGCCAATGTAGGTCAACAAGCACAGAGGTGATGGGTGAACGGAACATGGTGAGAATTAGGATACAGGCAGCAGAGTTTTGGATGAACTCCGGTTTATGGAGGGTGGAAGATGGGAGGCCGGCCAGGAGAGCATTGGAATAGTCGAGCCTGGAGGTAACAAAAGCGTAGATGAAGGTTTCAGCAGCAAATTGGCTGAGGCAAGGGCGGAGATGAGTGATATTATGGTGGTGGAAGGAGGTGGTGTTTGTAATGGCGAGGATATGAGGTCGGAAGCTCACCTCAGGGTCACATAGGACGCCGCAGTTGCGAACAGTCTGGTTCAGCCTGAGACAGTGGCCAGGGAGGGTGATGGAATTGGTGGCTAGGGAATGGAGTTTGTGGAGGGGGCCAAAGACAATGGCTGGCATTTTGTGGAGGAAGGCAGGTTGGGAGCGGGGGCTCCAAGGCGGTCGGGAAACCCGGGAGGCTGGCTTTCCCACAGGCCCTGCCAACTTTAATGGCATGATTTGCATGTGAGGCCTCAGTTTCCTGCCCGCAGCCAGCCAGATTGAGAGGCTGGCTGGCTGCGGGGTGGATAGGCCTTCGGCTGAACAGAGGAAGAAGGGGGAGGGCGTGAGGGCCGGGCCAGGCTTTTAAATGGATTGGGGTGTGGGGATGGGTGAGAGAGGATCAGGGGGAGGGGCTGGGCAGACAATCGGCGGGGTGGGTGTACAGACAATCGGGGAGGTGGTAGACAATTGGGGGCTGGGCAGACGATCGGGGGGTGGGGGGACAGACGATCAGGGAGGTGGTAGACAATTGGGGGCTGGGCAGACGATCGGGGGGGGGGGGACAGACGATCGAGGAGAGAAAGGATCAGGGATCGGACCTGGGAAAGGATCGGGGGGTGGGGGGAGTCAGCCAGCAATCGGGGGTCGGGCCATGCTGTTAAAAGGATTGGTCGGGGGGTGGGCGGGGGGGCAGAGATTGGGGCCAAATGATCGGGGTGGGTGAAGAGAAGATTGGGGTTGGCCACCGGAGGATCATGGCTGGCCTCAGCATCATCATTGGGGGGAGGCTTGGGGGGGTTGATCGGATGCCTCGTGAGTGGGTCCCCGATCACGGGGGTTGGGTTAGGTAGGGGGTAGGTTAAAAAGCCACTTAACTCCTGGATCTAGCAGTCCCCATCTTGCTTTGACTGCTGGGTTTTACGAATTGTGTCCACATGCAGTTTTAAAAAAAAAGAGGCTTCCAGCCTCACCCGCAGAAATGTTGTGGGGAATGAAAGGCCAAAGGCTAGACATTTGAGAGTTTGAAAGTGCCGTTTTAAGTGACTTTTGGGGAGAATTTTTTTCTAGGGGAGGATAAAGAAAGAAGTGGAGGTGGAAAGGGTTGTGAGTGGTGATGGATACAAGGAAGAGATCAGAGATGGCCTTGTATGTGATTGAGACCATGGGAATGGAAAGGCCATGTGTGATGGCAAGGGCGAGGGCCTGGCAGTGAATATGGGTAGGACACTTTATATGGAGGGAGAGGTTAAAGGGAGAAGTTGCTCAGTGCTGAGGTTGAGGGAGAAAATCAGTGAGAATATCTCAGTAAGAAATTTGGCGTAGTTCTTGGGTGGGTGGGCAGTAGAAAACCTGGATTTTGAAGAAGAGGTGAGTGGGGTGGAACAAGGTGAGCTGCTCAAAGCGAGATTTGGTGATAAGGGCCAGATGAAACAGGTTTATTAAAAAATAACTGATAAGCAGTAGCAATGGACAGTGCAGCACATTATGGTAGTCTACAGAACTTTACCTACACCTTCTCCATACACAAAGTAACAAACAATACAAGCCTCCCCTAATTCTCTCAGTAATATTAGACCTGGATCAGCATTGGTAACATAATGGATACATGAGGATTCATCCAATCCACAGAGTCCCAAGTTCTTATCTTGATGGCCTATAAAGAACTGCCACAAGCCTGTCAAAGACACACTTTCCATCGCTCCTGAATTTGAGCCAGGATCGAATGAAGTCAGATATATATTGACCTCTGATGGTTTGCCCAAGGGGCCATGTTTAAGCCCAGGCAGTGATGGTCAGGAGGCTATTTCACCATAGGGACATCACACCCAAACCTAAAACTGATGTTCCGAGTAGGCACTTGTTAGTAGGGGTCACTGAATACTGATCAGGAGTGGGAACTTTGTCTGACATTTTTCCTTCTCTAGTTCAGGGATACGGAGGCCAATTTTTGGACTGCTATTGCCAGCCCAGCTGACATCAGATATGCACTGGCTTTTTTCCCTTTATCAAGCCAGGACTGTTGAGATCAAGTTTTTAGATCTCTTTAAATAACAGGTTTTCCTTCTTTTACCCAGAATGAATGTCTTTCGCTTTGCCAGGTTACTAAATGCTGAATATTAACAATATCTGACAAGGCGGCTGCACTTTCAGCTTTCTATAATAAGCATGTGATTTTTGAAAAACTGTCTCGCTGTCATGCATAGTTCTGCTGTGAAGGTATCTGTGTTTCCGTATATTGAATATTGTCAAACAATGACAGGTGAAAGCTGTTGAGGGCATTCTGAGTTGAAAACAGTAGTTATTTTACAGTATAAAAGAGCTCAAAATCTCTTCATTTTGAGACTTGCATCAGGCTTAGCAGCATGTTAAAGATAATATTGTTTTACTTTGCAATGATCTCAAACTGTTTTCTTTTTAATTATCATTATTATTCATCTTTTCTGCAGATTGGATGAAGAACTAAGAGACGCATCAGAAGCAGCAAAGTAAGACAGAGAGCAATGCCCTAAGACAAGTTTTTAAAAAAATATTTTGGGTTTTACTCACTTATTTCTCTGAGGCTCTGCACCAAAGATCCCTTCCATAAGCAAGCTTCTGCTCCCTGCAAACTGGAGTGTGACTTTATCCACAATTATATCTGGTAATATAACTACCCAGGAGTCGAATAGAAATCTTTGTTACTGTATTTAACTTACTGGATATGTCACAAGCCCTCTCGTGGCGTCTAGACTTTGGAGAGCATTAGAATAAACACTATCAGATCATCATATAGGCTATAAACTACAGAACTGGTATATTCTAAATAACAGATAGGCAGTAGTAATAGACAAGGCAGCATATTATAGTAGTGTACAGAACTTTACCTACACTTCCTCCATACACAAAATAACAAGCAATACAAGCCTAGATGGGTCGGAGAGGAATTTCCCAGATTTTTTCTCCCAAATTGGCCATTGGGTTTTTTATCTGGTTTTTCGCCTCTCCCGGGAGATCACATGGGTTCGGGTGGGATGGAGAGTGATAGAAGATTTGAGGTTAGGATCAGATCAGCCATGATCTTATTGAATGGTGGAGCAGGCTCGTGGGGCCGATTGGCCTACTCCTGCTCCTATTTCTTATGTTCTTATGTTAATTCAGTAATATTAGACCTGGATCAGCATTCATAACATAATTGATCCATGGAGTTCCATCCAACCCACAGAGTCTCAAGTCCAAATCTCAGTCGCCTTTAAAGAACTGCCAAGGCTGTCCAAGACATACTTTCCATCACCTCTGAATTTTAGCCAGGATCAAATGAAGTCAAATTTGTATCAGAATGTGAGTTCAAATCCCACTATGCCAGTTTGAGAATTTGAATTCAGTTTTTTTTAAACTGGAAATAAAAAGCTGATACCTGTAAAAGTGACCATGAAGCTGTCAGATTGTTGTAAAAACCCAACTGGTTCACTAATGTCCTTTAAGGAAGGAACTCTGTCAACCTTGCCTGATGTCACCTATATATGACTCCAGTTCCACACCAACGTAATAGCCTCTGAAGTGGCCTAGCAAGCAACTCAGTTGTATCACACCACGACTCGGCAACTAAGGATGGAAAATAAAATACGGCCTTGCCAGTGATGCCCACATGCTGAGAGAGAATTTTTTAAAATATTTCAAAATCAATTCAAATAATCCAATCATACTTAGAATTAAAGACAGAGAATGTTTGCAGACCAAGGAACTATCCATTTAATAGGTTTTGACACAAAACCATTTGCAGAACAAAAAAAGCAGGCCGTGCCTCTGATGAATGACTTTTCAGTTAATCAGCATTAACATAGTAAAGCCAACTGGTTTCATGCCAGCTGTTTTGTCTTTGGGAATGGATACAATGACATAAAATACACAGTTCATGATGGGTTCTTTCTTTAAGTAAACCTAAATTTAACTGAAAATACTGTAAAGAAAGACAGAACAAAAATACACATGGACAAAATGCTTTGTCATCTCATTGTGTTTATAATTAAGCCTATAATTTTCTGAACACATTACAGAAACTTTGCCTCTCTTAATGAGAAATTGAGCATGGAATCAATTATGTGGCTTGCTAGAATTTTTTTAAAATTTTTTATTCATTGATGGGATGTGGGCGTCGCTGGCTAGGCCTGCATTTAGTGCCCATCCCTAATTGCCCTTGAGAAGATGGTGGTGAGCCGCCTTCTTGAACCGCTGCAGTCCATATGGTGTAGGTACACCCACAATGCTGTTAGGAAGGGAGTTCCAGGATTTTGTCCCAGCGACAGTGAAGGAACGGCGATACAGGTCCAAGTCAGGATGGTGTGTGGCTTGGAGGGGAACTTGTAGGTGGTGATGTTCCCATGCGTCTGCTGCACTTGTCCTTCTAAGTGGTAGAGGTCGCGGGTTTGGAAGGTGCTGTTGAAGGAGCTTTGGCGAGTTGCTGCAGTGCATCTTGTAGATGGTACACACTGCAGCCACAGTGCGCCGGTGGTGGAGGGAGTGAATGTTGAAGGTGGTGGATGGAGTGCCAATCAAGCGGGCTGCTTTATCCTGAATGGTGTCGAGCTTCTTGAGTGTTGTTGGAGCTGCACTCATCCAGGCAAGTGGAGAGTATTCCATCACACTCCTGACTTGTGCCTTGTAGATGGTAGGGAAGGGATTCCTCCAGTCTATGTGTGAGGTCCAGGACCAAGCTGTAAGGTGAATTTGAAGCAAACCATTTGAGTTGAAAACAGATCATTTGTTTGCATTTCAGTGTTACAATATATTATTATTGTAATTACTTGTTCTGCAGTGTTCTTTAATGTCAATGAATCATTAGATCTAAAAATTGTATTATTTGCATGCAATAGTTATCTCATGGATCATTGTCAACTCCTGTTAAGAATACTTGAAAACATTACTTTGCACTGACAGTAGCTTCTTTTCTCCTAAATTATTGAACAGCTAAAGTGAAGGGCCAAGGCAGGAGGTCACCAAAGATTAAGAAAAAAATGGGTATATCAGGAGGTAGTGATTAGGTGACCTGAAGTTTAGATTTTCAAAACCTGAAGATAGTAGAAGGAGGGAAAATCTGAGTGAGATAAGGGATTGAAAGGGTTGAATTTAAAACTGCTTGGACTGGCTCTGATTTTATCTTCGATATTTTTTTAAACTGGCAATAATAATTTATCTCCATCTATCCCAATTGTTGATTCATATCCTGGGGCTCTTGGTGGTTGCCAGCTTTACCCTGCACACCATCCTTCAGATCCACATTAAGAAGTGGCAAAGAGAACTTTGGTCATACATCTTTCATTTTTCAATGACTGCAAAGTCCCAAATATTGATGAAAATTGTTACATATATTTGTCCAAACAGTTATCTTTGCTGGTTTAGGACTCTGTAGGCATGCATGGAAGGGATTCCTCCAGTCTATGTGTGAGGTCCAGGACCAAGCTGTAAGGTGAATTTGAAGCAAGAAAGGGGAAACAGTTGCATGGAGGGGAGGCTCCAGCATACACTGAATACCCTGGAGAAGGATTGAGTCTCACTGCAGGCATAACTCTGTCAAAGCCCATCACTGGAAACTGGATTAAGCAGTTGGTGAAAAGCAAGTGTGATACTTGGCACTGAACCTGAATGAATTAGAACATCAAGGTGGCTGGCATATTTCAGGCTGCCCTGTGTAGGTACTTCCAGCACACTGTAGTGTCCGTGTGTTGATAAAGACACTGAAGACAGGAGTTGGTTCATAGGTGTTTACTAAGCAAAGTCTGGGGGGGGGGGTGCTAACGGATATACACAATATACAGGCTTATATAGCCCGAGTGGCCATTACCGGCATTACAGCACACCTGGGGCTCTTAAAGACACATACACTACAATTCCTCCCCTTTTAGTTAACCAGTACATCATATTTTAAGTAATTATTAATTACATGTTATAAGAAAAATAATATACACATTGCTGTAGTTAATTAATTATAAGTCAGTCTCTCAGGAGGCTTCCTGACTCGGTCCGGATAACGCCTCGGGGGTGTAGTAGTTTCTGGTGGTGTAGTAGGTTCTTTTGGCAAGGCTGATTCGGCTTGAATGCTAGTGTCGGGTTCATCGGGTTCCGGTATCACCGGATCGGAGGTAGATATGGGTATCTCTACTTCATCGTTAGATGTATAGAGTTGTGGTGTAGGTTGTCCCTTTTCGGATGACTTTATGATTTGGTCAGCATGGCGCCTTATTATGCTTTCTCCGATGTCCACGGTATACATCAGTGGTCCTAGTCGTGTGCAGATAGTTCCAGGCTGCCATTTCTCGGTACGGTAGTCCCGGGCCAAAACTTGTTGACCTATCTGGAAGGTTCTAGTTGGCCTTTCATTCGTGCCTTGAAACTGCCGGTTCTCCACGTCCCTTCTGATGTTGGGCTTGACCAAATCCAGCCGGCATCTTAGGTTTCTATTGAAGAACATCATGGCGGGAGTTTGGTTGGTAACCATATGTGTTGCATTCCTGTATGCGAATAAGAAGTTATCCACCTTGTGCTGAAGTTTTATGTCTTCATTACCCATGGCCTTTATGGCCTTCTTGAAGGTCTGGACAAACCTTTCAGCCAATCCATTGGTGGCGGGATGGTATGGGGCGGACGTGTAGTGCTTAACCCCATTGTTTTTTAAGAACTTTCTGAACTCTTCGGACACAAATTGCGGTCCATTATCAGAACATATCTGTTCCAGCAGCCCATTCCTGGCAAATATGGTCCTTAATACTGTGATGGTTTTTTCCGTGGTGGTGGAGGACATCTTTATTACCTCCGGCCACTTGGAGTGTGCATCAACCGCGATTAAGAACATTGAGTCCATAAATGGACCAGCAAAGTCGATGTGCACCCTTTGCCAGGGAGATGAGGGCCACTCCCATGGATGTAGAGGGGCTTGTGGTGGAGCGTTTTGGACCTTCTGGCATCCTAGGCAGCTCTTGGTCATTTCTTCGATGTCTCCATCGATACCTGGCCACCATACAAACGCCCTAGCTAGGTTCTTCATTTTCACTCCACCCAGATGCCCCTCGTGAAGCTCCTTTAGCACTTTATCCTGGAGTTTGGGTGGAATCGCCACTCTGGATCCACACATCAAGGTTCCTCGGCACACTGACAGCTGTTCTCTTCTTTGCGAGAATGCTGGCAACAGTGGTTCGCCATGTGCTGGCCATCCCTTCACTGTTAAATCGTAGACCCGTGAGAGAGTCGGGTCATTTCTCGTCTCCCTTTCAATGGCAGAATTTGTTACTGGTAGACATTCCACTATGGTAGAGTGGAACATCTCTACTGGGTCTACTGTAGGTGCCTCTTCTACCGTTGGCAATGGTAGGCGCGATAAACCGTCAGCATTCCCATGCTGTTTTGATCCTTTGTATTCTATGTTGTATTGGTGTGCCCCTAGAAAAAGGGACCACCTCTGTAACCTTTGTGCTGTCATAATGGGAACACCCTTTTTAGGGTTGAATATGGAGATGAGGGGTTGATGGTCAGTCAACAAGGTAAATTTTTGTCCGTGTAGGTAATGGTTGAATTTCTTCACTCCCCATACCAGGCTGAGTGCTTCCCTGTCGATTTGGGCATAGTTATGCTCAGCTGAGTTTAATGAGCGTGACGCAAAAGCTATCAGCCGTTCTGAGCCACCAGGGAATTTATGGGATAATACTGCTCCTATGCCGTAAGGGGATGCATCGCACGCCAGTCTGATTGGCAGTGATGGGTTGTAATGAGCCAAAACTTCTTCGGATGTGATTAAGTCTTTGCATTTATGGAAGGCACATTTACAGTCTTCGTTCCATTTCCAAATCACTCCTGTTTGTAGAAGTTCATTAAGAGGGTGTAGAAGAGTTGATAAGTTCGGTAAAAATTTATGATAGTAATTTATTAATCCCAGAAACGACCTTAATTGTGAAACATTTTCAGGTGCTGGGGCTTTTATGACCGCTTCAATTTTTTCAGGTGACTTATGCAACCCTTCCTTATTAATTATGTGGCCACAATATGATATCTGATTTTGGAAAAATTCGCACTTGGGGCGATTTGCTCGTAGGCCCCGTTCTTTCAGCCTAGTGAGCACCTGCTCCAAATTGGCAAGGTGCTCGTTGTCGTTTTCTCCTGTTACAAGGATGTCGTCTAGGTAGCATTGAGTCCCCGGAATCCCTTGCAGGACGTGCTCCATAGCTCTTTGCCAGATAGCTGGAGCTGATGCTACTCCAAAAACCAGTCGATTGTACTGGTACAGGCCTTTGTGTGTGTTTATCGTGAGATACTTTTTAGAGGCCTCCTCAACCTCCATCTGCAGATATGCCTGTGCCAAGTCAATTCTGGTGAAACGTTTCCCTCCGGATAGTGAGGCGAAAATATCTTCTATCCTCGGAAGAGGATACTGTACTGTGTGAAGGACCGGGTTTACAGTCACCTTGAAGTCTCCACAGATGCGAATTTTTCTCTGTTCTTCAGATTTATCATTATTCAATGCTTTTTTCATGACTGGAACGATGGGTGTTGCCCACTCACTCCAATCTATTTTGGATAATACGCCTGCCTTTTCCAAATTCTCCAGCTCTGCCTCGACTGCTGGACGAATTGCGTATGGCACCGGTCTTGCTTTAAAAAAATTGGGAATTGCTGCATCTTCCACTTTTATTGAGGCGGCGATGCCTTTCAAGGTTCCTAGTTTCTCTTGAAACACTTCTTTGGCGTTGGCCAAGATGTCTTTTAATCGTTCAGGTATGATGTCATCATTGTTTATTTTCTTACTGGTCACCATCAGTGCCTGAATGGAGTGCCAGTCTAAACGTATCTTTCTGATCCATTCACGCCCCAACAACGGTGGACCACCATCTTGTAGAATGTATAAATACAACTTTTGTATTTCTTTGCCGTTGTATACAACAGGCACCCTTATTTTTCCTTTGGGGTATACTTTCTGCCCCGTATATGTTTTTAAGATAATGGATGTGTCTTTTAGAGGTATATGCGAAAATAGCCTCTCGTAATCCTGTCGATTTATTACGGTTAGAGCTGATCCTGTATCTAGCTCCATTTTAACAGGGGACCCTGCTATCATGAGGGTAACCCAAATGGTTTGGTAATCATCTTTGGCAAGTACATTATGTAATTTGAGACAGCTTAGTCTCTTGTTTTCGGAGTCGCTATCGCTCTTCTGGTCTTCGGAGCTACTGTCCATCATCATTTTTACCTTCCTGTACTTTCCTTTATTGATTTTTTTTTTTCTGTCTGTGGATTTATTTTGTCCAGCTCGGCATACCCGTGCAATGTGTCCAATCTTTCCGCATTGCCTGCATGCTTTGTCCTTGAACCAGCAGTCCTTCTGGTTATGGGTGGATCTGCCGCAGCGATAACATCTTTCGAAACCCTGTGTCATTTCATGGGTGCCGAAGTCCTGTGTCTTTTGTTGTATCTCTGCAGCTCCTCTTGCTGCTGCTTCCTATGATACAGCCATACTGAAAGCTTTGTCCAATGTTAAATCTTTTTCAGAAAGCAGCCTTTTTTGTGTTCCTTCACTTAAGAGACGACAAACGAATTTGTCTCGAAGATAATCTGCTAGTCCTGCCCCGAATTGGCAGTACTTTGATAGCTTTCTTAATTCGGTTAGATAATCAGTGTTACTTTCATTCTTGTGTTGATTTCTCTTGAAGAATTTGAATCGTTCCGCTATCAGCAGCGGTGTTGGGTTTAAGTGCTTCTGCAGGGTATCAACAATTTCTTTAAAATTCTTGTCCTTTGGTTTGGCTGGAGTGATTAAATTTTGTAACAGCCCATATGCCTTTGTGCCCATTAGGTTCAGCAGTACTGAAGCTTTTTTTTCATCTTCTATTCCATTTGCAGTGCAATATACCTCTACTCTTTCCACGTATGTGGTCCAATCCTCTATTTCGCTATCAAAAGCATCAATATTGCCAGACTTAGGCATTTCAGATAAGATATGGCGCTTCCCGCGCTTTTCTTTTCAGCAGCAAAGATATGGCGCTTTCCCGCCGCTGCTGCCGATGACAACGCTGTTTCCCGCGGTTTCCGTTCTTTGGTTTTTTTTAAATTTTTATTTGTTTACAGTTGGAGACTTGTTCCCGCCGGACTTTCTCTGCAGGTCTGAACGCTGACCTGCTTGCCGCGCCGGCCGTCTCCCGAGTGCTCCCTCCCAGTCCGTTATTGCTTGCCTCCGCTTTCGCTGCCTGTCTCAGCTGTAGAGCCAGCCGCTGGAGCCCCAGCCTGACGCCCAGGAAGGATTAGCACAGTACCTGCCACCAGCTTGGCCAGCTGGTGAAACCACAGCTTCTCTCACTTTCTTGAGTCTTCTGGACGCCCGAGGAATCGATGTCCTGGAGGTGCTGCCGAATTGCAGGTAAGTCCGTTTCCACTTCGTCGCCACTGTAGTGTCCGTGTGTTGATAAAGACACTGAAGACAGGAGTTGGTTCATAGGTGTTTACTAAGCAAAGTCTGGGGGGGGTTCTAACGGATATACACAATATACAGGCTTATATAGCCCGAGTGGCCATTACCGGCATTACAGCACACCTGGGGCTCTTAAAGGCACATACACTACACACACTGAAGACATCTGTCTATTGTATAGTTGATGAGCAAACTCAGATTCTGGATGACAGCTACTGGAAGGCATTACCTTTGTGAAATAGTACATGTGATCATATCCAGAATTCAATGCTTACCATGTCTGGGTCGCAGAGGATCAATCAACATAAGAACTTAAGAAATAGGAACAGGAGTTGGATATTCGGCCCTTCGAGCCTGCTCCGCCATTCAATCTTCTTTCAGGCTGATCTTCCATCTCAACTCCACTTTCCCACCCTATCCCTATATTCCTTCATTCCCTTAGTATCCAACAATCCATCGATCTTTGTCTTGAATATATTCAACGACTGAGCGTCCATAGCCCTCTGGGGTAGAGAATTCCAAAGATTCACAACCGTTTGAGTGAAGAAATTTCTCCTCATCTCAGTCCTAAATGGCAACCCTTTATTCTGAGACTCTGGCCCCTAGTTCTCGACTCCCCAGCCAGGGGAAACATCTACCCAGCATCTACCCTGTCAAGCCCCTTAAGAATTTTATATGTTGCAATGAGATCACCTCTCATTCTTCTAAACTCTAGGGAATATAGGCCTAGTCTACTCAATTTCTCTTCAGAGGACAATCCCCTTATCCCAGGAATCAGGCTAGTGAACCTTTGTTGCACTCCCTTAAGGTGAGCATATCCTTTCTTATGTAAGGAGACCAAAACTGTACACAGTACTCCAGGTGTGGTCTCACCAAGGCCGCATATAATTGCTGTAAGACCTCTTGGCCTGTATTTTCCGATCGCAGACCTCCCGCGGGCAGAGGCCTGCAATCTGGAAAAATCTACGCCCTTACCTGAGGGCTCCCAGGATGCACACGCTTCCAATCCTGGACCTGTCCAAACTCCAAGTGCGCAGGGCCCACGTATCCCAGAGGTGCAGCATCCCTGGGATCACGTGGGCCATGGAGAGCCAATCAAAGAAGGGAATCTCCTTTCATACATTTGACAGGAAGGCCTGTCAAATATATGAATGGAGATCACCCCAAAAACATAGTAAAGCTTTAAATAATTTTTTTTTTAAATCACTTGAAATTACAATAAATTAAGTATTAAACAAAAATTTAATTTTTTGAAAAAATAATTAAAGATTTTACAGGGCTATAAATAAACACCTTTTTTAAAAAGTATTTTAAAATGATAAATCAGTGACATTTTTTTTTTTTTTTTAACTTTTTTCAACTCTTATCCTGTTAAAAGCAGCCCTTACGCGGGGTTTTCTGCGGGCGGAGGGTCTCCAAAAAGCGGAAATATCTGCCCACAGAGGCCCTTCTCCAGGGCAGCCGGAGGATCTGTCAAGACCATTCCTGACAGATCGGAAATGCCGGTTTTCAGCGCATGCACTCTGCATGCCTGAAACCGGCATTTCCGATGTCCCTACGGGTGGGTACACAGCGCGTACGCACCCATAGGGATCAGAATATCTGGGCCCTTTATTCTTAGCCTTTATTACAAAGGGATTGGCATATAACATACCATTTGCTTTCCTAATTGCTTGCTGTACCTGCATGCTAACTTTCTGTAATTTGTGTACAAGGACACCCAGGTCCCTCTGAATACCAACATTTCTTAGTCTCTCACCTTTTAAAAAGCATTCTGCTTTTCTATTTTTCTTGCCACCGAGATGGATAACTTCACATTTCTGCACATTTATATTCCATCTGCCACATTCTTGCCCACTTACTTAACCTGTCTATATCCTTTTGCATTCCATGAACTTTTCCTCCACACTATTACTGCAAATTAGGTTTACCCAGTCTATATGAAGATTAAAGTCCCCCATGATTACTGTATAACCCTTGTTGCATGCACTTCTAATTTCCTGATGTATACTCTGCCCAACACTACAACTACTGTTAGAGGCCTATAAATTACTCCCACCAGTGTTTTCTGCCCTTTGTTGTGTCTTAGCTCCACCCAAACTGATCCTTCGACCAAGATTTTCCAGGGGGCCAGCGGGCGCGATCGGTGGTAGGTCGGGTGGGAAAGTGTTTTTATTCCCCAGTGGGTCAGAACCACGTTGTGAACCCACCGCCGTGTGCCTTTCCCCGATGTCTGTTCTGCTAGCGCTGAGCAGACCGGACATGTAGGGGACCCAATTCAGGCAATTAGAGATCATTAAGAATACATTTGGCCCACCTTTTGATTTTACGTGCTCGCCCACGGGGTCCACGCTGCTCGGGGATCACATCTGTTAAGCTGAGGCAGGAGTTCAGTGGCCATTGAATCAGCTGATGAGTTGACAGCTTCAAATGTAAAGTAAAAGCTCCCACCTTTCGGAGATATTTTCCCTCAGCCACAAGCTCTTCCTCACTGCATTTCCACAACAGATTCACCATGCTGCAAGTCTTTACACAAGTTTCCATCCAGTCTGACCTCATTACCTCTCTCAGCATTGACAGCTCACTTCTGTCATCTCTACTTCACCTGCCATCTATTCCATCAGCATGGGTGCCCTCTATACTCTCTCACCTTGGTCCTCAGAATCCCACCACGATCAGCCCCAACACCAGCATCACCAGGCACACCAGCAGCGCCAACAACAACACCAACCTTCTCCGTAATCAGCTGATACCGCACAGGAGAGAGGGCATCAGCACCTGAGCACATTGCTGCCCGGGAGGCCAGAGATGGCCGCACCATTGCCAGATTTACTTCACTTGATGCTGTACCCCCTGGCTGCCACATGATGCGCCAGGTTGGCACCACCTCACACCAACATCATAAAGCATCCCTACATTGCCCAAGCCATTCCTTTCACACTCATCATCATTGTGGGTGGTACCGTTATGTCTCACCATTCATTGCAACTCACTAAGCCACTTTCAAAGGTACACACAAATCTGTCCAGGAACGCAAAGTGTTGAAAATAAAGGTTTCAATGTTTGACACCACATTAACAGAAACTTTACATAAACATTGCATAAAACACCCAAGTGCCTACCCTTGTGTGTTGTTAGTTTGGATGATTGGACTAGGATGAGGGTGAGTGAGGGGGGTGGCTAGTGAGATGGGGATGTGATAATATAGATAGCGAGGGATGGGTAGCGGTCCACGGTAAGTTGGCATGAGTAAGGATGTGCAGGAGTAGGGTAGCGAAGGAAGAGTGATGGGGATGTGATGACTGGCACAGCAGGATGAGGTTCTGTGGCTTTATACTAACGTTCCGTGATCTACTGAGATAATTCAAACGTTTGCGGCACTACACCCAGGTCCTCCTGATCACATCCCTGCTTGTGCCCTCCTGTGCAATGTGCAACCAGGCTGTGTTGATCTCCTAGGGAAGTCTCTTCCACCCATGAGAAGGGAAGAGGACCTCCCTGCATGCTGTGACTCTCTCCATAAGCATATGGAGGGAGTCATGGGAGAGCCTGGGTGCAGCCTTGCACGTCTGTACAGTGCTTGTCAGTGTTTGTAGCACCCCAATGCTGTAGAACACTGACAGCACAAATGTCAAAATAAATTTGGACTTGGTCCCTTTAAGAAAACCGGCTGATGACGCATCATCAAAAATCGTCACCAGACCCGCTTCCTCTAATTGGCTGGGAACGCGCTGGGTGGGCTTAACAAGCCCAATCAAGGGAAATTTATTCTACACAGTGGGATGGAGCCAGCAGCGGGTTCGGGACCCGCCATCGACATTGCCCGCCATGGACCCACCAAGGTCAGCAAAATCGCAGCCTACGTTTGATTTTCCAAGCTAAGACCTTTTCTACGGTCTTCATCCCACCCTTTAATATCAGGACTAACCACCCCCTCCCCCCCTCCCCTTGCCTATCTCTTCTAAAAGTCAGTTTCCTGGAATATTTAATTCCCAACCTTGGTCACTCTGCAACCACGTCTCCGTAATGGTTATTAGATCAAACCCATTTAATTCTATTTGTGCTATTAATTCATCTATTTTGTTGCGAATGCTTTGTGCATTTAGATATAGTGCTTTAGCTTCAACTTTTTTCTATTTTTCATGATGTCACCTTAGTCACTGATGACCTATTACCTTTGTTAATCCCTGTCCCTTCCTAACCAACTCTGCTTATTTTTACCCAAGTCGCTACTCTGATCTACAGCCTTGACTTTTCTCTTACTGCTTTTGAATTTACCCTTTCCTGGATCATCCCACCTCCACCCCCCACCCCACCTCATTAGTTTAAAGCCCTATCTACTGCCCTAGTTATTCGATTCGTCAGGACACTGGTCCCATCCCAACAGAATAGCTCCCTCTTTCCCCCAAACTGGTGCCAGTGTCCCATGAATCTAAACCCTTGCCTCCCACACCACTCTTTGAGCCACATATTTAACCCTAATCTGTTTCTCCCTATGCCAATTTGCATGTGGCTCGTGGAACAATCCAGAGATTATTCCCTGTGAGATTCGGCATTTTATTTTGGATCCTAGCTTCTTAAACTCTCTCAGAAGAACTTCAGTCCTAGTCTACCTATTTTGTTGGTTCCTACAAGGACCATGACAACTGGATCCTCCCACTACAAGTTCTTCTCAAGCCACAAGGAGATGTCCTTAACCTAGGCACCAAGCAGGCAGCACAGCCTTTGGAACTCCCGGTTGCGGCTGCAGAGAAAAGTATCGATTTCCCTGACTATACTTTCTCCTACCACTATCCCATTTATTTTCACTCCCCTCCCCGCTCCCCTGAATGGCCTATATCACTGAGCCATAATCATTTTGATCATCCACACAGGCAGCAAGAACCTCGTACCTTGGATAAGGGCAAAGTCCGAGGCTCCTCCAGCACTTCACCTGGGGTCCCTTTACCTGCCTGACTTGCAGTCACACCCTCCTGTCCCTGACCACTAACCAGACATGTACCACTATCTGCCCTAAAGGGTGTGACTGCCTCCTGGATCAAAGTGTCCAGGTAACTCTCCCCCTCCCTGATGCCCCGCAATGTTTGCACCTCGGACTCCAGCTCAACAACTCTGAGCTGAAGTTCCTCAAGATACAAACACTTACTGCAGATGTGGTTGTCTGGGATCATGATGCTCTCCACAAACTCCCACATGCTGCAGTTGCGGCACACTTCATGTATTGCCATTCCTATCTAACCTTGATTTATTCATTTAATTTATTAAAGTTTATGTATTTAATCAACTTAGCTTATTTTTTTAACTAATTACTTGATCTAGTTTAAGTTATAGGTAGATTAAATTAAATATTTACCTGTAACTACCCCACCACCCTTCCTTGTGCTGTGACGACACTTTGCGATATTTCTCCCATGCCACTGACAAACTCACAGACCACCCTTTTCTCCCGTTCCGCTCTTGGCCTCGCTTTTTCTACCACTCCGCTCTCGGCCTCGCCCTTTTCTACCACTCCGCTCTCAGCCTCACCCTTTTCTACCACTCCGCTCTCGGCCTCGCCCTTTTCTACCACTCCGCTCTCAGCCTCACCCTTTTCTACCACTCTGCTCTCAGCCTCGCCCTTTTCTACCACTCCGCTCTCAGCCTCGCCCTTTTCTACCACTACGCCCTCAGCCTCGCCCTTTTCTACCACTACGCCCTCAGCCTCGCCCTTTTCTACCACTCCGCTCTCAGCCTCGCCCTTTTCTACCACTACGCCCTCAGCCTCGCCCTTTTCTACATCTACGCCCTCAGCCTCGCCCTTTTCTACCACTCCGCTCTCAGCCTCGCCCTTTTCTACCACTCCGCTCTCAGCCTCGCCCTTTTCTACCACTCCGCCCTCGGCCTCGCCCTTTTCTACCACTCCGCTCTCAGCCTCGCCCTTCCACTCCACTCTCAGCCTCACCCTTTTCTACCACTCTGCTCTCAGGCTCGCCCTTTTCTACCACTCCGCTCTCAGCCTCGCCCTTTTCTACGACTCAGCTCTCAGCCTCGCCCTTTTCTACCACTCCGCTCTCAGCCTCGCCCTTTTCTACCACTCCGCCCTCGGCCTCGCACTTTTCTATGACTCAGCTCTCAGCCTCGCCCTTTTCTACCACTCCGCTCTCAGCCTCGCCCTTTTCTACCACTCCGCCCTCGGCCTCGCCCTTTTCTACCACTCCGCTCTCGGCCTCGCCCTTTTCTACAACTCAGCTCTCGGCCTCGCCCTTTTCTACCAGTCCGCTCTCGACCTCGCCCTTTTCTACCACTCCGCTCTCGGCCTCGCCCTTTTCTACCACTCCACTCTTGGCCTTGCCCTTTTCCCAAGTACAGCTGAAACTCTCCACCCCCACTAGGGGGACCACCATTTGCTGGGAGATAGTGTGTGTCCAAGCTGTGGTCAGGAGGAAGGTAGCAATGCATTATCATATTTTATGGTGAATGATGCTGTTCAGGAGGAGCTCCTAGTACCTGCTGTCCACCTAGCAAGGGCTCAAGCCTGCACTTTTCAGTTGTCTAATGACAACTAGTAATTATCCATCTGTAGGGGGAGGGAGAAGTAACAGGAATATTTATGGTGTCAATATGACACCAAGATGACACCCCAGCAATGAAAATTTGGAATCAAGCCAACCCTCTGGCAGAATCCTGAGCTGGGCAAGTCCAGCGCACTGCTGATAATTGCCCAACCAGCCTGGCTCATTACTCGGACCTGGAGGGATAGACTTATCACTGGGGCTAGGATTCTACCTACTCAATTTCAGATAACCCTGCAAATCAATGTCCTGACAGATAGGGTAGTCCTGGCTGGACTATAAGTGGGAAGCTGTGCTAGTATGCTGTACAATTTTAGCTAGTTAAATTCCAGTGCACATTTGGGCCCCCAATGCCTTAGCTCTGCTACCAAGTTCTTTGAAATTAGATAAATGGGGTGTACCCATGTCGGGAAGGAGTATGCACTCCATATGGGGCAAACAGAAATTCCATCCATGTGGAATTCTTAGTAGTTTGTTTTGGGGACTCTTAAACACAGTGCAGGTAATAATTTTGCTATCGTACAGGTAATAGGTTTCTGTGTATGCAACCCTTGCCCATGGTGCTTAATAATAATAATAAATGCCAAAACAT
The DNA here is from genome assembly GCF_052327205.1 of Somniosus microcephalus. Taxonomy (NCBI): domain Eukaryota; kingdom Metazoa; phylum Chordata; class Chondrichthyes; order Squaliformes; family Somniosidae; genus Somniosus; species Somniosus microcephalus. The sequence continues at coordinate 136,087,976 of NC_140987.1, forward strand.
TAATTTCTCACTATGATAAGCACAAAACTTTGCCTCTCCTGAAGAAAATAGAAACATACTCAACTTTTATTCATTTTTTTATTCAATTGGCTGACCTGACAACATACACACAATTGCATTATTCATATGTTGTTTGATTCCATCTGTCAGATACATATTATATCCTCTGTTTTCAGAATTGTTCAGGTTTGGCTAATTGAACTGTAGTGTCTCTGGCATGTTAACAAACTAATCTTGCTTATTGTTCCCTTTGTTTTTGTTGTTTTTTTGATTTTCGTTACCATAGAACTAGCAGACTGTCGGTTGAATCAGAAACACCTTCAGGGGAACAGGAGTAAGGATAATATTATGATTGGAATAAATCATCTGTGGTGATTTGTGGTCATTCTGCATGGCTGTCTAGTTCTACCTAGTGTTTTGATCAGTTCTGTGTTGTGTGGTGCTATACAGTAATCTATTGTATTATGTTTTGTGGATTAATTGGCATAAACTTCTTGGATGATTTCTGGATCATAATATCCCCTCCCAATTTTTTCAAACGATGATATAGCCCTTGTCTCAGAAAAGGAGATGACTTCTTCACTTCTCTTCAAACTATTGCGAAACATCTATGCAATATGTTCATGCTAAACAATTCAGAATAGCCCTGCAGACTGTAATAGCAATAGTCTTGTCATCTTTATGTGCAACAATGATTCATCAATAGTCTTCCTTTTGTCGGTGGATAGATGTAAATGATGTGGAACACTCAATTTAACCAATTTGACAAGTAAGCCATTCAGCTGGGAAGGACATCACAGTCAAGTACAATACTGCCCTCCAATTCATACAGAAGTGCTTCCAGCAAGGGTTTCTGGCCAGTAATTGAGATTGGGAACCCTGGTGTATTTTTCTCTTCCTAACCCAGGGGCACTGAAACTGTAGCCCAGGGATGGACCTGGTTTGTGTGGATCAGCTACTCAACTGTCTTAACAAGTAAATTTATCAGTGAAGCTGTATTCAGCTTTCTCAATTTGACAAACTAACATATTAAAGATTGTAAAGAATAAATATACTGTATTGCACTTGTACGAGTGTTCTGCAGATAATTTAGAAGGATCGCTGTAGTGTGTGTGCCCATTTTAAAATGCTTAATGCTGACATTTGTTGCAAAGCACTACCATTCCTCATAAATATTTTTAGCTTCTTCGATGTTTTGGTGAGAGTAACTGAGCCGTTCAGACTAAGAAGGCACCAGATTTGATCTGTGCCGAGTTAGCTTATCTCAGTTGGGGTGGCACTGTAATTTGTTTCTGCACCCCTTGTTTAGGGAAGGAAGATAAACCTGCATTCCCGATCACTAACCATTAACCATTGGAAATGCACAGGTGAACAAAGGCAAGGATAGGTTCAAACTCAGTTATGATGCTCCGCATCATCGAATAACCTGTTGACCCTCACTGTCCAGGTTCATTCATGAATAATGGCCACTTGGGTGAAGTACCAGAGCGCGACCAACACCCGTGGAATGGTACCCCAGCCAGGAGTCGAAACCTTCAGGAGAAAAAGAGGGCATGCCCAAATTCCTGACATGCTCTGCGCCAGGAGTCTGCATTTGTTAAATTACTCCTTGTAAAAACAAGGATAATTTTATGTACTTAGAGAAACTTACACTGCTGCACCATGAGGAGAAAATCAAATATGGCATCACATTTGAAGTTGATACCACTCTTAACATTTCTCTAACCACAGTCAGTGCAGTAATTATTGAACTTGCTGTGCCCTTCACCCCAATTTTGAAAAAAACTACATAGACAAAATAAATACTGTTTGCGGACTTCCCTCTTGTGTTTTTTAATTTAATGTTATTACAATGCAACTATGCTGTAATCTGGTTCTCTTTTCTTTCTATTTTTACCCAGAGCTGAAACAACACTCAATTATTACATGGAGTAACCAGTGAGCATGTACTCCCAACTACCGCATACAATTTTTGTTTCTGACTCACAACAGTACCAATTAACTTCCTTCATTAATTCCTGACTTATCTGTTTACATGTTGGTTGTTCATGTTTATTTTATGAAGTGTTAGTCTGTGAGTCATAAATTGAGACTAACAGTTGTGCCTGTGAATAAAATGTCATAAAGAATATTGTGATAAGTGGCAATAATATACATCTACTTAAATAACTTTTATTTCAAAGTAATTGTCTATTAAAAAAATAAAACTGCATTAGCATTGCCATATTTAAAGGGAATCTCCACGTGTCAAATTAAATATTAGTGCCTACTCCCCCCTCCCCCACACACTTTCCTAGTGAGCAGTAAAATGAGTACCACTTTTTGAAATGAGACCTTTAGCATAAGATTGCTGACTGGAGATAGCCTATGATGTGAGTTTTATTTACAGATTGTTTCACTTCTTTCCAAATAAATGAGGAGGGGAAAAGAAGATCTGTTTATTTGAAACTTCAAAACACTGAACTGTTTAAAGGGTAAATTAGACTTTTCATTGATTATCTCTTTTTGACATAGCTAAACTATGTAAGAAAGGCTTTAGAAGTTTTTTCATGCTGTGTTTTACATATATTTTCTCAAAAAAGTAGTAGCTGAGTGGAGGTGATTTATTTTCAACTCATTCTATTGTGGCAAACTAGAAACTTGCCCTCATCAAAACAATTATTTTTTACAATATAGTTATTTATAAAACATAATTTTCTAAATTTGTTTCAAGGTCATTTACTGTTACCTATTTCATTTGAGAGGTTGGGGTCATCTGTATTATCCATACCATTTCCTGATCACTTGTAGGAGGTTCAAATCTGGCCCTAGGTATTCCACATCTGTGCAATGAGAGCTGGTGAACTGGAACTTTAATCAAGGGTAGAGTTACAAAGACAACTCTCTTGCTTAGGAGTTGCTACCCTCACAAAGCCAGCAACTCCAGGGAATTCGGTTTGCTCTGAACTCGTCATTTTTCAAACACATGAGCTCATGCATGATGAAACTAGAAAACCCTCCTCAATGCTGCGGAGATATCAAAGTAGCTTTATTACTGTAATATGATTAAATACATACTTTTAAATAATTGTAATTAAAAACAGTTTTATAAAGTTAATTTCTTCACTACCTGTCTTTGTTGTTCATAATTTTTCTTCTCTATTTCAATTTATTCCCTAAAAGCCAAAATTATAATTGACATTAAATAATAAAATGCTATTTCTCTTTGGGTCATTTAGATTTTGTTACTTTCCGTGAGGGTGGTGGGCTGCTATTAATGCAATTTGTCAACATTCAGTAAGGAAAAGGGCAGTCTTGGAAATCTTACTGAGTATTTTATCTTGTGTAGATTTTGTTTTTAGGAATATTTTGTCAGGGTACAAATTCCAATTTCCAAACCTCCATCAATGCCATTTATAAATCAGTTGGTAGGACCCATGCCACAGTAGTCTTTCCCTTTCCACAGCAATACGACTGAGATTGACAACTCACCCACACAGAGATTTCTCCCAAATCTCTTCTTAAATTGATGGTTTATTTCAGTTACTGTAATTCTGCTTTGTTCTCCTTTTGAAATGTTTTTTTATTCTTAAACTTGTCATTGTTTAAAAATTTGTATTGTCTTTTTTATCTCCCTAAAATCAAAATCTTCTTATTTGGATTTTTTAAACTTTCTATGAATCTACTAACTGCAACATAACATGGAGATTTCCTTTAACAAATAGCCATCTACAATGACGGTTGCCAAGATAAATTAGTGGTTTTAAAATTTTACTTTTGAAAAGAAGTCTTAGTTCCTGAGTAATTTTTTTACAAATTAGAAAAGTTTAGATGCAATACTGTTAGCTTAACTGGTAATTTTAGTGAGCTTGTGTTCCTTAGTTTAAAAAAAAATTACATGATTTAATAAAGCTATATCTGACTTTCATGAGTCATTTACCCATGAGTGTTCTTTAGCTTATTAATACAACAGTGCTTTCAAAAAGACTATTACAAATTTCTAGGGGGAATTTTAACCTAAAGAAAATGGGTGGGTTGCGGGGGTGGGGGTATTAAAGTGTTAAAAATCAGAATCCCGATTCCAATCCTCCTCCAACCCGCCCACTTCCGGTTTTAATGGAGGTGGGGTGCGGGGGCAGGGGCGGGCAGCCAATTCGCTGCCAGGAGACAGGTCGTCTATTTAAATATTATAATGAGGCTGGAAGCACTATTTAACCTCCATTTTGAATATAACTTTAGCTGGTCAGGGTTTGCATGCCACGTGAAACCTGCCAGCTACAGCAAGGCGAGGACTGCGGCATCCAGGAGGTGTAAGTGCTTTTACGCTTACGTCCTGGATCCAGGGTTCCTTCCTAACCCACCCCCCTGCGATCAGAGATTCCCCCCCCCCCCGCAGGCCTCCGATTTCCCACCAACCCCCCAGGCCTTCGATTCCCCCCACGAGGCCTCCACCCCCAGGCCTCCGCTTCCCAGCCCAGGTCTCCCCCGCAAGGTCTCCAATTCCCCCCATGAGGCAAACCCCCACCCCTCGGCTCCTCTGACCCTTCTCATGCTGCCCCTTCGGCCCCCGAACTCTTAAGACCCTCCCACCACGGCCCTTTCCCCCATGATCTTTTTCTTGGCCCCCAATCATCTTCCCGACCCCCCCCCGATCTTCTCTGCCTTCCCGCTCTTCTTCCCAGCCCCCGATCATCTTCACGAACCCCCCCAATCTTCTCTGCCCCCCACTCTTCTTCCCAGCCCCCGATCATCTTCACGAACCCCCCCAATCTTCTCTGCCCCCCACTCTTCTTCCCAGCCCCCGATCATCTTCACGAATCCCCCGATCTTCTCTGCCCCCTCGATCTTCTTCCCAGCCCCCAATCATCTTCACGACTCTTCCCCCCTCACCCCCCCGCTCTTCCCAGCCCCCGATCATCTTCACAACCCCCTCCCCCAACCGATCATCTTCCCAGCCCGCGATCATCTTCCCGATTCTTCCAGCCCCCCCCAATCTTCTTCCCACTCCCCGGCCTCCACGCGATCGTTCCCTCCCTCCTCTGTGCGGCCTAGTGCCGCAGACCTACCTGCCCGGAGCTAGCCTGCCTCTCAATCTGATCTGGCCTGATCCCATTCAAATCAGGTCCTGCCGTTAAATTTGGCAGCACCTGCAGGAAACCCATTCTACCGGGTTTCCTGACCGCCCCGGAGCTCTCGCACCCCCAACCCTCCTTCCCCATTAAAATTCAGCCCCTAGGGTGGACCTTGGTTAATGTAAATGAAATAACAATTTGAAAAAAATATTTGCATCAAAGTTTAAAATAAGATTGGCCCAGAATTTGCAGCTCGGATGATGGCAAACTGGCAACATTCGTCATCACTCTGCCTTTGAAACTGACCGCAACTTCTGGATCTAGCATATGCACAGGCGCATGCAAAAATCGTGATGTTGTGGTCTATTATTCACTACTCCAATACAGGCTGCGCTGTGCACCCCCCTTCCCCCAGAGCCAGCAATCAGTGTAATCTCTCAAATCGGGGAAACTGACAAAAACTTCAGCTCTTCCGCAGTAATTCGCAGTTAAATTCCCCACTAAAAGTTAGACCCAAAGGGATTAGGTTTAACTGCGGTTTCAACAGCGTTATTACTGCTAAACAAATGTTATGGCCCTGAAAAACTAATTTTAATTTTGTGCAGTGTCAAAATTATTTTTTAAAGTTTGTTCATCTTTATTTCAGATTTGCCTTTTCCCCATGAGAGCCCCAATCTTTGTTTTGCTCTCTCTAAAATTAGAATTTTAAGAGCTTACTCACTTCCTTGTTCGCTATCTGTGAGAATTTTGAGTTTTAATTGGCTGCTTAGACAGCTTGTTGACGTCACAGCAGCTCGCACTAGGGGATCCCCACTATACTCCATTGATTTGAATTGAATGTTGGAAAACTCGAACTTCTCGACATAGAGATTGCGAGATCTTTGTGTGAAGCTTACTTCAGGGCCAGCGGCAAAAACCTTTGCTTCACCGCTGACTGCAAATTCTGGGCCATTATTTTCTTAGTGAATATATATTTGTCATTCCTTAAATTTCTGTAATGCCGTTCTACACCATTCAAGATTTCTAACAAATCTACTGCAGTAAAGAACAGCAAGAATGATGCATCATGCCCTGGGAAGGGTTACAATCACATCCGGAGTTGGATTTATTGTTTTCAGTGGGAGAAGACCCAACTTAATCCACTTCCATGACCAAATCACTTGCTCAATGAGTGTTCTGAGCCCCTTCTCCAAAATACTGTGTTTCCTCGCCCTCGTCCCATAGGTTATCTGCACAATCCTTCCAACAGCTGTTTTTAAAAGTCATTACTCAGAGGTATTTGGGCAGTTCAGCAGTTCATGGGTGAGCTTCCAGCACTTTTTTCCTTTACACACAATCTGCTTGCTTGGTGGCAAAGCTACATCCCAGTCAATAAACTATTACTAATGACTTAAAAAACTTGCAACTAATGTGTGTTGGAATCTTATGCATGTTCTGAAAAGTGTAATGGAAATTCAGTCTTCACTCGGTAAATTCTAAATACACTCACTTTTTGCATTCATAAGTTCGTGGTCAGTAGATTATTATAGATGAAAACCATCACATGTCTAATATTCTCTCATAACTGCCTTTAAATATTGTTAGAAATGCAATGTAGTTAACAGCACCATGCAAGTCAGATATTACTCATTACATTTTCAATAGTATTTTGTTTATATTAAAGTGTAGTTTATGTCAGTGTGTTACATTGCCATACAGTATAACAAAATGGGCCATTTTAATGGATAAATTCTCTCTTTATTAGGATTTAAAAATGAACTACCTAAAGTGATTGCAAGAAAGACAAAGATGTTTCTAAAAGGGCACATTTTTCCCATGTGACGTAACATTCTCCTCTTTTCTGTGCCATATTAGCTGCACGGAATTTAGAAAAGTTCGAATTATGATCATGGTAATTGAACAATGCTATCTTAATGTAGATTTCTGCACTATCTCTTTTGACATAGAGACATCTGAATCTAAGAAAAATGCTGTTTCTGTATATATATTATGTTAGGGAATTAAAGATGCCCAACAGTTAAAGAACATGTGCACACTTGGGCAGAGGCTGCAGCATCGCTAAAGGAGAAAACTTTACTAGTAGCTATACTTGCTGCACTGTCCGTCTGCCATGGTAAAGCAATGCCCTCTGCTACTGTATCCCTTAAGGCATTATTACTTTGAAAAATTGCTGGTGACCCTTTATGTAAAAATATGATGTGAAACTTTACATATCCTTAAAAAATGGTAATTTGCACTATTAAATGCTGTGCTGTCCTTTATATTGTGTTGCTTTTTTTATTTGAACTATAGAACACTAGAAAAGTAAAGAGGATATGTGTTGGGAAAGGATACAGTAGTGTCCCCCATGGGCTGGTATTCAGACCACTGCTCTTTTTGATAAATATTAATGACCTGTACTTGGGTATAAAGGGCATAATTTCAAAGTTTGCAGATGACACAAAACTTGGAAATGTAGTTAAACTGTGAGGAGGATAGTAGCAAACTTCAGGAGGTCATAGATAGACTGGTGAAATGGGCAGTCACATGGTAGATGAAATTTAATGCAGAGAAGTGTGAAGTAATGCACTTTGGAAGGAAGAATGAGGAGGCAATATAAACTAAATGGTACAATCTTAAAGGGGCTGCAGGAGCCCCTTTACATACACATACACAAATATTTTAAGCTGACAGGATAAGTTGATAAGGCTGTTAAAACAAAAAAAGCATATGGGATTCTGAAATGTATAAATACAGATAGAGTACAAAAGCAAGGAAGTTATACTAAACCATTACAAATCACTGGTAAGGCCTCAGCTGGAGTATTGTATCGAATTCTGGGAACCACACTTTAGTTAGGATGTCAAGGTAGAGAAGGTATAGAGGAGATTTACTTGAATGATACCAGGGACTTCAGTTATGTGGAGAGACTGGAGAATCTGGATTGTTCTCCTTAAAGCAGAAAAGGTTAAGAGGAGAGGTTATAGAGGTGATCAAAATTATGAAGAGTTTTGATGAGAGTAAATAAGGAGAGACTGTTTCCACTGGCAGGAGGGTCAATAACCAGAGGATACGTATTTAAAGTGAAATCTGGCCAAAGAACCAAAGTGGCGATGAGATTATTCTTATGCAGCGAGTTATGATCAGAAATGTGTGGTGGAAGCAAATTCAATACAGTAGTAACTTTCAAAAGGTAATTGGATATATACTTGAAATGGAAAAAATTGCAAGATTATGGGGAAAGCGCAGGGGAGTGGGACAAATAGCTCTTTCAAAGAGCTGGCACAGTGGACCAAATGACCTCCTGTGCAGTATCATTCTATGACACAATGCAACTTTTTTGTAATGCCCTGCAAGGTCAAATAGCTTATAGAAATTCACTATCTTGTTTACTCTTTCACAAGAAGACTGGTCAATTGGGCAAGATATGAGAAGGGGGCTGACATCTTTAAAGCTGTATCTCTGCAGAAGTGTTACAAGAGGAAAGGGAAGTCATTTTGGAGAAGACAGCAGTCCTGATTTAGAGTAAGCAGGCATTTTTAATTCTATAGCTATTTTCCGTGTGAACTTTACTGCATCAAAGTTAAAATTACTTTATAATAAAATTAACAGCCTTGCATTATGCTCTCTGCAATTGAAAACTATGGGAACACTTCTGAACATCTTTATATTGGGCTATTTAATGGAGCAGATTAATATTCCATCATATTGTAAAGAAAGAACAGCTCTGAAGAAGCCTGCACTGAAGCAGCCAATGGAATTAGCAATGTCCAGCTAACAATCTGCTTTTCAAATAGAGAAAGGTTTTCCAAGTATAAAATACCCTGGAAATAGAGGCTGGAATTTTTCGGGGGGGTCAGCCGGCACGATCGGTGGTGGGTCAACAACGACAACTTGTATTTATATAGCACCTTTAATGTAGTAAAATGTCCCAAGGCGCTTCACAGGAGTATTAAAAGATAAACACTTTCACACCAAGCCACAAAAGGAAAATTAGGGCAGGTGACCAAAAGCTTGGTCAAAGAGGTAGGTTTTAAGGAGCGTCTTAAAGGGGGTAGAGAGGCGGAGAGGTTTAGGCAGGGAATTCCAGAGCTTAGGGCCTAGGCAACAGAAGGCACAGCCACCAATGGTTGAGCGATTATAAGAACATAAGAAATAGGAGCAGGAGCAGGCCATTCAGCCCCTCAAGCCTGTTCTGCCATTCAGTAAGATCATGGCTGATCTTCTACCTCAACTCCACTTTCCTGCATTATCCCCATATCCCTTGATTCCATTAATATCCAAAAAATCTATCGATCTCTGTCTTGAATATACTCAACGACTGAGCCTCCATTGCTCTCTGCGGTAGAGAATTCCAAAGATTCACCACCCTCTGAGTGAAGAAATTTCTCCTCATCTCAGTCCTAAATAGCCGACCCCTTATTCTGAGACTGACCCCTGGTTCTAAATTCCTCAGCCGGGGAAACATCCTCTCTGAATCTACCCTGTCAAGCCCTGTAAGAATTTTGTATGTTTCAGTGAGATCACCTCTCATTCTTCTAAACTCTAGAGAATATATGCCTAGTCTACTCAATCTCTCCTCATAGGTCAATCTCTCAACCCAGGAACCAGTCTGGTGAACCTTCATTGCACTCCCTCTATGGCAAGTATATCCTTTAGGTAAGGAGACCAAAACTGTACACAATACTCCAGGTGTGGTCTCACCAGGGCCCTATATAATTGCAGTAAGACATCCTTTATGCTTATACTCAAATCCTCTTTTAATAAAGGCCAACCATTTGCTTTCCTAATTGCTTGCTGTACCTGCATGTTAACTTTCAGTGATTTGTGTACAAGGACACCCAGATCCCTCTGAATACCATCATTTCACAATCTCTCACCATAGGAAAAATAGCAAAGCAGAGTATTTTTTAAATCAAAGTGGATAACTTCACATTTCTCCACATTATATTCCATTTGCCACGTTCTTGCCCACTCACTTAGCCTGTATATATGTCCTTGAAGCCTCTTTGAAACCTTCTCACAACTTACATTCCCACCCAGCTTTGTATCATCAGCAAACTTGGATATATTACATTTGGTGCCCTCATCCAAATCATTGATATAGATTGTGAATAGCTGAGGCCCAAGTACTGATCCTTGCGGTACCCCACTAGTTACAGTCTGCCAACCCGAAAATGACCTGTTTATTCATACTCTCTGTTTTCTATCTGTTAACCAATCCTCAATCCATGCTAGTATATTATCCTCAATCCCATGAGTCCTAATTTTGTTTAATAACCTCTTGTGTGGCACCTTATCGAATGCTTTCTGAAAATCCAAATTCACCACATCCACTGGTTCCCCCTTATCTATTCTGCTCATTACACCCTCAAAAAACAGATATGTCAAACACGATTTCATAAATCCATGTTGACTCTGGCTAATCCTATTATTATTTTCTAAGTGCCCTGTTACCACGTCCTTAATAATAGATTCTAGCATTTTCTCTACTACTAATGTCAATTATAATCAGGGATGCTCAAGAGGGCAGAATTAGAGGAGTGCAGATATCTCGGGGAGGGGGGTTGTGGGGCTGGAGGAGATTACAGAGATAGAGAGGGGTGAGGCCATGGAGGGATTTGAAAAAAAGGATGAGAATTTTGAAATCGAGGCATAGCTTAACCGGGAGCCAATGTAGGTCAGCGAGCACATGGGTGATGGGTGAACGGGACTTGGTGCGAGTTAGGACATCGACAGCTGAGTTTAGGATAACCTCAAGTTTGCGTAAGATAGAATGTGGGAGGCCAGCCAGGAGTGCGTTGGAATAGTCAAGTCTAGAGGTAACAAAGGCATGGATGAGGGTTTCAGCAGCGGATGGGCGGAGACGGGCAATATTACGGAGGCGGAAATAGGCAGTCTTTGTTATGCTGCGGATATGTGGTCGGAAGCTCATTTCAGGGTCAAATATGACACCAAGTTTGAAAACAGTGCGGTTCAGCCTGAGACATGTTAGGGCGAGGGATGGAGTCAGTGGCTAGGGAACGGAGTTTGTGGCAGGGACCGAAAACAATGGCTTCAGTCTTCCCAATATTTAATATTAAATATGACACCAAGGTTGCGAACAGTGTGGTTCGGGTGGGAAAGTTTTTTTTCCACAGCGTGTCGGGACTCCGCTGTGACCCCGCCGCCATGTGCCTTTCCCAATGTCGGGTCTGTCAGCACTGAGCAAACCCAACACACAGCGGCGGGGGACCCAATTCAGGTAATTAGTGGCCTGTTTAGAGCCACTTACGAATGGTTTTCAGCTTACCTTTTGCATTTGACAGCTCGCCCACAGGGTCCACGCTGGTTGTGGACCACATTTGTCAAGCTGAGGCAGGAGTTCAGTGGCAATTGAATCAGCTGGTCGTCGTCGTACGTGTCTTCACACTTCCCTTTGGGGAACTGTATGAAGTGGTGGAAGGATTTCTGGCCGCGATTAACGCTCCTTCCGTGACCGTAACCATCTTCGTACCAGCCATTAGGGTGGTTAGTCCTATGGCGGGAGGGTTTTAGAGGCTCCCACAACCCATACGAGGGGGGGGCCACCCACACCCATGGACGCAAGTATCCCGCTGGATGTCAACCCAGAATTTAGAGCCGGAGCTCCGACTCCACTTGCCAGGACTGTCTGGAGCGGGGTTCGAAACCCTACGCTTTCTGGCCCAGCGGCGGGGATGCTACTGCTACACCAAATGCCCACTCCTAATCAGCTGGTAAGTTGACAGCTTCAAATGTAAAGTAAAAGCTCCCACCTTACAGAGATATCTTCCCTCAGCCACAACCTGTTCCTCACTACATTTCCACAACAGATTCACCATGCTGCAAATCTTTACACAAGTCTCCATCCAATCTGACCTCATTATCTCTCTCACCATTGACAGATCGCAAGTGTCATCTCTACTTCACCGGCCACCTATTTCATCAGTAAGGGTGCCCTTGAAACTCTCTCACCTTGGTCCTCAGAATCCCACCATGATTAGCCCCAACACCAGCAGCACCAACAACAACACCAACCTTCTCTGTAATCAACTGATGCTGCACAGGACAGAGGGCAACAGCACTCGACCACAGTGCTGCCAGGCCAGGGCTGGCTTCACCATGGCCAGATTTACTTCACTTGACGCTGTACACCCTGGCTGCCACACCCAGGTAGGCACCACCCCACACCAACATCATAAAGCATCACTACAATGACCAAGCCATTCCTTTCACACTCATTACCATTGTGGGGGGTACCGTTATGTCTCACCATTCACTGCAACTCACTAAGCCACTTCCAAAGGTGCACACAAATCTGTCCAAGAACACACAGTGTTGAAAATAAAGGTTTCAATGTTTGACACCACATTATAAGAAACTTTATATGAACATTGGATAAAGTGCCTACCCTTTTGTGTTGTTAGTTGGTATGATTGGACTAAGATGAGGGTGAGTGTGAGGGGTGGCTAGTGAGATTGGGATGTGATAATATAGATAGAGAGGGATGGGTGGAGGTGCAATGTATGTTGGTGTGAGTAAGGATGTGCAGGAGTAGGGTAGGGAAGGCAGAGTGATTGGGATGTGATGAGAGGCACAGCAAGATGAGGTTGAGTGTGGCTTTGTACTAATGTTTTGTGATCTACTGAGATCATTGAAAGGTTTGCAGCACTGCGCCCAGGTCCTCCTGACCACATCCCTGCTTGTGCCCTCCTCTGCAATCTGCAACCAGGCTGTGTTGATCTCCTGGGGAGGTCTCTTCTGCCCACGGGAAGGGAAGAGCATATGGAGATAGTCATGGGAGAGCCTGAGTGCAGCCCTGCACCTCTGTGCAGTCATTGTCAGTGTTTGCAGCACCTCAATGCTGTAGAACACTGACAGCACAAATGTCAAAATAAATTTGGCCATGGTCCCTTTAAGGAAACTGGTTGATGATGCGTCATCAAATGATGTCACCAGACCCGCTTCCTCTAATTAGCCGGCAAATGGCTGGGCGGTCTTAACAAGCCCAATCAAGGGAAATTAATTTTACACAACGGGATGGAGCCAGCAGCGGGCTCAGAAGCCACCACCAATGTCGCCCACCACGGACCCGCCAAGATGAGCAAAATCCCGGCCATAAAGTGGAACAGATTTATTATTGAATGTTGCTCTCATTCAAATACAGGCCATTGCAATGCTCCAGTGGGCATCCAAAGCTTACTCATGCTTGCAAAGTTGCTGCTTTGTTAAAAACCATGTTAACTCACTCCTACACATGTTACTATTCATAATGCCTACTTGAACCATGATGAATCATTAAGTCAAGCTATTTTGCACAGACTAGTTAAGTGACATCAGTAGAAACGTCCTGAAATATTAGAAGGGGGAGTTTGGGGGTGGGTGGAAAGGTAATAATTTTTAAATTTTCAAACCGAATCCTAAACTGCCTCCAACCCACCCATTTCCAGTTTTAACAGGCAGGTCGGGGTATGGGCAACCAACCAGTTCACAGGAGGCGGGTCGGAAACTAAAATCTTTTAAGGAGACTGTGTGCCTCCATTTTAACTGAAATTTAATTTTTAACACATGGAGGCCCGGGAATCTCAGTAGATAAAAGGCCAGGAGGAGCAGGAGTGTTTCCCCTAGGCCCAACAAGCTTAACTCCACACGATCACACCCCTGCAATTGGCCGATGTCCGACGCCCCCCCCCACGTTGTCAGACTTACCTGACATCCACTCAGCGGATGTTTTCCCGCCCGATATGCAGCTAACGTCACTCTGGCTGGAGACCGGCTGAAAAAAATCCCATATTTACTGTGTGAGTGGCGCTATTTATGTATAATTGTTATTTCATCTCTTCAAGTAAATATTATGGTATCAACTTTTCAGATCCAAAAAACAATAGTATTGACAGGTTGGTTAATTTTCTAATACATTTACACAGAGAGAAATACTGCGCGGGGTTCATTCTGCTCCAATCCATTATGTTATAGTCAATTGTTATTTTCTCAAGTATATCATCCCAGTTTTGCACCTAATTTTAAAAGCTGCTCCTGCAAATAGTAAAACCACTTTTGTCAAAAGCAGTGAATGGTATTATGTCCGTGTATGATTGAGACACGGACAGCAGGAGTTGAACAAAACAAGTCTTTACTGATTGAAGTCAATTGGGAAACTGAAACTACAGAGGCTCACTAGCGCCTTTTATACAGGGGTGGTCACTGCCGGTACTGCAGTCTGAGACCAGTTATTCTCTTAAAGGTACATACACAACAATTCCTCCCCTTTTAGATAAACAGTACATAACATTCATTTAACAACTAAATGATAACTAATTACAATCACAATTACGGTTGCTAGATACATTGGTTAAGTTTAAGCAATTATAAGTTCAGTCTTTGAGGAGGCTTCCTGATTCTGTCTGGATAACGCCTCTTTGGGGTATCAGGTTCTTCTGGCAAGGTTGAGTCGGGATCAATGTCTTTGTTTGGTTCATCTGCTTCCAATATCACCGATTCTGCGGTAGCTGCAATTGGTACGTCGATTTCATTGCCAGGTGTATCAGATCGTGGTGTGGAGTTGACGTTTTCCAGTGACTCTAGAATCTGGTCAGCATGGCGTCTTACAATGCTCTCTCCAACGTCCACGGTATACATGAGAGGTCCTTGCCGTGTACAAATCGTTCCTGGCTGCCATTTCTCAGTGCGGTAGTCCCGGGCCAAAACTGGTTGACCTACCTTAAAACTCCTGGTCGGCCTTTCATTCATATTCTGAAACTGCCTGTTCTCCACATCTTTTCGGACGTTTAGCTTAACTAAATCCAAGCGGCATCGTAGTGTTCGATTGAAGAACATCATGGCTGGAGTTTGGTTGGTAACCGCATGTGTCGCATTCCGGTAGGCAAACAAGAAGTTGTCCACCTTGTGTTGTAGGGGTATATCTTCATTACACATTGCCTTGATAGCATTCTTGAATGTTTGAACAAACCTCTCGGCCAATCCAT
Organism: Somniosus microcephalus; assembly: GCF_052327205.1. Taxonomy (NCBI): domain Eukaryota; kingdom Metazoa; phylum Chordata; class Chondrichthyes; order Squaliformes; family Somniosidae; genus Somniosus; species Somniosus microcephalus. The sequence goes on from NC_140987.1 coordinate 136,102,992, forward strand.
TAGTGGCTGGATGATATGGGGCAGATGTGTAATGCTTAACACCATTGTTCTTTAAGAACCTCCGGAACTCTTCAGACACAAACTGTGGTCCATTGTCAGAGCAAATCTGTTCAGGCAGCCCATTCCTGGCGAATATGGTTTGTAAAACTGTGATAGTTTTTTCCATGGTGGTTGAGGACATTTTTATTACCTCTGGCCACTTTGAATGTGCATCCACCGCAATTAAAAATATCGAGTCCATGAAGGGACCAGCAAAATCAATGTGCACCCTTTGCCATGGAGATGAGGGCCACTCCCATGGATGCAGAGGAGCTTGTGGTGGGGCGTTTTGGACCTTCTGGCATCCTGCACAGCTCTTGGTCATCTCTTCGATTTCTCTATCGATTCCCGGCCACCACACAAACGCTCTGGCTAAGTTCTTCATTTTTACCCCACCCAGATGACCCTCATGAAGCTCATTGAGCACTCTATCCGTCAACTTAGGTGGAATTACTACTCTGGATCCACACATCAAGGTTCCTCTGCACACTGACAGCTGTTCTCTTCTCGGCGAGAATGCTGGCAGCAGTGGTTCGCCATGTGCTTGCCATCCCTTCACCGTTAAATCATAGACCCGTGATAGTGTCGGGTCATTCCGTGTTTCCTTTTCTATGTTTGCATTCGTCACGGAGACATTCGACTATGGTCGAGTGGAATAACTCCATTGGATCCACTGCAAGGTCTTCTTCTTCCACCGTCGGCAACGGTAGGCGCGACAATCCATCAGCATTCCCATGCTGTTTAGTTCCTTTGTACTCGATGTCATATTGGTGTGCCCCTAGGAAAAGGGACCACCTCTGCAGCCATTGTGCTGTCATTATCGGTACGCCCTTCTGAGGGTTGAAAATGGAGACAAGAGGTTGATGATCGGTTAGTAGAGTAAATTTTTGACCGTGCAGGTAGTGATTGAACTTCTTCACCCCCCACACTAGGCTGAGGGCCTCTCTCTCAATCTGGGCGTAGTTACGCTCGGCAGAAGTTAACGAGCGTGACGCAAAAGCTATCGGCCTCTCTAAACCATCAAGGAATTTATGTGACAGTACCGCCCCAATGCCGTAGGGAGACGCATCACACGCCAGTCTGATCGGCAGTGCTGGGTTGTAGTGAGCCAATACTTCTCTTGAAGTGATTAAGTCCTTACTCTTCTGAAAGGCCCACTTACAGTCATTGCTCCATTTCCATGCTACTCCCGTTCGTAGCAGGGCGTTCAGTGGGTGCAGAATTGTCGACAAATTCGGCAAAAACTTATGGTAGTAATTCACCAATCCGGGGAATGACCTCAGTTGCGACACATTTTCAGGCGCTGGGGCCTTAACAACCGCTTCAATTTTGTCAGGGGACTTATGTAACCCCTCTTCATCAATCACGTGGCCACAATACGATATCTGTTTCTTAAAAAACTCGCACTTGTGGCGGTTGGCTCGTAGCCCATGTTCCCGTAGTCTAGTGAGCACCTGTTCTAGGTTGTTAAGGTGTTCACTGTCGTCTTCACCTGTCACAAGGATGTCGTCCAAGTAACACTGAGTCCCCGGAATCCCTTGCAGGACTTGTTCCATCACTCTTTGCCATATCGCCGGAGCCGATGCTACTCCGAATACCAATTGATGATACTGGTAAAGACCTTTGTGAGTGTTTATCGTGAGATACTTCCTAGAGGATTCTTCAACTTCCATCTGCAAATATGCTTGTGCTAGGTCAATTTTTGTAAAACGCTTCCCTCCAGACAGTGAGGCAAAGATGTCTTCTATCCTTGGAAGAGGATATTGTACTGTGTGAAGGACTGGGTTCACCGTCACCTTGAAATCCCCACAGATGCGAACCTTCCTTGGCTCCTCAGACTTATTGCTTAACGTTTTCTTCATGACAGGAACGATGGGTGTCGCCCACTCGCTCCAGTCGACCTTAGACAACACGCCTGCCTTCTCCAGATTCTCCAGCTCTGCCTCGACGGCTGGGCGAATTGCATATGGTACCGGTCTTGCTTTGAAAAACTTGGGAATTGCATTCTCTTCTATTTTTATCGAGGTGGTTACGCCTTTAAGAGTGCCCAGTTCTTGTTGAAATACCTCTTTGGCGTTAGCTAAGATTGTTGACAATCGTCCAGGAGTGACGTCGTCATCTTTTTTACCGTCCACCGTCATTGCATGAATGGAGTGCCAATCTAAGCTTATCTTGCTGATCCATTCACGTCCCAATAACGGTGGTCCACCATTTTGCAGTATGTAGAGATACAATTTCCGTATTTTCTTGCCGTTGTATTCGACAGGCACCCTTATTTTTCCTCTGGGGTATACTTTTTGCCCCGTATACTTCGTCAAGACGATGGATGTCTCTCTCAAGGGTATGTGTGAGAATAGCCGCTCGTAGTCTCGTCGATTCATGATGGTTAGCGCTGATCCTGTATCCAATTCCATTTTAACTTGGGACCCTGCTATCGTGAGGGTGACCCAAATGGCTCGGTGATCCTCTTTTGCGATTATATTGTGAAGTTTGAGACAGCGTAGTCTCCTGTTCCCGGATTCACTATCGCTCATCTGGTCTTCGGAACTACTGTCCGTCATCTTTTGTACTTTCTTGTACGGTTCCTTAGTAGCCTTTTTGTTGTCGCTGGTCTTCTTCCCAGACCTGCAAACTCGTGCAATGTGTTCCATCTTTCCGCATTGCCTGCATATTTTGTCTTTGGACCAGCAGTCCTTCTGGTCATGGTTAGTTCTGCCACAGCGATAATATTTTGCAAATCCCCGTGTCATTTCGTGGGTGCCGTATTCCTGTGGCTTTTGTTGAATTTCCGCAGCTCCCCTGGCTGCTGCTTCGTACAATACTGCCACGCTGAAAGCCTTATCTAGCGTCAGCTCTTTCTCTGAGAGTATCTTCTTCTGTGTTCCTTCACTCAGGAGTCCACAGACAAATTTGTCCCATAGGGTATCTGCCAGTCCTGCTCCGAACTGGCAGTGCTTTGATAGCTTGCGTAGTTCCGTAAGGTACTCAGCATTGCTCTCATCTTTATGCTGAGTTCTCCTGTGGAATTTAAATCTTTCTGCTATCAACAGCGGTGCAGGGTTTAGGTGTTCCTGTAGGACAGCAACAATTTCGTTAAAACTCTTCGCCTTCGGTTTGGCTGGAGTAATCAGGTCCCGCAATAGGCTGTACGTTCTAGCGCCCATTAAGTTTAGCAATACCGATGCCTTTTTCTCATCGGCTATTTCGTTTGCCTCGCAATATACCTCGACTCTTTCCACATACGTGGTCCAATCCTCTATTGTATTATCAAAGGCAGTGATACAGCCAGTCTTCGGCATCTTGAAAATCTAAAATGGCGCATCCCGCGCTTTGCCTTCTTCCCCGATTTAACATAATGGCGCCTCCCGCGCTTTGCCTTCTTCCCCGCTGTTTAAGATGGCGCCTCCCGCGCTTTGCCTTCTTCCCCGCTGTTGCTAGCGCTGCTTTCCGCTGTTTCCGTTGCAACCTGCAGCTCCTCGTGGTTTCTTGCGCGTTTAATATTTCTTTTTTTATTATTTTCCCGTCGTGGAACAACCCTGTGGGACTCTTGCCTCCCTCTTCTCGGGTCTATACGCAGCCCGGCTTCGTAGCACCGGCCGCGCCCTGTGTGCTCCACCCTCTCTCTCTCCTCTTCCCGACAACGCTGCTCGGCCCCGTTGCAAGCCACCCGCTCGAGTTCGCGACCGCCGCAGCCCAGGAAGGATCAGTGTACTACCTGCCACCAGCCCGATTAGCTGAAGCACTGTCGACAGGAACCAGGCCCCGCTTTCGACAGCTTCTCCAGCAATCTTCAACTCCGCTAACTCAGGGGCGGATGCCCACGGTCGACGCCCATTTCTACTGCTTCTTTCTTCCTTCTGGCCTCGACCTCTGCTCACTTCGCTGCAGGAATGGATCCCAGGAGATGGTGCAGACTGTAGGTAAGTTCGTATCTGCTCGTCGACAGTATTATGTCCGTGAATGATTGAGACACGGACAGCAGGAGTTGAACAAAACAAGTCTTTACTGATTGAAGTCAATCGGGAAACTGAAACTACAGAGGCTCACTAGCGCCTTTTATACAGGGGTGGTCACTGCCGGTATTACAGACTGAGACCAGTTATTCTCTTAAAGGTACATACACAACAAATGGGGGACAATTTGCAGAATCCTTTTACATAAATATTTGCAACTTGACTTTCATATACATCAGGTTGTTTCTGCAGAAGTACTGCATCCAATCTGTATGAAGATGGATCTGCCAATTCTACCTGCCAATAAAATGATGCCACACTCTAGGTCTCTCTTGATTTGTTGAAGTACCTTATCTTGGGGTTATATTAAGAGTTGGAACCACCTCCTGCACTGCTCATCAGCAAAACAAGGTCTGGTCACTTTTGTATGCAGACATGAGTATGCAGGTATAGTAGGTGGCACCCTTCAGGGTCCTCCTCTTCCCAGCACCTCACACAGCCTCTTCCTCCTGAAAAGTCTAACTATAGCTTATTCAAATTTCATGGGTTGTTGTGGTGTGAAAGGTTCTATCGACATATCACTGACTTTTGACCATGTTTTCACAGGATACATTTGGAAAAGAGTTACATTTAAATGTTTTTTTAAAGCAATATATATTCACACAAATTTCCAAAAAGCGCTGAGATAAAAGATGATTAAAATGTGAATGACCTAGGTATTGAAGTTTTTTCCTCAAAGACGATGAGCAATTTGTTAACTTGTCTCACTAATCGATAATTGCCTCACACCCAGTAAGTCCCCTGTCCCCAACATTCGACGGAGATTGACCATCCCTTTGGCTGTAAACACAGGGCATAAGATGGGGGACAGAAACCCACACTGAGAGTCATTCTTTTAAAACAGAAAGCTTTTAGCATAGGCTTTCATACAGACTCAGAAGGTTAAGATGTAGGAGAGTAGTTAGAAGTAATTTTGTTTAAGTTAAGCAAGATGTCCACTAATGTGGGAAAGCATAACGTTTTATTAATTTGTTAAGTTGTAATGAATGAATTAAGTGATCATAACTCTTGCTCTTTATATTCAGTTGCTATCTGTAAAATCAAGCAGTTTAACAATTCATAACTGGCTTCATGTTACCAAATGTTTTCTCGGTCTACTTTCAAAAAAGAATGGAGAAGCACATGTAGAAATACATGTGAAAGACACAGCATCCAGTTAAGATCACAAGGGGATTCTATTGTTACACCTGTGGGCTATACTATCCTATAAAGAAAGGAAGAACTTGTATTTATGTAGCACCTTTCATGACTTCAGGACGTTCCAAAGCACTTAACAGCCAAGTAAGTCATATTTGAAGTATAGTCAATGTTGTAATGTAGAGAAATGCAGCAGCTAATTTTTTCACAGCAAGGTGGCACAAACAGCAGTAAGATAAATGACTAGAAAATTTGTTTTGGTGGTGTTGGTTGAGAGTTAAATGTTGGCTGGATCATTGGGAGAACTCCTCCACTCTTCTTCAAATAGTGTTATGGGATCTTTTACTTTCACCTGAGAGGGCAGACAAGGGGGGCGATTTTGCCAATGGGGGCGCGTTGGAGGCGGGACTGAGCCCCAGAGACAGAGCCCCAGAGACAGAGTCCGAGAGACAGTGTCCCAGAGACAGAGTCCCAGCTGGATGTCGGGTCGTTGTCCCGCTTCCATCGACTTCTGGCCAAACACGTTATTTTCCCTTGATTGATCCAGTGGGCTTAGCAGGCCAATTAAGGAGAAGCCAGTTACAGAGAACGTCAGAGTATGACGTTTCATCTTTCACAAAATTTTGACAGATGAATTGTCATCGTTTGACAGCTCTGTGAAGCTGTCAAACATTGACATTCGATGTTGTTTGATATGTTCTTGAATTCAAGACTCATCAAACCTCTTTCTTAAGCAGAAATCAGATGGTTGTTGCATTGGAGAATGCAGCAGCCATTCTGTTATCTCTGCCGATGAGATGTGAGACTCTCCGCATCCCCAACTGTTGAAGCCTGCAGGAAGAAACATGTAGTGTCCGTGTGTTGATAAAGACACTGAAGACAGGAGTTGGTTCATAGGTGTTTACTAAGCAAAGTCTGGGGGGGGGGGGGTTCTAACAGATATGCACAATATACAGGCTTATATAGCCCGAGTGGCCATTACAGCACATTTGGGGCTCTTAAAGGCACATACACTACAATTCCTCCCCTTTTAGCTAACCAGTACATCATATTTTAAGTAATTATTAATTACATGTTATAAGAAAAATAATATACACATTGCTGTAGTTAGTTAATTATAAGTCAGTCCCTCAGGAGGCTTCCTGACTCGGTCCAGATAATGCCTCGGGGGTGTAGTAGTTTCTGGTGGTGTAGTAGGTTCTTTTGGCAAGGCTGATTCGGCTTGAATGCCAGTGTCGGGTTCATCGGGTTCCAGTATCACCGGATCGGAGGTAGATATGAGTATCTCTACTTCATCGTTAGACATATAGAGTTGTGGTGTAGGTTGTCCCTTTTCGGATGATTTTATGATTTGGTCAGCATGGCGCCTTATTATGCTTTCTCCGATGTCCACGGTATACATCAGTGGTCCTAGTCGTGTGCAGATAGTTCCAGGCTGCCATTTCTCGGTACGGTAGTCCCGGGCCAAAACTTGTTGACCTATCTGGAAGGTTCTAGTTGGCCTTTCATTCATGCCTTGAAACTGCCGGTTCTCCACGTCCCTTCTGATGTTGGGCTTGACCAAATCCAGCCGGCATCTTAGGTTTCTATTGAAGAACATCATGGCGGGAGTTTGGTTGGTAACCATATGTGTTGCATTCCTGTATGCGAATAAGAAGTTATCCACCTTGTGCTGAAGTTTTATGTCTTCATTACCCATGGCCTTTATGGCCTTCTTGAAGGTCTGGACAAACCTTTCAGCCAATCCATTGGTGGCGGGATGGTATGGGGCGGACGTGTAGTGCTTAACCCCATTGTTTTTTAAGAACTTCCTGAATTCTTCGGACACAAATTGCGGTCCATTATCAGAACATATCTGTTCCGGCAGCCCATTCCTGGCAAATATGGTCCTTAATACTGTGATGGTTTTTTCCGTGGTGGTGGAGGACATCTTTATTACCTCCGGCCACTTGGAGTGTGCATCAACCGCGATTAAGAACATTGAGTCCATAAATGGACCAGCAAAGTCGATGTGCACCCTTTGCCAGGGAGATGAGGGCCACTCCCATGGATGTAGAGGGGCTTGTGGTGGAGCGTTTTGGACCTTCTGGCATCCTAGGCAGCTCTTGGTCATGTCTTCGATGTCTCCATCGATACCTGGCCACCATACAAACGCCCTAGCTAGGTTCTTCATTTTCACTCCACCCAGATGCCCCTCGTGAAGCTCCTTTAGCACTTTATCCTGGAGTTTGGGTGGAATCACCACTCTGGATCCACACATCAAGGTTCCTCGGCACACTGACAACTGTTCTCTTCTTTGCGAGAATGCTGGCAACAGTGGTTCGCCATGTGCTGGCCATCCCTTCACTGTTAAATCGTAGACCCGCGAGAGAGTCGGGTCATTTCTCGTCTCCCTTTCAATGGCAGAATTTGTTACTGGTAGACATTCCACTATGGTAGAGTGGAATATCTCTACTGGGTCTACTGTAGGTGCCTCTTCTACCGTTGGCAACGGTAGGCGCAATAAACCGTCAGCATTCCCATGCTGTTTTGATCCTTTGTATTCTATGTTGTATTGGTGTGCCCCTAGAAAAAGAGACCACCTCTGTAGCCTTTGCGCTGTCATAATGGGAACACCCTTTTTAGGGTTGAATATGGAGATGAGGGGTTGATGGTCAGTCAACAAGGTAAATTTTTGTCCGTGTAGGAAATGGTTGAATTTCTTCACTCCCCATACCAGGCTGAGTGCTTCCCTGTCGATTTGGGCATAGTTACGCTCAGCTGAGTTTAATGAGCGTGACGCAAAAGCTATCGGCTGTTCTGAGCCATCAGGGAATTTATGGGATAATACTGCTCCTATGCCGTAAGGGGATGCATCGCATGCCAGTCTGATTGGCAGTGATGGGTTGTAATGAGCCAAAACTTCTTCGGATGTGATTAAGTCTTTGCATTTATGGTAGGCACGTTTACAGTCTTCGTTCCATTTCCAAATCACTCCTGTTTGTAGAAGTTCATTAAGAGGGTGTAGAAGAGTTGATAAGTTCGGTAAAAATTTATGATAGTAATTTATTAATCCCAGGAACAACCTTAATTGTGAAACATTTTCAGGTGCTGGGGCTTTTATGACCGCTTCAATTTTTTCAGGTGACTTATGCAACCCTTCCTTATTAATTATGTGGCCACAATATGATATCTGATTTTGGAAAAATTCGCACTTGGGGAGATTTGCTCGTAGGCCCCGTTCTTTCAGCCTAGTGAGCACCTGCTCCAAATTGGCAAGGTGCTCGTTGTCGTTTTCTCCTGTTACAAGGATGTCGTCTAGGTAGCATTGAGTCCCCGGAATCCCTTGCAGGACTTGCTCCATAGCTCTTTGCCAGATAGCTGGAGCTGATGCTACTCCAAAAACCAGTCGATTGTACTGGTACAGGCCTTTGTGTGTGTTTATCGTGAGATACTTTTTAGAGGCCTCCTCAACCTCCATCTGTAGATATGCCTGTGCCAAGTCAATTTTGGTGAAATGTTTCCCTCCGGATAGTGAGGCGAAAATACCTTCTATCCTCGGAAGAGGATACTGTACTGTGTAAAGGACAGGGTTTACAGTCACCTTGAAGTCTCCACAGATGCGAATTTTTCTCTGTTCTTCAGATTGATCATTATTCAATGCTTTTTTCATGACTGGAACGATGGGTGTTGCCCACTCACTCCAATCTATTTTGGATAATACGCCTGCCTTTTCCAAATTCTCCAGCTCTGCCTCGACTGCTGGACGAATTGCGTATGGCACCGGTCTTGCCTTAAAAAATTTGGGAATTGCTGCATCTTCCACTTTTATTGAGGCGGTGATGCCTTTCGAGGTTCCTAGTTTCTCTTGAAACACTTCTTTGGCATTGGGCAAGATGTCTTTTAATCGTTCAGGTATGATGTCATCATTGTTTATTTTCTTACTGGTCACCGTCAGTGCCTGAATGGAGTGCCAGTCTAAACGTATCTTTCTGATCTATTCACGTCCCAACAACGGTGGACCACCATCTTGTAGAATGTATAAATACAACTTTTGTATTTCTTTGCCGTTGTATACAACAGGCACCCTTATTTTTCCTTTGGGGTATACTTTCTGCCCCGTATATGTTTTTAAGATAATGGATGTGTCTTTTAGAGGTATATGCGAAAATAGCCTCTCGTAATCCTGTCGATTTATTACGGTTAGAGCTGATCCTGTATCTAGCTCCATTTTAACAGGGGACCCTGCTATCGTGAGGGTAACCCAAATGGTTTGGTAATCATCTTTGGCAAGTACATTATGTAATTTGAGACAGCTTAGTCTCTTGTTTTCGGAGTCGCTATCGCTCTTCTGGTCTTCAGAGCTACTGTCCGTCATCATTTGTACCTTCCTGTACTTTCCTTTATTGATTTTTTTTTTTCTGTCTGTGGATTTATTTTGTCCAGATCGGCATACCCGTGCAATGTGTCCAATCTTTCCGCATTGCCTGCATGCTTTGTCCTTGAACCAGCAGTCCTTCGGGTTATGGGTGGATCTGCCGCAGCGATAACATCTTTCGAAACCCTGTGTCATTTCATGGGTGCCGAAGTCCTGTGTCTTTTGTTGTATCTCTGCAGCTCCTCTTGCTGCTGCTTCGTATGATACAGCCATACTGAAAGCTTTGTCCAATGTTAAATCTTCTTCAGAAAGCAGCCTTTTTTGTGTTCCTTCATTTAAGAGACCGCAAACGAATTTGTCTCGAAGATAATCTGCTAGTCCTGCCCTGAATTGGCAGTACTTTGATAGCTTTCTTAATTCGGTTAGGTAATCAGCATTACTTTCATTCTTGTGTTGATTTCTCTTGAAGAATTTGAATCGTTCCACTATCAGCAGCGGTGTTGGGTTTAAGTGCTCCTGCAGGGTATCAACAATTTCTTTAAAATTCTTGTCCTTTGGTTTGGCTGGAGTGATTAAATTTTGTAACAGCCCGTATGCCTTTGCGCCCATTAGGTTCAGCAGTACTGAAGTTTTTTTTTCATCTTCTATTCCATTTGCAGTGCAATATACCTCTACTCTTTCCACGTATGTGGTCCAATCCTCTATTTCGCTATCAAAAGCATCAATATTGCCAGACTTAGGCATTTCAGAAAAGATATGGTGTTTCCCGCGCTTTTCTTTCTTTTCAGCAGCAAAGATATGGCACTTCCCGCACTTTCCCGCCGCTGCTGCCGATGTCAACGCTGTTTCCTGCGGTTTCCGTTCTTTGGTTTGTTTTTTTTTAAATTTTATTTGTTTACAGTTGGAGACTCGTTCCTGCCGGACTTTCTCTGCAGGTCTGAACGCTGACCTGCTTGCCGCGCCGGCCGTCTCCCGAGTGCTCCCTCCCAGTCCGTTATTGCTTGCCTCCGCTTTCGCTGCCTGTCTCAGCTGTAGAGCTAGCCGCTGAAGCTCCAGCCTGACGCCCAGGAAGGATTAGCGCAGTACCTGCCACCAGCTTGGCCAGCTGGTGAAACCACAGCTTCTCTCACTTTCTTGAGTCTTCTGGACGCCCGAGGAATCGATGTCCTGGAGGTGTTGCCGAATTGCAGGTAAGTCTGTTTCCACTTCGTCGCCACTGTAGTGTCCGTGTGTTGATAAAGACACTGAAGACAGGAGTTGGTTCATAGGTGTTTAGTAAGCAAAGTCTGGGGGGGTTCTAACGGATATACACAATATACAGGCTTATATAGCCCGAGTGGCCATTACAGGCATTACAGCACACCTGGGGCTCTTAAAGGCACATACACTACAAAACAAAGGTAAGTAAACATTTTCTATCACTTTCCACTCACCTCACATACTTTCCATCACTTACCTTCACAGCGCACTTTTGCACCCCTCTGACCCCTGCAGACCCACTGCTCACTTCAGTGACCTTGGTGGGGTTTCCCAACGTCGGGAAGCCTGCGACTCTCCTGGAAAAATGGGGATCTTTCTCTTAACTGCCTGCTAACTACCTGTTAACAGGCAGTTAAGTGGCTGTAATCCCCTTCCCGCCTCCAGGAGACGGGACCCGGTGCGGATCGGCTACCCGCCTCCTGGAAAGATGGCACGGAAGCGGGTTGGGGGCGGGATGGGAACCTGCCCCCAGATTCTGCCATTTTTCCGGCAGTCCCGCCTCCATACCTGCCTCCCCAGGGCTGGCAAGATCGCGCCCAAGGTCTCAGTTGATGTCTCATCCAAGTATATTGGGCAGGAATGGACATGTCCCTACATGTTTGACACCCAGACAACTTTCTGGGGTTGCAGCACCCCACTCCAAAAATATTAAAAACTGACATCTGCATGCACTTCCTTTCTGCACAACCTCACTTCCTGTTGTCACATTTTTCTCATACTGTAGCACCTAGAAAATGGTAACCTGCCAGTGCCACTGTGGACTGAAGTTAACGGCCGCCCAAAATAATAGCACAGGCAGCTATTTTGGTGCTGCCTGCTAATTTAAATTAGCGCAGTGCTAAACCTACCGTGGAAGATTGGTTTTCCGGTGGTACTCTCAGCAGGAAGCTCAATGTAGCATGGCCATGGTGTCCTTCGAGCAAGAGCAGCATTGTCTTAAAGCAAGGCTGTCATTTTAGAAAGCAGTGTCGGTCCCCTAAAGGGGAACTGCCTTCTAAAATGACTAAAATAAAATCATTTAAAAACAGGCAGTCTTTAGCTCTAAAGTGCCTACTGCACATTATAAAATGGTAAAAGTCCTTCAGCACGAACACAAATGGCTCAACAACCCAGGGAAAGGGCACCCAGGGTCTCACATGCATTGAGGTGCTGTCAAACACTGACAATCACTGTCCAAAGGTGAGCCCTTGCACCCAGGCTCAACTATGACTCTCTCCTTAGGAGAAAGCAGATGGCAGCTGCATGTGAGATTGCAGAAGCCATCTGTCAATTCTTCTGATCAGATGAGGCTTCAAAGAAACATCACATCTTTTCACCTGCAGTTACATATAAACAGAATAAAAATATTTCTCACTATGTTCTCTCACCTGTCATACTTACCTGTGCACCATTGCACCCATCACACTACCTCTGCAGCTGTCATTTGCACACTTACACTGCAGCAGACCCACAGCTTGCCTCGCTGACCCTGGTGGGGTTTCCTGCTGTCGGGAAGCCCGCATTAACAGGCTGAAAATGGGGAAAAGCCTCTTAACTGCCTGTTACCTACCTGTTAACAGACAGTTAATTGGCTCTAATCCCCTTCCCGCTGCTAGGAGACAGGTCCCTGAGAATTCCTGCCCCAGTTCAGTTGAGTTTTCAAGCATTTAGATCTTTAAAAAAAATTCTGAACAATGTCAGTTCAAGTTAAGCCTGGTAAAAGTTGCCCCAGGCCTGAAACAACAAAGTCCTGCCACCTGCAAATGATGACTGATCAAATCTCCTCTTTAATGGTCTTGGAAAATGGGAAAAATTGGGAGCGGCTCCCAACCCCACTCCCAACCCACCTCTGAACCAGCTTCCTGGCAGGCGGGACTGGTCTTTAAGGCCCTTAATCAGCAATAATTGACCTTTATAATGCCATTTTAACAGGGCCTTGCATTTTTAACCATTTTCCCGTGTAAAACACGCCTGGTGGGGATCACGCCTGTGAAACCTGGCGTGGGCACTATTGGCTTGCTGACGATTAGCTGCAGGTCAATTTATTAAAGAGGAGATTTGATCGGTCATCATTTGCAGGTGGCAGGACTTTGTTGTTTCAGGCCTGGGGCAACTTTTACCAGGCTTAACCACACCTGTGGAAAGTTGGAGCCTCACACACATCTCCAGTGTGAACTCCTGGGAAACCCATGTCGCCACCCTCATTCAGCGCTTCCTCAGCGGAGGCATATGCCACAAGCATGGGAGCCATTTTTCTCCTTCCCTTCTTGGCATTATCGGAGCTCGAGCACCAGGCACGGCAGCAGCAGAACCAGGAACAACAGCAGCATCAGCAGCAGCAGGAGCAACAGGCTGCTGCTCACCCACCTGAGGCAGCACAGGCCAGAAGGAGCCAGTGCATGGCAGCCCGTCGGCACAAGAGATACCCCCCAAACAGGGTCTACAACCACAGGGTCAGCTACCTCAACATGACTGAGCAGTAGTGCCAAAGACTGCTCAGACTTTCGCGACAGGTAGTGACTGACATCTGTGCAATGATACAACAAGACCTGCTGCCCAGAGGAGCAGGTGGACACTTCTTACCACTGGCCATCAAAGTCACCACCGCACTCAACTTTTCTGCCTCAGACTCATTCCAGGGATCATCAGCGGCATCTCCCAGGCGGCCGCACACACTTGCATCACACAGGTAACCGATGCCCTCTTTGCCCTCGCGCACAATCACATCCATTTCACCAGGGATCGCGCAAATGTGACGGCACGAGCAGTTGGATTAGCTCATCTGGCAGGCTTTCCAAGGGTGCAGGGCGTCATTGACTGCACACATGTGGCTCTTAGGGCACCCCATCGCAATCCAGGTATTTTTGTCAACCACAAGGACTTCCACTCCCTTAACATTCAGCTGGTGTGTGACCACAAGGAGGAGATTTTGCATGTTTGTGCCAAGTACCCTGGCAGTTGCCATGACTCCTTCATATAGCGCCAGTCAAGTGTGCCTCCGCTATTCAGGCCGCCAGACCAACTTGACGGATGGCTACTTGGAGACAAGGGCTATCCCCTGAGGACTTGGCTAATGACACCGTTGAGGAAGCCAGCCAACGAAGCTGAGGAGAGCTACAACTCCAGCCACATTCCCACCAGATCCATAACCGAGCAAACCATCGGCTTGCTGAAGATATGCTTCAGATGCCTGGATAGATCAGGTGGAGCCCTACAGTACTCAGCAGCCAGGGTCTCCAGAATCATTGTGGTTTGCTGTGCACTTCGCAACATAGCACAGCGTCGTGGCTTGCAGATTCCTGAGGACCAAGTGGCTCCTCACATACCCTCCTCAGATGATGAGGAGGAGGAGGAGGGCGAAAACGCGTATCCTGCAGAGGCCCATCAACCAGCGGCAGCATTACGCGAGAGTATTGCTGCCCGGGATGCAAGGAATGCACTCATCCTGGCCAGATTTGCTTAGCCTAGTAAATCAAACTCTTTTGCCTCGCAGCTTCTTGCCTGAGCATCGACAATGGCCAAATCCTGCGGATTCCTAGCTATTTGACCAGCATCCTGACAACTGCAAGTAATCCTAAGCCCTCAATGTGAAAGCCCCATTCGCGAAATGAAACATGCCAGAACTGCAACAGTTGCCATCAGAATTTTTATGCACAAAAACCAACTGATGGCATTTTTACAATATACACAACATTTCACCCAAGTGACTACCCTTGTGACTACTTGTGTTTATTTTCCTCTTACGCATGCTCCTATGTAGTGGTTCCCCTGTGGCTTCAGCAGATATGGAGGCCCCTTGCTCACTTTCCTGCTGTTCCTGTCTCGACACCTTTGGCGGGGGTCCTCTGGGGTGGCGAGCCTGTGAGGGCTTGTCAGCAGTCTGCTGCTCCTGCGGCTGTGCAGGGGTTGAGACGTCTATCTCACTTGGGTGTGGAAACCGGCGGGGCTCTGACCGAGGGCTCTGCAGTAGCATGGAAGTGTGAGCACTTGGAGAGGAACCCCCACTTCCTTGAGGCCTGCCACCAACCTCCCTCTCATGGGTCAGCTCCCCCTCCGTGCCTGCAAGTGGCTTGAGAGCACCTTGCTGCACATCAGTGGAGCCATGGGACCCCGTATCTGCAATGGCAGTCCTACTCAGAAGGACTTTCATGAAGGTCTGGTTTCTCTGTTCAATAGATGCCCATCGCTCCTCAAGAGATGTCATTCTATTCTGAACAATCACCATGTTTTCCATACCCTGGTGACTAACCTCCTCCATGGCCGTAGCCCTCCTCTCCTCTGCCGTAGCCAGCCTTACCATGGAGGCAGCAATCATTTCCACATAGGTAGCCATCCTTTCCATGTTGATGCGTTCATGTGCCACTGACTCCACAAAGGCTCTGCTCATGTTCGCTATGGACTCCTCCATTCACTCCACACTCGCAGCGACCCTGGAGATAAAACCTGCCAGAGACTCCTGCATCTGTGCATGGAGTTCCATCACCTCTGATCTATGGATGGACCCAGAGGCAGAGGGTTGACATGCAGCTGAGCCGAGCTGGCAGAGTCCTGCGCCCTCCGACGAGGACTCTCCACTGTTGTCCCTGTCTCCACAATCTGCTGATGCTCACTTGTGAGCTGTGATACACCAGGTGACAACACTACTCTATGTCCCGAAGGTCCCCCCGAGGTGTGAGTGCCTGCGCTGGTGCTGGGTGCACTTATTTCTGCTGACGCTGTGCCCTCAGAGGTTGCAGATTCCTCTGAGGAGTCTGGAATCTCAGGCTCTTCCTCCTGCACAGTGGGGACGGGGGCTCTTGATGGCCCTGTGGGGGAGTCAAGGAAAAAGTTAGAGATGTGATGCCAAGGTTACATGCACATGATCATAAGTCCATATGATGTAGCTTCAGAATCATTATCAGCGACTCATGCAATGTCAATGAGAGAGATGGAAAACTATTCTGTCACCAGGTTGCGGGGATGCACCTGCCTGTCCTTCCCCAACTTCCGCATCTGTATCAGCCCTGACAATCTCCAGGATGGCTTCCTCCCAGGGGGTGAGCTGGGCTAATGAGGGTGGCCCTCCTCCTGTCCTGGCTCGCTCTCTCCTGTTGTGAGCTCTCTTCTCCTGCAATGAGGGAGACAAGTGGAGGTTGAGTGAGAATGAAGGAGTGAGTGTAGAGATTGCATAGCATAGATACTTAGAAGGAGAGAAAGATGGAGTGGGGTTGCAAGACCAAGGGCCCTCCCTGTGTGTTGTCAGTTCTGTTCAAAGCATCAGAGTGAGAGGGAGTGTGAGGGCTGCATGTTCGAATAGTTAGGTGAATGTGAGCATAGAGAGAGAGGGAATGGCTAAGGGTGCATGGATGTAAGTGTCAAGTGGGATGTGGAGGAAGAGATTGCAAAAGCTGAGTGCTGGTGAGGAAAGGCAATGGGGATCAGATTGAGGGTGATGGAAACTTCATACTTACTTTTCCAGTGCGATGAAGGTCATGGAATCTTTTCCTGCACTGCATCCAGGTGCGCCGTGTGAGCCCCAAGGAGTTGACTTCCCCAGCCACCTGTAGCCACACAGCCTTGGTCTGACTGGGAGGCCTCTTCCTCCCTGAAGAAGGGAACAGGACCTCCCTGTGGGCCCTAGCCCCATCCAACAATGCCTGCAGTGATGCCTCATCAAATTTAGGCACAGCTCTTGCCCTCCCGCTGGCCATTGTTCCTGCAGGCTCCAGTGCCATCATGAGGGGAAAGCTTGGAAGCCTGCAGAGGAAGCAAGGCTTGCTGTGGACCTTAAATGCAGCAGCAATGATGTCGTCATTGGAGGGGACTTGCAGTCATGAAAAACCTATTTGCAAAGGCTTCCCACACGTTGGAAATCAATTGGCCAATTGAGTTAAAATTGCATCAATCTCACACATCCATTTAGATTCGTGTGGGAATCACGAAATTCCGGGAACCCGACAATTGCCCGTACCTGAGTTAAAATCGACCCCGTTAACTCTGTTTCTATCTCTATGGATGCTGCCTGACCTGCTGAGTATTTCCAGCACTTTTTGTCTTCTTGGAGGCCTTCCTTTACAACCCAAAGCTTTGCAAGTGCCCAGCAACACGCCCTGCAATCCTTTACTGCACCAAGCCACTACATAGCAAACTTTCCAATAAAATATAAAAAAAAGTCCAAAATCTTAAATACAAACTTACCTGAAAGATGTGTGTGTCCCTTTAAGAAGCGCTGACAGTGTCTCTGCGGGGCTGCTTCACGCACGCTTTTCTGAGCGTGCTTAGGACCCAGCATTAAACAGATTGAAAAGGTCAACGTTTTCACACACGGTGTCAAGTCGGCATGCACGTCATGCTTTGCTCATTTACATTTCAGGGGCCAGCGCTGCCGACAGTAGGGCTACGGCACCTATCAAAAAGTGGCCGCTGTGTCCCGTGCCGCCATATTTTTCTGAAAATGGCCTCAACGGCCAGCGCAAAGACTTCAAATTTCTAGGCCTAGGTTTCTAATTTTCCCCCATTATAAATTCTTATGTCCATTTTTAGAATGGAAACTGTCTATGTAAATGTGTCATGCTACACCCGAATGCCAGTGGTGGTGCTGTAGGATCTCAGTTTTGTGCAATCTACCACCAGGTTCCCACAAATTGTTCAAAATGATTTCTGAAATTCTTTTCATCCACCATTTTTTTGCAGTCACTGTAATTCCTATATCCAAAATAAGGGTTTAAGCAAATTAAAAATTAAGAGATGTGGTGAATTGAGCAGTGGCTTAGGCTATAGCATTTGAAGATGCATTCACTGACCTTGACCACTCACGTGACCTGGTGAGTATTTTGACGGTCCAGTCATTAAAGTAAAAGTAAGGTCTCTAGTTTAGAGTAAGTAGTGTGTAAAGTGAAGGAAGGTCCCTAGTGTATTTAATATTCTTTAATTTAGAGGAAGTAAAGGGAGTAAATTAAATGAAAGACATTGCATAGCAGCTCGGCAGTGTGGAGGGCTCCTCCTGTGCTATGTGGGAAGTCAGGGACACTTTCGGTGTCCAGGGTGAACACATGTGCAGGAAGTGTCTCCAGCCGCAGCTACTTGAAATCCGCGTTTCAGAGCTGGAGCTGCGGCTGGAGTCACTGTGGAGCATCCGCGAGGTTGAGATCTTCGTGGATAGCACGTTTAACGAGGTGGTCATGCTGCAGGTAAAGAGTGCACAGGCAGAAAGGGAATGGGTTAGGGTTAGGGTAAAAGAACTAGGAAGGTAGTGCAGGAGTCCCCTGGGTTCATCTCCTTCTCTAACAGATTTTCCGTTTTGGATACTGCTGGGGGAAATGGTTTCTCAGGGGAATGCAGCAAGAGCCAAGTCCATGGCACTACGAGTGGCTCAGCTTCATAGGAGGGGAGGAATAAGAGTGGGAGAGCAATAGTGATAGGGGATTCTATCATAAGGGGAACAGATAGATGTTTCTGTGGCTGCAGACGTGACTCCAGGATGGTATGTTGCCTCCCTGGTGCCAGGGTCAAGGATGTCACTGAGTGGCTGCAGTGCATTCTGAAGGGGGAGGTTGAACAGCCAGAGGTCATGGTCCATATTGGTACCAATGACATAGGTAGAAAGAGGGATGAGGTCCTGAAAGCAGACTATAGGGAGCTAGGAAATAAATTAAAAAGCAGGACCTCAAAGGTAGTAATCTCAGGATTACTCCCAGTGCCACATGCTAGCGAGAGCAGAAATGGGAGAATAGACCAGATGAATGCGTGGCTGGAGAGATGGTGTAGGAGGGAGGGATTTAAATTCCTGAGGCATTCGGACCGATTCTGGGGAAGGTGGAACCTGTACAAGCTGGACGGGTTACACCTCAGCAGAACTGGGACTAATATCCTCACAGGGGGGTTTGCTACTGCTGTTGGGAAGGATTTAAACTAGTTTGTCAGGGGGCTGGGAACCTAAGTGTGGGCCCAGAACATAGAGAAACAAAGCTGGAAGTGCAAGTTAGAAAAGAAGTCAGCAAAACTAGTAGGGAGCAGAAACAAAGGCCAACAGTAAAGAGAGTCAAAGTGCAGAAAAAAATTAAACAGGCAAAGTTGAAGGCACTTTATCTAAATGCACATAGCATTCACAACAAGGTGGATGAATTAATGGCACTAATAGAAGTAAATCTTCTCTTCTTTTTAGGCAGTCCCTCAGAACTGAGGATGACTTGCTTCCACATTGAAAATGAGTTGCAGGTGACTGATGAGTTCAATGCGGGACCTACAGTCTCTGTCACAGGTGGGGCAGACGGTGGTTGAAGGGGCGGGTGGGTGGGGTGCTTGGGTTGACGTGCGCTCCTTGCGCTGCCTGCGCAAGTAGTAAATGGGTATGATGTAATTGCCATTACAGATACATGGTTGCAGGGTAACCAAAGCTGGGAACTGAATGTTCCAGGGTACTCAGCATTTAGGAAGGACAGACAAAAAGTAAAAGGAGATGGCATAGCACTGTTAATAAGGGATGAGATCGGTGCGGTAGAGATAAAAGATCTTGGCTTGGCTGATCGTGATGTAGAACTAGAATCAGTTTGGGTGGAGCTAAGAAACAGCAAAGGGCGGAAAACATTGGTGGGAGTTGTATATAGGCCACCAAACAGTAATGGTAATGCAGGGCACAGTATCAATCAACAGATTAGAAGTGCATGTAACAATGGCAATAAGGTAATCATGGGGGACTTTAATCTACATGTTGAATGGGCAAATCAAATTACCACTAATGGTGTGGAGGACGAATTCTTGGAATGCTTGCGAGATAGAAACATAGAAACATAGAAGATAGGAGCAGGAGTAGGCCATTCGGCCCCTCGAGCCTGCTCCGCCATTCAATGCGATCATGGCTGATCATCCAAATTCAGTACCCGGTCCCTGCTTTCTCCCCATACCCCTTGATCCCTTTAGCCTTAAGAAATATATCCAACTCCTTCTTGAATATATTTAATGAATTGGCCTCTACTGCCTTTTGTGGTAGAGAATTCCACAGGTTCACCACTCTCTGGGTGAAGAAATTCCTCCTCATTTCTGTCCTAAATGGATTACCCCTTATCCTTAGACTGTAACCCCTAGTTCTGGACTCCCCGACCATCGGGAACATCCTTCCTGCATCTAGTCTGTCCAGTCCTGTCAGAATTTTATAAGTTTCAATGAGATCCTCTCTCATTCTTCTAAACTCCAGCGAGTATAAGCCCAATCGACTCAATCTCTCCTCATACGTCATTCCTGCCATCCCAGGTATCAGCCTGGTGAATCTTCGCTGAACTCCTTCCATGGCAAGAACATCCTTCCTCAGGTAAGGTGAACAAAACTGCACACAATACTCAAGATGTGGTCTCACCAAGGCCCTGTACAACTGCAGCAAGACATCCTTGTTCCTGTACTCAAACCCTCTTGCTACGAAGGCCAACATACCATTTGCCGCCTTTACCGCCTGCTGCACCTGCATTTTTACCTTCAGCGACTGGTGCACAAGGACACCCAGGTCTCATTGCACTTCCCCTTCTCCCAATCTATTGCCCTTCAGATAATAATCTGCCTTCCTGTTTTTGCCACCAAAGTGGATAACCTCACATTTATCCACGTTATATTGCATCTGTCATGCTTCTGCCCAATCACCCAACCTGTCCAAATCACCCTGGAGTTTCTCGGCATCCTCCTCACAGCACACACGACCAGCCAGCTTTGTGTGATCTGCAAATTTGGAGATATTACATCTAGTTCCCTTGTCTAGATCATTAATATATATTGTGAATAGCTGGGGTCCAAGGACTGAGCCCTGCGATACCCCACTAGTCACTGCCTGCCACTCGGAAAAAGACCCGTTTATTCCAACTCTTTGCTTTCTGTCTGCCAACCAGTTCTCTATCCAAGTCAATACCTTGCCCCCAATCCCATGTGCCTTAACTTTACACGCTAATCTCTTATGCGGGACCTTATCGAAAGCCTTCTGAAAGTCCAAATACACCACATCCACTGGTTCTCCCTTATCTATTTTACCAGTTACATCCTCAAAAAATTCCAGTAGATTAGTCAAGCAAGATTTACCTTTTGTAAATCCATGTTGACTTTGTCCGATCCTGTCACTGTTTTCCAAGTGCTCTGCTATTACATCTTTTATAATGGACTCTAGCATTTTCCCCACTACCGATGTCAGGCTTACCGGTCTGTAATTCCCTGTTTTCTCTCTACCACCTTTTTTGAATAGTGGGGTAACATTAGCTACCCTCCAATCCATGGGTACTGTTCCAGATTCCATCGAATGTTGGAAGATGACCAGCAATGCATCTACTATTTCTAGGGCCACTTCCTTAAGTACCCTAGGATGTAGATTATCAGGCCCTGGAGATTTATCGGCCTTCAATCCCATCAATTTCCCTAACACCATTTCCCTACAAATACTGATTTCTTTCAGTTACATAGATACATAGATACATAGAAGATAGGAGCAGGAGTAGGCCATTCGGCCCTTCGTGCCTGCTCCGCCATTCGATGAGATCATGGCTGATCCTTTAATTCAGTATCCCGTCCCCGCCTTCTCTCCGTAACCCTTAACCCCTTTTGCCCGTAGAAATATATCTAATTCCCTCTTAAATATATTT
The DNA here is from genome assembly GCF_052327205.1 of Somniosus microcephalus. Classification (NCBI taxonomy): domain Eukaryota; kingdom Metazoa; phylum Chordata; class Chondrichthyes; order Squaliformes; family Somniosidae; genus Somniosus; species Somniosus microcephalus. The sequence goes on from NC_140987.1 coordinate 136,124,369, forward strand.
AATGAGCTGGCGTACACTGCCCTCTGTGGCAATGAGTTCCACAGGTTCACCACTCTCTGAGTGAAGAAATTCCCCCTCATCTCTGTCCTAAATGGTTTAGCCCTTATCCTTAAATTATGTCCTCTTGTTCTGTTCTCACCCGCCAAGGGAAACATTCCTTCTGCATCCAGTCTGTCTAGACCTGTCAGAATTTTATACACTTCTATGAGGTCCCCTCTCAATCTTCTAAACTCCAGTGTGTACATCCCTAAACTACATAGTCTCTCCTCATAGGTCATTCCCGCCATTCCTGGTATCAGCCTGGTGAATCGCCGCTGCACCCCCTCCATGGCAAGAACATCCTTCCTCAGATGAGGCGACCAAAACTGTACACAGTACTCGAGGTGTGGTCTCACCAGTGCCCTGTACAGCTGCAGCAAGGTATCCCTGTTCCTGTATTCTAACCCTTTTGCTATGAAGGCCAGCATACCGTTTGCCTTCTTGACCGCCTGTTGCACCTGCATGCTCGCCTTCAGTGACTGGTGTACAAGAACACCCAGGTCTCTCTGTACTTCCCCCTCTCCCAATCTATTGCCATTTAAATAATAATTTGCCCTCCCGTTCCTGCACCCAAGGTGGATAACTTCGCACTTGTCCACATTATAGTGCATCTGCCATTTATCCGCCCAATCGCCCAGTCTGTCCAAATCGCTCTGGAGCTTCCTGGTCTCTTCCTCTGAGCCCACCCCCCCTCCTAGTTTAGTGTCGTCTGCAAATTTGGAAATGCTGCATCCGACTCCCTGATCCAGGTCATTAATGTAAATTGTAAGTTCCTCCCTTTCATCAGACCCTATGTTCCCCGACATCCCTGGAAGGTTATTTATGTCCTCCTTTGTGAAGTCAGAACCAAAATATGTATTTAATTGGTCTGCCATTTCTTTCTTCCTCATTATAAATTCCCCTGATTCTGACTGCAAGGGACCTACGCTTGACTTCACCAATCTTTTTCTCTTCACATATCTATAAAAGCTTTTACAGTCAGTTTTTATGTTCCCTGAAAGCTTACTCTCATATTCTATTTTCCCCTTCTTAATTAATCCCTTTGTCCTCCTTTGTTGAATCCTAAACTGCTTCCAATCCTCAGGTTTACTGCTTTTTCTGGCCAATTTATATGTCCTCTCCTTGGATCTTATGCTATCCCTAATTTCCCTTGTTAGCCACGGTTGAGTCACCTTTTTTGTTTTATTTTTATGCCAAACTGGGATGAACAAATTCTGTAGTTCATCCATGCGGTCTTTGAATATTTGCCATTGCCTATCCACCGTCAACCCTTTGAGTGACATTCCCCAATCAATCCTACCCAACTCGCGCCTCAGACCATCGTAGTTTCCTTTATTTAAATTCAGGACCCTAGTCTCTGAGTCAACTACTTCATTCTCCATCTTAATGAAGAATTCTATCATAGTATGATCGCTCTGACCCAAGGGGCCTCGTACAACAAGATTTCTAATTAATCCTTTCTCGTTACATAATACCCAGTCTAAGATGGCCTGATCTCTGGTTGGTTCCTCGACATATTGGTCCAGGAAACCATCACGTAAACACTCCAGGAATTCCTCCTCCACAGTATTGTTACTAATTTGGTTAGCCCAATCTATATGGAGATTAAAGTCACCCGTGATGACTGCTGTGCCTTTATTGCACGCTTCTCTAATTTCCCTTTTAATGCCATCCCCAACCTCCGCATTACTGTTTGGAGGTCTATATACCACTCCCACTAACGTTTTCTGCCCCTTGGTATTTCTCAGTTCTACCCATACAGATTCCACATCATCAGAGCAAATATCCTTCCTTACAATTGTGTTATCCCTTCTTTAACCAGCAATGCTACCCCACCTCCCTTTCCTTTTTGCCTATCTTTCCTGAATATTGAATACCCCTGGATGTTGAGTTCCCAGCCTTGGCCACCCTGGAGCCATTTTTCCGTAATCCCAATCAAATCATATTTGTTTACCTCTATTTGAGATGGTTTCCTGGATCAGTATTTGGAGGAACCAATCAGGGAACAGGCTATTCTGGATCTGGTACTGTGTAATGAGAAAGGGCTAATCAATAATCTTGTGGTAAAGGGGCCTTTAGGGACAAGTGACCATAATATGATAGAATTTTATATTAAGTTTGAGAGTGATGTAGTCCAATCTGAAACTAAGGTCTTCAATCTAAAAAAAGGAAACTACAAGGGTATGAGGGACAAGTTGGCCATGGAAGATTGGGAGACTACACTAAAAGGTATGAAGGGGGACATACAATGGCTAACATTCAAGGAAATAATGCATAATTTGCAACAAACATATATACCTCTCGGGCATAAAAACCCAAAAGGAAAAGTGATCCAACCACGGCTAACAAAAGAAATTAAAGCTAGTATTAAGTCAAAGGAGGAAGCTTATCAAGTTGCCAGAAAAAGCAGTCAGCCTGAGGATTGGGATCTTTTTAGTAATCAGCAAAGGGGGACCAAGAAATTGATAAAGAAAGGGAAAATGAAATATGAGCACAAACTAGCGAAAAATATAAAAACGGATTGTAAAAGCTTCTATAGGTATGTGAAAAGGAAAAGACTGGTGAAGGTAAATGTAGGTCCTTTACAGTCAGAGACGGGAGAATTTATAATGGGGAATGAGGAAATGGCAGAGAAATTAAATAAGTACTTTGTTTCTGTCTTCACGGAGGAAGGCACAAAAAATCTCCCAGAAATACGAGAAAACCAAGGGTGTGGCGAGAATGAGGAACTTAAAGAAATTATTATTAGCAAAAAACAGTACTAGCAAAATTAATGGGACTAAAATTCAATAAATCCCAAGGACCAGATGACCTACATCCTAGGGTTTTGAAAGAGGTGGCCATTGGGATAGTGGATGCATTGGTTGTCATCTTCCAAAATTCTATAGATTCTGGAACGGTTTCTGCAGATTGGAGGATAGCAAATGTAATCCCGCTATTTAAGAAAGGAGGGAAAGAGAAAATGGGGAACTACAGACCTGTTAGCCTCACATCAATAGTTGGGAAAATGCTGGAATCTATTATAAAGGATGCAATAACTGGGCATTTAGAAACTAATAGTAAGATTGGGCAGAGTCAACATGGATTTATGAAAGGGAAATCCTGTTTGACAAACCTATTGGAGTTCTTTGAGGATGTAACTAGTGGAGTAGACAAAGGGGAACCGGTAGATGTGGTGTATTTGGATTTTCAGAAGGCCTTCGATAAGGTCCCACACAAGAGGGTAATGAACAAAATTAGGGCACATGGAATTGGGGGTACTATACTAGCATGGATTGAAAATTGGTTAACAGACAGAAAACAAAGAGTAGGGATAAATGGGTCTTTTTCAGGATGGCAGGCTGTGACTAGTGGGGTACCGCAAGGATCGGTGCTTGGGCCCCAGCTATTCATAATCCTTATCAATGATTTGGATGAGGGGACTAAAGGTAACATTTCCAAATTTGCTGATGACACAAAGCTAGGTGGCAGTGTCAGTTATGAAGAGGCTTCAAGGGGATCTCGACAGGCTTAGTGAGTGGGCGAGAATATGGCAGATGGAATATAATGTGGATAAATGTGAAGTTGTCCACTTTGGTAGAAAATACAGAAAGGCAGAATATTTCCTAAATGGTGAAAGATTGGGGAATGCAGATGCTCAAAGGGACCTGGGTGTCCTTGTGCATGAGTCACTGAAAGTGAATGTGCAGGTGCAGCAAGCCATTAGGAAGGCAAATGGTATGCTGGCCTTCATTACAAGAGGATTTGAGTACAGGAGTAAAGAAGTCTTACTCCAATTATATAGGGCCTTGGTGAGACCACACCTGGAGTACTGTGTACAATTTTGGTCTCCTTACCTAAGGAAGGATATACTTGCCATAGAGGGAGTGCAACAAAGGTTCACGAGATTGATTCCTGGGATGGCGGGACTGTCGTATGAGAAGAGATTGAGTAAACTAGGCCTGTATTCTCTTGAATTCAGAAGAATGAGAGGAGATCTCATTGAAGCATACAAAATTATTACAGGGCTTGATAGGGTGGATGCTGGGAAATGTTTTCCTTAGCTGGGGAGTCCAGAACCAGGGGCCACAGCCTCAGGATAAAGGGTAGGGCATACAGGACTGAGATGAGAAGAAATGTCTTCACACAGAGGGTGGTGAATCTTTGGAATTCTCTACCCCAGAGGGCTGTGGAGGCTCAGTCATTGGGTATATTCAAAACAGAAGTGACTAGTAAGGGCATCAAGAGATATGGCGATAAGGCCAGTGAATGGAATTGAGGCAGAAGATCAGCCATGATCTCATTGAATGGCAGAGCAGACTCGAAGGGCCAAATGGCCTACTCCTGCTCCTATTTCTTATGTTCTCATGTTCTTATGTCATTAAACTTCTTGCGGCACTGCATCCGGGTTTTGGGGCTTGACTCCTGGCATTGACCTCCACGGCTATCTGCTTCCACTGCCTTCTGAGCATGCACCTGGAGGGCCTCCTGGCGCCCTGCAGATATAGGACATCTCTCCACCTCCTCCACCAAGGCTTTCAGTGCAGCGTCCAAAATCCTTGGAGCCCACTCTCTCCCATGTTGTGCCATTTTTCACTCTTTCCCAACTCATAATCTCTTAAACTATGACTCCCAGCACCTGCTCCAGCCCTTTTTAGAGGTGCAGCTATCCACAATATATATTAATGATCTAGACGAGGGAACTAGATGTAATATCTCCAAGTTTGCAGACGAAACAGAGCTGGGTGGGCGTGTGTGCTGTGAGGAGGATGCTGAGAAAGTCCAGTTTGATTTGGACAGGTTGGGTGATTGGGCAGATGCATGGCAGATGCAGTATAATGTGGATAAATGCGAGGTTATCCACTTTGGTGGCAAAAACAGGAAGGCAGATTAATATCTGAACGGCAATAGATTGGGAGAAGGGGAAGTGCAACGAGACCTGGGTGTCCTTGTGCACCAGTCGCTGAAGGTAAGCATGCAGGTGCAGCAGGCGGTTAAGAAGGCAAATGGTATGTTGGCCTTCGTAGCGAGAGGGTTTGAGTACAGGAACAAGGATATCTTGCTGCAGTTGTACAGGGCCTTGGTGAGACCACACCTTGAGTATTGTGTGCAGTTTTGGTCGCCTTATCTGAGGAAGGATGTTCTTGCCATGGAGGGAGCGCAGTGAAGATTCACTAGACTGATACCTGGGATGGCAGGAATGACGTATGAGGAGAGATTGGGTCGATTGGGCTTATACTCGCTGGAGTTTAGAAGAATGAGAGGGGATCTCATTGAAACTTATAAAATTCTAACAGGACTAGACAGGCTAGATGCAGGAAGGATGTTCCCGATGGCGGGGGAGTCCAGAACCAGGGGTCATAGTCTAAAATTAAGCGGTAAGCCATTTAGGACAGAGATGAGGAGGAATTTCTTCACCCAGAGAGTGGTGAACCTGTGGAATTCTCTACCACAGAAGGCAGTGGAGGCCAATTCATTAAATATATTCAAGAAGGAGTTAGATATATTTCTTTAGGCTAAAGGGATCAAGGGATATGGGGAGAAGGCAGGGACAGGGTACTGAGTTTGGACGATCAGCCATGATCTCATTGAATGGCGGAGCAGGCTCAAGGGGCCGAATGGCCTACTCCTGTTCCTATCTTCTATGGTTCTATGTGCAGGCTAGCTTTAAGCAGTGCAGGCTAGCTTTAACTGGTTTTAGCCGCTCACGATATTGGCCCCCTACTGATGTGTACAGCCAATAAACAGTGTGGTTAGCAGTGGCTGGACACAGAAATCATTTAAATGAGCATGCAGCACCAAGTTGATGTGCTGCCTGCAGTGCAATCAACGGACGCGGGTTAATCGCACATCGCGATCCCCATGCCCATTTTCAGGGGCTATCCAATTCAGCTCCCTTTATATTGCAGAATAACATGATTAAATGTATTCTTTTAATGTCTTCATTAAATTTTTTATTTGATGGCCTCAGCCTCTCCCAAAAGCCTTGACTTAGACATGATATTTTGTCAGAGCAGTGACTCTGTGAGCTGAATTTGGATGTGCAATGTGAGCATGTGCAGTGCATCTAATTTCCTAGAATGCATCAGTATCATTAATCCAGCTGTGCTGATGGAATATTTTTTAGCTTGTAACACTTTATGCACTGTAGCTTTCCTTGAAATAATTTTGAAAAACAAGAGGACTAATTTCAAAATTTTTATTAAGATAAACTTATATTGAGTGTTTTTTTAAAAATAGGCTGTGTGTGTGAGAGAGTGAGTGAGCAAACAATGACACTTATGTAGTTATTTATCTGTTGTAGTTTTAGTGTTGTGTTCCATAAACTTGAGAAACTATATTAAGCTGAGGGAGAGAAGGGGAGAAAGAAAGAATCTATTAATGTTTAATTTTCAAAAAAATACGAGTTGTATTTTGAAGCCAGCTAATTATCTCACCTATGTCAATGCTATTTCCTGAGAACTGCAAGAGAGAGGTTGTTATTTCTAATGCCCATGAAACAAAAAGACACAAATAGAGAGTAAGGCTGACCTTTCAGTCCTCATTCTTATTTAATTTGTTTAAAAAAAACAAGTTGAATTTTGAAAGCAAACAAAACCCCTTTGATGAAAACAGATAGGAACTGAAGGTAGGAGGGACAGATGAGAAGGCCCACAGGTTGAGGATGAAGGGGCCTCAGACCTCTCACCACCCATCCTTGGGGCATCAATGTGGGGTAATGGTTAAGGGTGAGGTGACTGACAGTGCAGCAAAGGCGAGGGTAAGATCTAGGGATTGAGTAAGTATCTCAAAGGGGAAGGAGTTGGGGTAATGATGGAATGAATGTTGCCTGTTGCCTGTTAACATATTTGGAAATTGCCCTTTTAACTGGCATATGCAGGACTGAGTCACTTAATAAGGTTTTCTGATTTTTTGTTGAGTCATTATCCAGAAATATTGCACACTCTGGAGCTGCATAATCAAATTTCACAATTCTATAATGGTTAAGTGTGTCATTTGGTGCTTGAGAACTGTTTTACTGGATATTTATTATACAGGTCTCATGATTAGCTACTATTTTTTCATTAACACTTTGAAACTGCATTCTCGGGAATCCAAAATGTAAAAGCTGCACATTTCTGCAATTTTGATTTAACAACAAAAAAAAGTTCTCCCATTTTTCATTAAAAACGAGTAAATTTTAACCTATACTGTGCAGTCAGTGTAGATTTTTCTACCTCTAGTGCATAGAGGAAATATTTCCTTGCTGCTCAATACTACAAAAAACAATATAAAATTGTTGGAACTGTGGACTAGTGGATAGCATTACAAAAAGTGCAGTGAGAATTTATCAATAGCTCCAAATAAGTACGACAGCTTCCTGGAAATTCATACTGTGGCTTCATAATCTGTTTCATTATCAAAACACTATAATGATGTGGTTCACAGTAGTTCTTTATGTTCTCCACACAGAACCATGTTTCATGAGATCTGTTGAAGAGAAACAAGGTCAATGTTTTTTCAGGCACACTGCCTCACTACTTGTCTTGCAGTTCTGTCAAGAAATCTCCAGAATTGGTTTTGGAGCCCATAATCCTTTTCCTATGAAACTGGAGCAAATTTATAATTTAAGAATAGTCCAAGATTCACAATTTTGTAAGGCCCCCGTCAGTAGTTTGAGGCCTTGCAGGCAGTGGGTGCGGTCCAGAAAATAGGGCACACGGCTAATTTCTGGGCTATCGTATTTTCTGACAGAGCAAATATTTATTCAAAATGCTACATTGTATTTTATTTCTTTGGGTCAGGTCCATGGGCACATGGGAATTTTTTTGTATTCATTCCTGAGATGTGGGCATCGCTGACAAGGTCAGCATTTATTGCCCATCCCTAATTGCCCTTGAGAAGGTGGTGGTGAGCTACCTTCTTGAACATCTGCAGTCCACATGGTGAAGGTACTCCCACTGTGCTGTTAGGGAGAGAGTTCCAGGATTTTGACTCCGTGATGATGAAGGAACGGTGATATATTTCCAAGTCAGGATGGTGTGTGATTTGGTGCCGGAGATGAAGTGGTTGTCTTATGAAGAAACGTTGAGCAGGTTGGGCCTATACTCATTGGAGTTTAGAAGAATGAGAGGGAATCTTATTGAAACATATAGGGGGGCAAATTTGGTTGCTTTGCGTTAGCGCCCTAAGCTAATGGGGCGCAAAGCAACTACTGCCCAGGCGCGGTGATGTTTGCAAAATTGACCAGAGTTTTTGCGGCGGTGCAAAACTCTACCGCCCCGATCCCCTGCGCCCGCAGATTGTGATGTCAGTTGAGCGTGCAACGCCCCGGTGGCGCCCTGGACCGGATATTGAGTGACGCCCCCCTCCTTTCCGCCTGCCGCAAGCAACGACAGGGAGACTGGAACGTTTTCCAGTCTGTGAGGGGGTGGGGGGGGGGCCGCTATTTAAAGGTGGCCTCTTCCTGCCTTTTTTGTGGGAGACATTTTTGCACCATTCATTCTGACAGAGCGAGAGATTCTGAGAGAGAGAGGGAGACTTCTGCATAGAGTTAATGCTGTGTGAAGTAGTTTTGGCTACTGAGCATCACTTTGCAGGTTCTTTTGGATTTGACCTTCATTACTTCGATTGTCAAGAGACTATGGGGGCTGCACTGATTCGGGGCATCGTCCTGCGCCTGCAGAATCAGAGGCATCAGAGATGCAGAGAGAGAGTGGCAAGCATGGCCAGAGGGAGGAGGGGAAACAGGCCTTACCCTCCCAGGATATTCCAGGAACAATTCTCCTACATTAATTTGTCGGAGGAGCAGTGTTTGCGCAGGCTGCACTTCAGTAAGGAGGTGGTCACTGAACTCTGCCACCTGCTGCAGCCAGATCTGCAGCCTCAACTGAGGTCCTGGACGTCTCTGTCGGTGGCAGTGAAGGCCACAGTGGCTCTGAATTTTTATGCCACCAGCTCCTTTCAAGCAGCCACTGGGGCCATCGCCAATATCTCCCAGTTCATGGTCCATTGCTGTATCCGGCAGGTCACAAATGCCCTCTATAAAAGGAGACTCCAGTACATCTCTTTCCCGATGACCCGAGCCGAACAGCATGAACGCGCATTGGGCTTTGCGAGGATAGTGGGCTTCCCCATGGTGCAGGGTGCCATTGACTGCACGCATGTGGCATTGCGGGCACCGCATGAGAATGCAGACGTTTTCCGAAACTGCAAGGGGTTCCACTCCTTAAACGTCCAGTTAGTCTGTGACCACAGACAGCTGATGCGCGCTGTCAGTGCCCGCTATCCTGCCAGCAGCCACAATGCTTTCATCCTGCGCCAGACTGGTGTGCCAGAGCTTTTCCAGGCAGCACATCAGCCAAGTGGTTGGTTCCTCGGGGACAAGGGTTATCCACTCTGCACCTGGCTGATGATACCGCTCTGTAACCCCAACACCCCTGCTGAGCTGCGGTACAATGAGAGCCATCTCGCCACCAGGAACATCATTGAGCAGACGATCGGCGTGCTCAAGCAACGGTTCTGCTGTCTGGACCACTCAGGAGGAGCCCTGCAGTACTCGCCTGAGTGAGTCTGTCTCTTCTTAGTTATGTGCTGCATTCTTCATAACCTTGCAATCCTCAGGACCCAGCCAATGCCACCGGGCCTTGGTGCACCACCGGAGGAGGAGGATGAGGAAGAGGAGGAGGAAGAAGAGGAGGAGGAGGAAGAGGAGGATGCTCTGCAGCAGCACCAAGGCAGGAGGGAGGCCCACAATGTTGAAACTGCAAGGGCCGTCCGTCAAAGACTGATAACAAGCCGCTTCTAGGCCCCTACTCAGGATATGGCTCCTGGCATGGAGAACAACATGATGGAAAGCAACCCACAACCCCTATAGCCGGCCAAGGCAGCAATAATTCCTAAGGCTAAACATGTACATTTTCAATACAAAAACTTTTTTATTTTACAAACTCTGTGTGTCATTTCTTCATGACAAACTAATAGAAACAGACACAAAAAATCATTAACATAACTGGTTCTTACAACCTGGAGATAATGGCCAAAGCACTTAGCAAAAGTTATCAGACGAACCTCGGCCTTTAATAAAAACATTTCCAACATTTCATTAGACCTCCTACTTTTTTCCCTTCGAGGCTGATCTCCATCCCTTGTGCACTTCCCACCTTACTGCTCCTCTGTAATGGGGCCCCAGTGGCTGCAGCAAGGCTGGTGGAAGGCTGCTGAATGTCAGATCCTGAGACTACAGATACCCTTGAAGGATGCCCTCGACCATGTCTGGGCCTGGAGGGCCCGACTGCAGACTGCACCAACTCTGCATGGGCGGCAGCAGTCTGGGCTACAGGCGGTGGCAAGTGAAATGGGGAAGTGACAGTGGTGGCAGCAGGAATGCTGTCATCTTGAGAGAGGACAGCACCTCCCTGCTCGCCCAATGCACTGGCACTCCCATGGGGCAGCACCTCAGCATCCGGAGCAATCTGCTGGAGCACAGGTTGCTGGCCTGTTGCGGTGCCGTGAGAGCCCCGGGGCAATGTGTCTGAACCAGCGATGATGGCAGCAGTCAATGCTTGCGTGGCCTCAATCTGAGACTGCATGAGAGCAGTCTGAGATTGGATCAGGTAGCCAGTGACTGAATTGCAGCACTAAGCATTTGCGTGGCATCCACCTGTGCTGCAGCGTTGTGCGCCACACTCCTTGCCAGTGCATCAATGCTTTCGGGCACCCTTCCCACTGTACCCATGAGCTCAGTGTGCATGTCCACTGCCTGGGTGTTCATTTCAGCGATGAGCTGATCCTCCTCTGCGTCCAGTGCAGCAGGACTCGCTGGCCTACTCTCCCTCTGGGGAGAAGGCCCCCGAGCTTCCCCACTCCCATCGTGTTGCTGCAGCCTGCTAGGTCCCGGAGCTTCACCTTCATCAGACCCTTCCCCCCTGCTCCCCTCCAGGGAAGAAGTGTTCCCAGTGTAGGCATGGGCTTCCTCGGGAGAGGGTGGCGCTGATGCTCCGGCTTCCTCTTCCTCCTCGCCAGTTGCTTCACTCCCACTGACAGCTTGATGGCCCGTCTCCTCAGCTGGTGAATCACCATCTGAAAGCAGGGAGATACAAGAGTGGCTTTAGCGTGAGGACAGGGGGGCAGTAAGGGAGGAAGGAGTAAGTTGGATTGAAAGTGTAAAAGGCTGGTGTTGTGAGGGACAAGTGGAATGAGAGAGGAGAGAAAGCTGATGACCTTACCATTGCTGTCCCGAATGGGGTCGGCCTCTCCAGGGCGACGGGACCGATCACCTGGCTTGCCACAATCCTGTGGATGCATGCCTCAAGATTACTGAGGGGTTGCAGCTGAGGCGACCCTCCACCCACCCATTGCTGCTGTCTCCTGTTATGAGATAGCTTGGCCTGCAAGAAAAAGGATGGCGTCTGAATAAATATACAGACATGGTCTTGCCTGATGTGCCTCCCATCGTTGAATAGCCTTACTATATGCAGCCAGGGTCTTGCCTGATGTGCCTCTCATAGTTGAATAGCCCTTACTGTATGCAAGGTGTGGAATGCGTGTGTGTGTTTTATGAGAGGGCCATAGGTCTTGGATGAGTGTTGGTCATTGGGGTTTTAAGACTCTCTGGCCATAGAGGGAGATTGAGATGGGGGGATGGAGATGTATTGAAAAACAGCCACGCACCCTGACGACCCGAGTGAGGTCGTTGAACTTTTTGCGATATTGAGTATGGGTCCTGGGCACCATGCTCCTGGATGAGATGTACTGAGCCACCTCCCTGCACACTCTTCTGTAGTCGCGTGGCAATGGCCTCCTGCCACTCTCAGGGTACAGTACAGCTCTTCTGCTCTCCACCGCGCCAACCAGAGCCTCCAAAGCCCGCTCACTGATGCGCTGAGCTCATTTGCTCACCCTCTCCATAGTCCTTGGCTGGAAAATTTAGGCACAGGTCTCTCCAGGCCGAGATTCAAGGCTCCAATGAGCAGGGTGTGGCTGGAGAACACGATCGACCCTCCCCTTTAAGAACTGGCCGGCGCCAGTGTGTCTGTGTTCCATTGCTAACTGACATCACCTGCGCTGCGCCCGCGCTCTGAGTTAGCGCCTCGCTCCTCGCTCCTCGGCCTTTGCGCCTTAAGACAGGTGTGTAGCACCTGATTTAGCTCTCCAGTCACCTCCAGGGGCGATAAAAGCCAAGTTTGCAGTCGGAGGCGATAATTAGCGCCAGGCGTTAAACTTTGCGCCCAGCCAATAATTGCGCCCCAAACGGGGCGATACCGAATTTCTCCCCCATAAGGTTCTGAAGGGGTTTGACAGGGTAGATGCAGAGAGGATGTTTCCCCTTGTGGGGGAATCTAGAACTACAGGGCATAATTTCAGAATAAGGGGGCACCCTTTTAAATCAGAAATGAGAAGGAATTTCTTCTTTCAGAGTGTCATGAATCTTTGGAATTCTCTTCCCAGAGAGCTGTGGAGGCTGGGTCATTGAATATATTTAAGGTGGAGATAGACAGATTTTTGAAAGGTAAGGGAGTCAAGGGTTATGGGGAGTGGGCAGGGAAGTGGAGTTGAGGCCAAGTTCAGATCAGCCATGATCTTATTGAATGGCGGAGCAGACTCGAGGGGCAAAATGACCTACTCCTGCTCCTACGTCTTCTGTTCTTATGTTCTTGGAGGGGAACTTGCAGGTGATGGTGTTCCCATGTACCTGCTGCCCTTGTCCTTCTAGGAGGTAGAGGTTGCAGGTTTGGGAGGTGCTGCTGAAAAGCCTTGACGAGTTGCTGCAGTGCATCTTGTAGATTGTACACACTGTAGATGGTGGAAAGGCTTTGGGGGGTCAGGAGGTGAGACACTCACTGCAGAATACCTAGCCTCTGACCTGCTCTTGTAGCCACAGTATTTATGAGACAGGTCCAGTTAAATTTCTGTTCAATAGTGACCCCCCAGGATGTTGATGGTAGGGGATTCGACAATGATGATGCCATTGAATGTCAAGGGGTGGTGGTTAGACTCTCGCTTGTTGGAGATAGTCATTGCTTGGCACTTATGTGGCACGAATGTTACTTGCCACTTATCAGCCCAAGCCTGAATATTGTCCAGGTCTTGCTGCATGTGGGCATAGACTGCTTCATTATCTGTGGAGCTGCGAATGGAACTGAACACTGTGCACTCATCAGCGGACATCCCCACTTCTGAGGGAAGGTCATTGATGAAACAGCTGAAGATGGTTGGACCTAGGACACTGCCCTGAGGAACTGCTGCAGCGATGTCCTGGGGCTGAGATGATTGACCTCCAACAACCACAGCCATCTTCCTTTGTGCTAGGTATGACTCCAGCCAGTGGAGATTTCCCCCCGATTCCCATTGACTTCAGTTTTACTAGGGCTCCTTGATGCCACACTCAGTCAAATGCTGCCTTGATGTCAAGGGCAGTCACCCTTACCTCACCTCTGGAATTCCAGCTCTTTTGTCCATGTTCCAAGGCTGTAATGAGGTCTGGAGCCTAGTGGTCCTGGCAAAACCCAAACTGAGCATCGGTGAGTAGTTTATTGGGGAGTAAGTGCCACTTGATAGCACTGTCGATGACATCTTCCATCAATTTGCTGATGATGGGGCGGTAATTGGCCAGATTGGATTTGTCCTGCTTTTTGTGGACGGGACATACCTGGGCAGTTTTCCACATTGTCGGGTAGATGCCAGTGCTGGAACAGCTTGGCTAGAGGCACGGCTAATTCTGGAGCACAAGTCTTCAGCACGCCAGCCGGGATGTTGCCGGGGCCCAAAGCCTTTGCTGTATCCTGTGTGTTCAGCCGTTTCTTGATATCACGTGGGGTAAATCGAATTGGCTGAAGACTGGCTTTTGTGATGGTGGGGGCCTCAGGAGGAGGCCGAGCTGGATCATCCACTCGGCACTTCTGGCTGAAGATGGTTGCAAACACTTCTGGGATTTGGATGGCTGAAGCAGGGAGAACATGTTTGATGAAATTATTTCTTGTTTGCATTTTATGTTCCTTTTGATAACGTAGAAATATTACAAAGATTCAATAGGGTAGATACAGAGAAACTATTTCCTCTGATGGGAGTTTCTGTCACTGGGGTGAATACCATCTGCCAGTTTCCAGTACCCACCCTAGTGACTGGCACAAACAATGCAAGAAGCAGAGTAGAAAGACCACTTGATAGAAATTCTAATATTTAAATGGTCTGACTTTTGCTGCAACTGGGTAAAATTTGCGTTTTGGACAGCAGTAGAATTACAGCCAGAAAATACACTTACGAGTTTTCCATTTCATTTAATGAGAATCATGTTCGTTGATCTTAAGTATAAGCATTAGTTCTTATTCTAAAACAATGTATTTTGTAACATTTGCCACAAGGTGTCACTGTTTAGTGCAATTCTGAGTACACATACAGGCCTAGAAATTCGGTGGGCTGCGCCACCAGTTAGCGCCTAAAGAGGGCACTCAGTGGCTTTAGAAGGGGAGGAAGGCCTGCAGTACCGCAGCGTGCCATGCCACAGCGTGTGGCGCTGCAGCATGTTGCGCTGCGATATTCAGTTTCAGCGCCCCAAGAGGGACGCGGGGCGCCTCGAGCAACGCCCCGCGTCCCTCTTGGGGCGCTCCAACTGAATTTCCGGTGGGCGCAACTGCTCCGTTCGCAGCGGTAATTCCGGCGCCCAGGCGATCTTGGCGCCCCGTTTGGGGCTCCACCGAATTTCTAGCCCACAGTGCTTAAAGGTAAATACGCATAATGGCAGCAGGTTTCTCTGTGTGCCATATGCTTAGACAAGAGATCAATTTGTGGTAAAGTTCATCTTGTCAAATGATTAATATTTATAAGGAAAAATTTTAGATGAGCCAGCATTATGATCATATCACCTGTAGAAATAAGCTAGGGTGTTGGCACCAGCTATTTACTTAATTGTGTTAAATTATTGTTATTGTGATCAGGTTCCAGCTCTACCTCTCCACCACCTCTCTTGACCCCTTCACTGCCTCTGTGCTATCAAACTGCTTGTCTGACATCCAGTCTTGAATGACTGCAATTTCTTTCAGCAAAATTCTTGTATGATCAAAGTCGTCATCTTCTGCTTCCACCACAAACTCTCTTCCCTCACCACCGACTCCACCCCACTCCCTGGCCACTGCCTAAAGCTGAACCAGACTGTTTGCAACTTCATCGTCCTATTCAGCCCCAAGCTGAGCTTATGATCCCATAGTTTCTTCATCAAAAACACTGCCTTGTTCCACCTCCGTAACAACGTCTTACTCTCACCCAATTCATCAGCCACTGAAACCTTCATCCATGCCTTTGTGACCTCCAGACTCAACTCTTCCAATGCTCTTATACCCAGCAGTCTGTAATGTATGTACCTTTAAGGGGGAGAACTACTTTTTACAGCTCCTGTATCCTGTAGTACCGGCAGTGACCACACCTGTATATAAACCCTGAGTAGTGATCTGTACAGTCAGTTGCAGTTTGAACCCTCATTCAGTAAACACCTGTTGATCATTCCCTGCAGTCTGTTGTCTGATTATTGAAAGACACAACATTAAGATACACGGATATAACATTGGCGACGACGCAGATTCGAACCTACCTGCAACTCTGCATCACCTCCCAGGGATTCGCTCCTGGAGAACAGTGGAAGGAGGTCGAGTCCAGAAGCACGGGCGTCGACCACGGGCAACCGCCCAGTCATCCAGCGGAGATTTGAGCATCGCAGGGGAGGCTGTCGAGAGCCAGGCTTGGCTTTCCAGTCACGGTGGTCCAGCGAAACGGGCTGGCAACAGGTACTGCGCAGGCCCTTCCCGGACAGCGGCGGCTAGAGCCGACCGAGCGGCACAGAAAAAGGGCGAGCAGCGTTGACGGGGGAGAGAGAGAGGGCAGAGCGCACAGGGCGCAGCCGGTGTTCAGGACCGAGCGGCGTCAACGGGGAGAGAGATGAGAGAGAGCAGAGCGCAGCCGGTGTTCAAGGGCCGAGCAGCGTCAACGGGGGAGAGAGGCGCGCAGGAAAACGCGAGGCGCTGCCATTGCCACGAGGACCGCAGAGAGCGGCAATGGCAGCAGCGCAGGAGCAGCGCACGAAACCCACAGGGCGTCGCCATTTGCCACGAGGACCGCCGAGAGCGGCACTGGCAGCAGCATGGGAGACACCATTTTAAGCCACAGCGGGGAAGAAAGGAAAGCGCGGGAGACGCCATTTTAAGCCGCAGTGGGGAAGAAAGGAAAGCGCGAGAGACGCCATTTTAAGCCAGTCTAACCACACCCAAAAAATGCCGAAGAGTGGCAGTATCACAGCGTTCGACAATGAAGTCGAAGATTGGACAACATATGTCGAACGCATAGAAGTATACTGCAAGGCGAATGAAGTGCCAGATGACAAGAAAGCGCTGGTATTGTTGAATTCAATGGGTGCAAAAATGTATGGCTTACTACGAAACCTAGTAACCCCAGAGAAGCCAGTAGAAAAGGATTTTGAAAACATAGTGTCAATCCTACAGGACCACTTAAACCCCACACCGCTGCTGATAGCAGAAAGATTTAAGTTTCACAAAAGGAACCAGCATAAAGATGAAAGTAATGCTGAGTATTTAACGGAACTGTGCAAGCTATCGAAACACTGCCAGTTTGGAACGGGACTAGCAGATACTTTAAGGGACAAGTTTGTGTGTGGGCTTCAAAGTGAAGGAACCCAGAAACGGCTTCTATCAGAAAAGGATCTTACCCTGGACAAGGCTTTCAGCATTGCAGTATCACACGAAGCAGCAGCATGGGGCACTGCAGAGATACAATGGAGACCGCAAGAATATGGCACAAATGAAATGTCATACGGAACAGTGAAGTGCTATCGCTGTGGCAGAACAACACACGACCATAATGTTTGCTGGTTCAAGGACAAAATGTGCAGACAGTGTGGAAAAGTAGGACACATAGCAAGAGTCTGCAGGTCGGGAAAGAAAACCAGCAGCAAGAAATCTCCACAGGAGAAGTACAAGAAGGTACATAAGGTGACGGAGAGTAGTTCAGACGAACAGAAAAGTGATACAGACTCCGGAAGCAAGGAGCTGGGTTGTCTGAAACTACATAATGTGATCAAAACGGAGGTTCACCAAACTATCTGGGTCACGCTCAAGATAGCAGGAGTCCAAGTGAAAATGGAATTGGACACAGGATCAGCCCTAACAGTCATAAACTGAAGGGACTACAAGCGGCTATTCTCACATATACACTTGAGAGATACAAAGATTGTCTTGAAGACGTACACAGGGCAAAAAGTCTACCCCAAAGGAAAAATAAGGGTGAACGTTATATATAACGGCAAGGAAACACCAAAAATGGACCTATATGTATTGCCAGATGGAGGACCACCACTACTAGGACGTGAATGGATCCGGAAGATACAGCTAGATTGGCATTCCATACAAGTACTGACTGTAGACGCCAAAAAGGATGACGACGTCACACCTGGACGACTGTCAAAAATTCTAACTGACACACAAGAAGTGTTCCAGCAGGGACTCGGAACACTAAAAGGCATAACAGCGATGATCAAAATAGAGGAAAATGAAGGCCCAAAGTTTTTTAAGGCCAGACCAGTACCTTATGCGATCCGCCCAGCCGTCGAAGCAGAGCTGGAAGGTTTGGAACGTTCAGGAGTACTGTCCAAAGTGGACTGGAGCGAGTGGGCTACACCCATCGTTCCTGTAATGAAGAGGTCGTTGAGTAATACGCCTGGGGAACCAAAGAAGGTTCGCATCTGTGGGGACTTTAAGGTGACAGTGAACCCAATCCTTCACACTGTACAATATCCGCTTCCGCGGATTGAAGATATTTTCACCTCGCTATCTGGAGGGAAATGCTTCACTAAGATTGATCTGGCCCAGGCGTACCTGCAAATGGAGGTAGAAGAAGCCTCGAAACAGTACCTCACGATCAACACTCATAAAGGTCTCTACCAATACAACCGGCTGGTGTTTGGGATAGCATCAGCTCCGGCTATTTGGCAAAGGGCAATGGAACAAGTCCTGCAAGGGATTCCAGGGACCCAGTGTTATTTGGACGACACCCTGGTCACGGCGAAAATGACAGTGATCACCTCGCCAACCTGGAGCAGGTGCTCACTAGATTGAAGGAATATGGGCTCTGAGCTAATCGCCACAAATGCGAGTTTTTCCAGAAGCAGATCTCGTGTTGTGGCCATGTTATTGACAAAGAGGGGTTACATAAGTCCCTTGAAAAGATTGAGGCAGTAGTCAAGGCTCCAGCACCAGAAAATGTGTCACAACTGAGGTCGTTCCTCGGGCTGGTGAACTACTACCATAAGTTCTTGCCGAATTTGTCTACCGTACTACACCCACTGAACACCCTACTGCAAACGGGGGTACCATGGAAGTGGAGTGACGAATGTAAACGAGCTTTCCAGAAGAGCAAAGCATTGATCACATCAAAAGAGGTGTTGGCTCATTTCAACCCAGCACTACCAATTCGGTTGGCGTGTAATGCATCACCCTATGGCATTGGAGCGGTGCTGTCACACAAATTCCCGGACAGCTTGGAGAGGCCAGTAGCCTTTGCGTCTCGGTCACTAACCTCAGCCAAGTGTAACTACGCCCAGATTGACAGGGAGGCCCTCAACCTAGTGTGGGGAGTAAAAAAGTTCAATCACTATCTGCACGGGCAGAAGTTCACCTCGCTGACTGACCACCAACCACTTGTCTCCATCTTTAATCCAAAGAAGGGCGTTCCGGTGATGACTGCGCAACGGCTACAAAGATGGTTCCTTTTTCTAGGGGCACACCAATATGAAATCGAGTATAAGGGCACGAAACAGCATGGAAACGCTGATGGGCTATCACGCCTGCCACTGCCTACTGCGGAGGAAGCACCAGCAGTGGATCCTGTCGAAATATTTCATTCGACTATAATTGAATGCTTGCCAGTAACTAACGCTGGTATAGAGAAGGAGACCCGAAATGACCCGACACTGTCTCGGGTATATGATTTGATGGTGAAGGGATGGCCAGCACATGGCGACTCACTGTTGCCAGCATTCTCATCCAGAAGAGAACAGCTGTCAGTATGCCAGGGGACCTTGATGTGTGGATCCCGAGTGGTAATTTCACCCAAGTTAAGGGAGAGAGTGCTCAATGAGCTTCACGAAGGTCACCTGGGAGGGGTGAAAATGAAAAGCCTTGCTAGGGCTTATGTGTGGTGGCCGGGGATCGATCAGCAAATCGAGGACCTGACAAAGAGCTGCTCAGGATGCCAGAAGGTCCAAAATGCACCACCACATGCCCCTCTACACCCATGGGAGTGGCCCTCATCTCCATGGCAACGGGTGCATATTGATTTTGCTGGTCCATTCATGGACTCAATGTTTTTAATAGCCGTGGATGCGCACTCGAAATGGCCTGAGGTGATCAAAATGTCCTCCACCACCACGGAGAAAACTATTGCAGTCCTATGGACCATTTTTGCCAGGAATGGCTTGCCAGAGCAGATTTGCTCTGATAACGGACCACAGTTTGTGTCCGAAGAGTTTCGAAGATTTATGAAAAGGAGTTGGGTAAGGCATTACACATCCGCTCCGTATCATCCAGCCACAAATG
Organism: Somniosus microcephalus; assembly: GCF_052327205.1. Lineage (NCBI taxonomy): Eukaryota > Metazoa > Chordata > Chondrichthyes > Squaliformes > Somniosidae > Somniosus > Somniosus microcephalus. Next base: position 136,143,964 of record NC_140987.1, read on the forward strand.
GATTGGCTGAGAGGTTCGTACAAACCTTTAAAAAAAGCAGTAAAGGCCATGTGCGATGACGACATTCCACTGCAGCATAAGGTGGACAATTTCCTGTTAGCCTACAGAAATGCGACATATGCAGTCACCAACCAGGCCCCGGCCATGATGTTCCTTAACCGAAGGTTGAGATCTCATCTGGATTTGCTCAGACCAAATGTACGAAGAGATGTTGAGAGTAAGCAATTCCAGCACATCAATGAGAAGCCGACAAGGAGCTTCAATATAGGGCAACCAGTCTTGGCCCGTGACTACCGAACAGAGAAATGGCAACCAGGAACGATATGCACACAGCAGGGGCCATTAATGTACACAGTGGATGTTGGGGAGAACATTGTGAGACGCCATGCTGACCAGATCCTAGAGTCACATGAACGAGTCAACCCCATGTCTCGGCCATACATACCTGCTGAGGAACCCGACGTACAGGTCGCATCTACCTCAGAAATAATAGCATTGGAAGCTGATGAATCAACTGATGACAGGGTGTTAGAATCACCTCCGCACCAAGAGCGAGACACTCGGGAAAGGCGTTATCCAGAAAGAATCAGGAAGCCTCCCCAAAGACTGAATTTATAAATAGACTATTTTCAGTTAATGTTGCATGTTAAAAGTGTTAATTGTAATTAGTTTGATATTTAATTGTTAAATGAGTGTTATGGTACTGTTAATCTAAAAGGGGAGGAATTGTAATGTATGTACCTTTAAGGGGGAGAACTACTTTTTACAGCTCCTGTTTCCTGTAGTACCGGCAGTGACCACACCTGTATATAAACCCTGAGTAGTGATCTGTACAGTCAGTTGCAGTTTGAACCCTCATTCAGTAAACACCTGTTGATCGTTCCCTGCAGTCTGCTGTCTGATTATTGAAGGACACAACATTAAAATACCCGGATATAACACAGTCCATCTTCCACCCTCCAGAAGCTGCAGCTTATCTGAAACTCTGCTGCCTGTATCCTATCCTACACCAAGTCCCACTTGCCCATTGACCCTGCCCTCACTGACCTACATTGCCTCCTGGTCCTCCAATGCCTCAAATTCAAAATTTTCATCCTCATATTTAAATCCCTTCATGGCCTTGTCCTCTCCATCTCTAACCTGTTCCAGCCCTACACACCCCCTGAAACCACCATTTCTCTGACTCTGGCCTCTTGTGCAATCCCCTCCCTTGACCACACCGTTGGTGGCCGTGTCATCAGTCGCCTAGGCCCCACACTCTGGAATTCCTTCTCGAAACCACTCTTTTTTTCTACCTTCCTTTAAGACCCCACCTCTTTGACCAAGCTTTTGATCACCCCTTCTAATAACTCCTTCTTTATTTGTTTGGGCTTCATAAATAGAGAGAGGTGTTGAGTACAAAAGTAGAGAAGTTATACTGAACCTTTATAAAGCACTGGTTAGGCCATAACTGGAGTATTGCGTCCAGTTCTGGTCACCACACTTTAGGAAGGATGTGAAGGCCCTTGAAAGGGTGCAGAGGAGATTTACCAGAATGGTTCCAGGGATAGGGGATCTTAGTTACAAGGGCAGGTTGGAGAAGCTGGATTTGTTTTCATTAGAGCAAAGGATGTTGAGGGGTGATTTGATAGAGGTGTACAAGATTATGACGGGTTTGGATAGGCTAGGTGGGGAAAGGATGTTCCCACTAGTTGATGGTACAAGGACTAGGGGACACAGATTTAAGGTTTTGGGCAAGAGATACAAGGGGAGTGTGAGGAAAAACTTTTTTACGCAGCGAGTGGTGATGACCTGGAACTCGCTGCCGACGGGAGTGGTGGAAGCGGAGACACTCACTGTTTTCAAGCGGTGACTGGATAGGCACTTGAAGGAAACAAACTTGCAGGACTATGGGGATAGAGCGGGGGAATGGGACTGACTGGATTGCTCTACAGAGAGCCGGCACGGACTCGATGGGCCAAATGGCCTCCTTCTGTGCCGTTATGACTCTATGGGGGCGATTTTGCCAGCCCTGGGGAGGTGAGTCTCAAATCAAATCAAATCAAATCAACTTTTATTGTCATTGTTAGTGCACAAGTGCAGTACAACGAAATGTAGGCAACGAAAAGGTGGGACTGCCGGGAAAATGGCAGAATTTTGGGGGATGGTACCCATCCCGCCTACGTGCCATCTTCCCAGGAGGCGGGTACCCGACGCGCGCCGGGTCCCATCTCCTGGAGGCGGGAAGGCGATTACAACCACTTAACTGCCTGTTAACAGGTAGTTAACAGTCAGTTAAGAGGATTATCCCCATTTTTCCAACAGAGGTGCAGGCTTCCTGACGTCGGGAAACCCTGCCAGGGTCAGCGAGGCGAGCAGTGGGTCTACGGGGTTGAGAGGGGTCCAAAAGTATGCTGTGGAGGTGAGTGATGGATACAAGTGTGGAGAGTATGTGAGGTGAGTGAAAAGTGTTAGAGAAAGTTTCTTTACCTTTGTTTCTTCCTGCAGTCTTCGTTGGGGATTGGGAGGCTCCGGCATCTCAATGGCAGAGATGACAGAATGGCTGCTGCATTCTCCGATGCAACAGCCATCTGCTTTCTGCTCAGAAAATAGGTTTGGTGAGTCTTGAGTACAAGGACTCACCAAACAACAGAGATTGTCAGTGTTTGACAGCTTCTCAAAGCTGTCAAACGATAACAATTCATCTGTCAAAATTGTTTGACAGATGAAACGACATACGCTGACGTTCTCTGTCACCGGCTTTCCCTTAATTGGCCTGCTAAACCCGCTGGGCGGGCGTAACAAGGCCAATCAAGGGAAAATAACATGGGTTGGCCACAAGTCGATGGAGGTGAGACTAAAACGCAACAAACAGCATGTGATGAAATATATGCCTTCATCAGCCCCTGTGTTTTACCTGCTTTGTATTGTGTGCACTGCCCCCTTTTTCCTATTGTGTGTATTGACTACGCCCCTGCCTTTTGTCATATAAAGGTCTCAAGAGCTGTATGAGTCATTCTATCAGACGAACCCGATGTGTAAAGACCTGCAATGTTCTTAGTGATTAAAAGCCTTTAGTTGAATCCTTTAAACTCCTTGTCTTAGAGTTATCGATGGCACATCAATTTTAATCACTAAAACACCAAGATGGATCAACTCCTGAAACCAGAGCGCTCGGATCTGGACCCCCATGCCTCAGATGCAGCCACACAGTTCGGACACTGGTTCCAATGCTTCGAAATTTTCATTGCAAACTCATCCACCGCCATAGCAGCCGCAACCGCCACCGGAGACGTGAAACTGGGAATCCTGCGAAACTGGGTGAGCCATCGGGTCTCCCCTCTCATCCAAGACGCCACCAGCTACAGGGATGCCTGCACCATTCTGAAGGCCCACTGCGTGCGGCCAATAAACGAGGTGTACGCCAGGCATCTTCTGACTACTCGCACGCAGCGGCACGGTGAGTCACTAGAGGACTTTATGCTAAGCCTAAAAGTACTGGGCAGAGACTGTAACTGTAAGGCCGTGTCTGCCATCGTGTACACGGAGGAGCTGATGCGAGACTCCTTTATTGCGGGCCTCAGTTCAAATTACATTCGGCAGAAACTGTTTGAAAAGGAGGGACTGGACTTAAAACAGGCTATGGGTATAGCGCGATTGCTGGATATGGCCCAGAGGAACTCTGAATCCTGTTCCTCAGGCCACGCGGCCCACTCCGCCTCGTGCGCGCCGTGGGGGCCGCCATCTTGGAAGCCATCTTCACCTCCCAGGTCTCAGGCCAGCCCAGCACCATCGGAGCCCCAGCCCCCACCCAGGAGCCCCACTACTGCCGCGATGCATCAGGGCCCGAAATGCTACTTCTGCGGCCAGGACAAACACTCCAGGCATCTGTGCCCAGTGAAGGGCACCACCTGTTTTAAATGCGGGAAGAAAGGACATTTCAGCAAAGTCTGCAGAGGGAACCCCGCTTCGAACTCCACCACCGCCGCGTGCGCGCCGTGGGAGCGGCCATCTTGGACGCCATCTTGTCCACCCTCATGGAATCCACCACCTTGCCCCGACTACACGGACCTCCAGGACCCACTGGTGGCCTCGATCACAGTGGATCAATCCAGGCCGCATCCGTTGTCTAAATCGACGATGGACATAGAGGTAAACGGGAACAAGGTTAAATGCTTGATTGACTGCGGGAGCACCGAAAGCTTTATTCATTCTAGCCTGGTAAAACGACTTTCACTAACGATAGTCCCCACACAGGGCAAAATCGCCATGGCTGATAAGACTCATACCTCAAAAATTACAGGTTTCTGCACGGTTATGTTGTCGGTAAAAGGCACTGATTACAGAGATTTTAAACTATTGATAATGCCAGATCTCTGTGTGAGCGTGATCTTGGGTCTGGACTTCCAGTACCACCACCAAATTATCACGCTTACCTACGGTGGGTCCCAGCCGCCCCTCACAGTGTGCGGTCTGGCTACCCTGAAGGTCAAGCCGCCCTCTCTGTTCGCCAACCTCGCACCCAACTGTTGACCCATAGCGACCAAGAGTAGGCGGTACAGCTGGGAGGATAGACGGTTCATTGCGTCGGAAGTAGAAAGACTCAAGCGGGAAGGTATCATCGAATGCAGTACCAGCCCGTGGCACGCCCAGGTAGTAGTAGTTAAGGGTAGCGAAAAGAAACAGATGGTGATAGATTATAGCCAGACGGTTAATCTATACACCCAGCTAGACGCCTACCCTCTGCCCTGCATAGCAGATATGGTTAACCAAATCGCGCAATACCGGGTGTTTTCCACCATCGACCTAAAATCGGCACACCACCAGCTCCCCATTAGGCCGGAGGACCGTCCATACACCGCCTTCGAGGCGAACGGACGCCTCTACCACTTCCTCAGAGTCCCCTTTGGGGTAACGAGCGGGGTCTCGGTCTTCCAGCGGGAGATTGACCGCATGGTCGATGAGAACCAGTTAACAGCCACCTACCCATACCTAGACAACGTCACCATCTGCGGCCACGACCAGCAAGACCACGACTCGAACCTCGCGAGATTTCTGAAAACCGCCCTCAGACTCAATCTCACCTACAACGAGGATAAGTGTGTCTTTAGCACCACGCGCCTCTGTATCCTGGGCTGCGTGGTGGAAAACGGGGAAATCGGTCCGGACCCCGACCGATTGCGCCCCCTACGGGAGCTACCCCTACCAAACACTCCCAAGGCCCTGAAAAGGTGCCTGGGGTTCTTCTCCTATTACGCCCAATGGGTCCCCAATTATTCCGACAAGGCCCGTCCCCTCCTGAAATCAACGTCATTCCCGCTCACGGCCGAGGCCCACGCCGCTTTCAACAGCATTAAACACGACATTGAGAAGGCCGCGCTGCGGGCAGTGGACGAAAGCATCCCTTTCCAGGTCGAAAGCGATGCGTCCGACTTCGCTTTAGCAGCCACCCTCAACCAGGATGGGCGGCCCGTAGCCTTTTCCTCAAGAACCCTCCAAGGGCCCGAGATCAGGCACTCCTCGGTAGAGAAGGAGGCCCAGGCCATAGTGGAGGCAGTGCGGCACTGGAGGCACTACCTAGCCGGCAAATGCTTCACCCTGCTTACCGACCAGCGGTCGGTAGCCTTCATGTTTAACAACAAACAGAGGGGGAAGATCAAGAACGACAAAATTCTCAGGTGGCGGATCGAACTCTCCACGTTTGAGTACGACATAATATATAGGCCGGGGGCCCTCAACGAATCCCCCGACGCCCTATCATGAGGGATGTGTGCCACCATCCAGGGGGACAGGCAACAGGGCCTCCACAATGGCCTCTGCCACCCGGGGGTCACCCGGCAATTCCACTTTATAAAATCCCGTAACCTGCCCTATTCCATCGAGGAGGTTCGGTCTATGACCAGGGACTGCCGCACCTGTGCGGAATGCAAGCCCCATTTTTTCAGGCCTGACCGAGCCCACCTGATCAAAGCTACACGGCCATTCGAGCGCCTGAGCTTAGATTTCAAGGGACCACTCCCCTCCACCGACCGCAATGTGTACTTTCTCAACATTGTGGACGAGTACTCCCGCTTCCCATTCACCTACCCCTGCCCAGACATGACCAGTGCCACGGTCATCAAGTGCCTCGGCAACCTGTTTTGCACGTTCGGCATGCCTAACTACATCCACACTGACAGGGGGGCGTCGTTCATGAGCGACGAACTGCGTCAATACCTGCTGTCGAAGGGGATAGCCACGAGTCGGACCACTAGTTATAACCCCCGGGGTAATGGGCAAGTGGAAAGGGAGAACGCGACAGTGTGGAAGGCGGTCACCTTAGCACTAAGGTCTAAAGGCCTCCCCACCTCCCGCTGGCAAGAGGTCCTCCCAGACGTACTCCACTCGATAAGGTCGCTACTGTGTACTGCTACTAACGCCACTCCTCACGAGAAGATGTTTGTTTTTCCCCGCAAATCAACCTCAGGAGTGTCCCTACCCTCGTGGCTCTCCACCCCAGGGACAGTCCTATTACGAAAGCATGTGAGGGGCCACAAAACGGATCCACTCGTGGAGGCAGTACACCTACTCCACGCAAACCCACAGTATGCATACGTCAAGCACGCCGACGGGCGTGAGGACACCGTGTCCATAAAGGACCTCGCCTCGGCAGGAAGCGACGACGACCCATCACCACTACCCCCAGAAGAACCTTCACCATCCCCAGGCTCACCACCCCCAGAAGTACCTGCAACACCCCCAACACATGGGTATGCCCAGGATGGCACCACAGACTCCTGGTCAGAACCCAAGGTACTGTTGCGACGTTCAGGAAGGACTATCACACCCCCGGACAGACTAAATCTGTAGAAGGGGTGAATGTGATGAAATATATGCCTTCATCAGCCCCTGTGTTTTACCTGCTTTGTATTGTGTGCACCGCCCCCTTTTTCCTATTGTGTGTATTGGCTACGCCCCTGTCTTTTGTCATATAAAGGTCTCAAGAGCTGTATGAGTCATTCTATCAGACGAACCCGATGTGTAAAGACCTGCAATGTTCTTAGTGATTAAAAGCCTTTTGTTGAATCCTTTAAACTCCTTGTCTTTGAGTTATCGATGGCACATCACAGCAGTCCCGCTTCCAACACGCCTCCATTGGCAAAATCACCCCCCCCCAATGACTCTATGATCTGTATGAAGCACTTTGGGAAATTTTTCTATGTTAAATGTGCTGCATAGATGCAAGTAGTTGTTGTTTCTGTTGTTTTAATTTTAGAGAGTGAAGGCTGTGCAGGTGCCCAGGGTGCCAAGGGAAAAAAATGGGAGAGTAACTGGTGTGTTACTTTGCTTGCCCTGTTTCAGGCCATTGAACTTCTTACGGTACTGGTCTGAAATCCTGGGAATTAGAGAGTTGGCTCGAGACACATTTTTGTAGGCTTCCTCCCGTGAACAACCAGCACTCTGTCTCTCCTCTGCTCTCTTTTTTTGCAGCTCTGACTCATTGAAGTTGTGGGCTCCTTTTTTATGCCTCTGTGCCATGGCCTTGTCCCTTCTCTGGCTGCCTCTGCCAACTCTTTCTATAGTAGACATTATCGAAGGATGGCACAAACACACTCATCAGGCATCTAGTCAAGGTACCTGACAGTGAATGGAGTGAGACTGGCACTTTGCTAGTTACCTGCTGCTCCACCCCCACCCTCCCCCAGCCCCAGCCTGCTGCTGCAATCTTCAGCCAGAAATGTTTTTTTGAAGCCACCCACGCAGCACATTATTTCGGTTTTACATGTGAATTAAACTGACGACTTCTTCTAGTGCAAGCAGCTGTCCAGACCACACTCAACAGTCTCAGTGGGGCAAATGTGGTGCACCTCACCGAGTGGAATTTTGGGGCCAGGGTCTATGTTGAATAGTCACTTGCTTTCATGCATGCAGCAATGAAAGATTCTGTTGCTCGGTTGAGAACAGATAACCTGAGACCTTTCTTGCCTGTGAGGCTCAGTAATGCATTGATTGCTGCAGTAGTCAGTGAACTGTAGATACAGTTCATACATGAATAAAAGTAAAAGCTTACATCCTTAAATCGGGAGCAGAGCAAATTGGTTGTGCTAATCTCTGTGCCTGATTTCCCAATGCTCTGTGCCATTGAGTGAAAAAGAAAGAGCTTGCATTTATATAGCGTCGTTCATGATCTCAGGAGGTCCCAAAGCATTTCACAGCCATTGAAGTACTTTTGCAGTGTAGTCACTGTTGTAATGTAGGAAAAGCAGCAGCCATTTTGCGCACAGCAAGCTCCCACAAACAGCAATGTGATAATGACCAGATAAAGGGGGAGAAATTGGGTGAGTAGCGCCACCTGTTAGCGCCTAAAGAGGCAGTCAGTGGCTGTAGCGCCACTGGCTGCGTCTCCGGCGATATTCAGTAGGGGCGCTAATGGTGGCGTTAGGCATTTGCGCTGCGCCGCCACCGATGATGTCATCGGTGTGCGCAGTGCCCCATTCGTGCCCCGTTCACGATATTTGGTAGCGAACGCCGCAGTTGCGCCGCTCGCTACCCGCGCCCGGTTCACGGGGCCTTACTGTGCCGGCAGCGGCGCAAGTTAAGGTGGAGGTGCGGGGCGGCCGCTTTTTCGATGGCCGCCTGCCAGCACCTCCGTCCCCGGCCTCCTAACCCCCCCCGCCCCGCGGCATTGCCGGCTGTTTCCCGAGAGCCCGGCACTTCTCCTTGGTGCCGGGCTCATTTGCCAGCACTCGCGATCGGGGATCGCGCTGTTGCAGGCACCTCCCCCTTAACAGTGGGAGGAAGGCCTGCAGTACCGCAGCATGCCGTGCCGCAGCATGTGGCACTGCGGCACGTTGCGCTGCGATAATCAGTTTCAGCGCCCTAAGAGGGACGCGGAGCGCCTCGAGCCTCGCCCCGTCTCCCTCGAGGGGCACTGAAACTGAATTTCTGCCGATCGGTATCACACCGATCGCTGCGCTAAATCCTGCGCTCAGCCGTCTTTTGCGCCACTTTGGCGCCCCAACCCAATTTCTAGGCCAAACTGTTTTAGTGATGTTGGTTGAGGGATAAACGTTGGCCAGGACACTGTTATGTTCATTAATAACTAGACATTCTTATTTTGAACACAGCTAGCTTCTAGCTAGTCATTTATTCAGTACACGTTCTCTAGGTACAGTATCTGTAGAGATGCAGCATGTGTGCTCCTGTGTGCAGGCTGCCATCTTGACTGTTGCCTTCTGGGTAGCCTAGTGCCTCATGGGTAATGTAGTCTTAATATCTATACAGCTGGGTAGTGTAGTCTTATACATACAGCTATATACAGCTCTATGGCTCCACCTAGTGTCCACTATAGAATGACATGTTATTGATCATTACAGACACCATGAGAACTCCCCTGCTCGTCTTCGAAATAGTGCTAAGGGATCTATTTACGTCCACCTGAGAAGTCAGACGGGGTCTCAGTTTAACATCTCATCCGAAAAATGTGAAATCCCGCACAGGCTGGGAGTTTCACAATTTTGGAGCTTTAATGCCCTTCTTACTAAAGTAAAATGAAAAAATTGACAATTTCTGAAAATAATGATTAAGTTTAACCATTTATGGAGACATCTTTATTGTGCATTATGGGATACAAAATTGCAAGCTATTTATAAAGAATGTAGTGTGCAGTTGAAATCTTCTTCCTTATTTACATAACACCAGCAGGCAAGGAAATCCCTGGTGTCAGTGTGTATATAGAAAGAAAGACTTGCATTTATATGTCCCCAATCGGTGCAGTGTGTACAATCTACAAGATGCACTGCATCAAGTTGCCAAGGCTTCTTTAGCAGTACCTCCCAAACTGTTGGAGGTCAAGTTGTTGGAGCTGCGGGCTGACAAGTCCCTGGGTCCTGATGGACTTCATCCTAGGGTCTTAAAAGAAGTGGCTAGTGAGATAGTTGATGCGTTAGTTTAATTTTTCCAAAATTCCCTATATTCGGGGAAGGTTCCATTAGATTGGAAAATAGTGAATGTAACTCCTTTATTCAAAAAGGGAGGGAGACAGAAAGCAGGAAACTACAGGCCAGTTAGCTTAACATCTATCATAGGGAAGATGTTAGAAGCTATTATTAAAGACGTTATAGCAGGGCACTTAGAAAAGTTCAAGGTAATCAGGCAGAGTCAACATGGTTTAGTGAAAGGGAAATCATGTTTAACCAACTTATTGGAGTTCTTTGAGGAAGTAAATGTGCTGTGGATAAAGGGGAACCAGTGGATATACTGTACTTAGATTTCCAGAAGGCATTTGATAAGGTGCCACATCAAAGGTTATTGTGGAAAATAAAAGCTCATGGTGTAGGGGGTAACATATTGGCATGGATAGAAGATTGGCTAGCTAACAGGAAACAGGGAGTAAGCATAAATGGGTCATTTTCTGGTTGGCAAGATGTAACGAGTGGTGTGCTGGGGCCTCAACTTTTTACAATTTATATAAATGACTTGGATGAAGGGACCGAAGGTATGGTTGCTAAATTTGCTGATGACACAAAGATAGGTAGGAAAATAAATTGTGAAGAGGACATAAGGAGGCTACAAAGGGATATAGATAGGTTAAGTGAATGGGCAAAGATCTGGCAAATGGAGTATAACGTGGGAAAATGTGAAATTGCCCATTTTGGCAGGAAGAATAAAAAAGAAGCATATTATCTAAATGGTGAGAGATTGCAGAGCTCTGAGATGCAGAGGGATCTGGGTGTCCTAGTGCCTGAATCGCAAAAGGTTAGTATGCAGGTACAGCAAGTAATTAGGAAAGCTAATAGAATGTTATCGTTTATTGCGAGGGGAATTGAATACAAAAGTAGGGAGGTTATGCTTCAGTTATACAGGGATTGGTGAGACCACATCTGGAGTACTGTGTATAATATTGGTCTCCTTATTTAAGGAAGGATGTAAATGCATTGGAAGCAGTCCAGAGAAAGTTTACTAGACTAATAGCTGGAATGGGCGGGTTGTCTTGTGAGGAAAGGTTGGACAGGCTAGGCTTGTATCCGCTGGAGTTTAGAAGAGTAAGAGGTGACTTGATTGAAACATATAAGATCCTGAGGGGTTTTGACAGGGTGGATGTGGAGAGAATGTTTCCTCTTGTGGGAGAATCTAGAGCTAGGGGTCACTGTTAAAAATAAGGGGTCGCCCATTTAAGACAGAGATGAGGAGACATTTTTTCTCACAGAGGGTCATAAGTCTTTGGAACTCTCTTTCTCAGAGGGCGGTGGAAGCAGAGTCTTTGAATATTTTTAAGGCAGACGTAGATAGATTCTTGATAAGCAAGGGGGTGAAAGGTTATCGGGGGTAGGTGGGAATGTAGAGTAATCAGATCAGCCATGATCTTATTGAATGGCAGAGCAGGCTCGAGGGGCCGAGTGGCCTACTCCTGCTCCTAATTCATATGTACGTATGTATGTTCGTATGAACTCTGCGTCTTTTTCCTCCTGCAGGTCCAAACCTTGCTGCTGTGCAATGTTGTGCAGAGCTCAGCACACCACGACCATTCTCGACAACCTGGCTTGTACGTACTGAAGGGCACCTCCAGATCTGTCTAGGCACCTGTTGTGGAGTAATTTTAAATACTCAACACAAGTCTGATATCGAGAGTTCAAGTAGTCTTTATTCGCACGCGTGGGGAGACAGCCTGCTCTGTCTTAGCCAAGCTTCTCCAAATTATTACAGCAGTTGTCAGATATTTATACATCCAAATGATGCATTCTACATTGTTCCCCTCTCTCCAGGACATTCTAAGTTACGATATCATTTGTCCCAGTTCCTATTAATACCAGGTGGCTATCAGTGCACCCTTGCCCTAATTTTGAGAATTGTTAACTCCATGGGGGAGAAATTCGGTATCGCCCTGTTTGGGGCGTGATTATCGGCTAGGCGCAAAGTTTAGTGCCTGGCGCTAATTATCGCCTCCGACTGCAAACTTGGCTTTTATTGCCCCCGGAGGTGATTGGAGCGCTAAATCAGGCGCTGCACACCTGTCTTAAGGCGCAGAGGCCGAGGAGCGAGGCGTTAACGCAGAGCACTGGCGAAGCTCATGTGATGTCAGTCAGCAATGGAATACAGACACACTGTCGCTGGCCAGTTCTTAAAGGGAATTGGGTCGATCTTGCTCTCCATCCACACCCTGCTCATTGCAGCCTTGAATCTAGGCCTGGAGAGACCTGTACATCAAATCTGTTGGAAAGAACAATGGAGCGGCCCAGGGAAAGAGCTCAGAGTGCTGCCCCAATAGTCTCTTCTAAATCGATGCAAGGAAGGTCAAATAAAAAAGAACCTGCAAAGTGCTGCTCAGTACCCAAAACTCCTCAACACAGCTTTGAATATCTCCTGCAGTCTCTCTCTCTCACTCAGAATGCGTGGTGAACAAATTTCACCAACAAAAAAAGGCAGGAAGTGGTCGCCTTTAAAAAGCGCTCCCCCAGTCCCTTCCCGACTGCAAAACGCTCCCCTCAACCTGTCATTGCTAGCGGCAGGCGGAAAGGCAGGGGGCGCCACTCAATATCCGGTCCGGGGCGCTACCGGGGTGTTGCACATTCGACTGACGTCACGATCTGCAGGCGCAGGAGATTGTGGTGGTAGTGTTCAGCGCTGCCGCAAAATGTCTAGTCAATTTCGTGAGCTGCGCAAACATCGCCGCGCACGGGCGCTAGTTGCTTTGCGCCACATTAGCGCCCTCTTAAGGTGCTAACGGGAGGCGCAAACCAACTGAATTTATCCCCCCATGCCTATTGTGGCCGACTCATCGTGAGTTGCCTAAGTCATGTGGATCCCCGTCTGCACAGATACGTTATCTTGCAACATCAGCTCTTTCGCCACGTCTGTTGACCAGACCATTTTTAGTTTCTTGCAGCATTTGCAACCCTGTGGTTGCGTCCCGTGATTGTGTCTGGCAATGTTGCTCCCTGCTCTCCTTGACCATTGTCTGTATAGAACCAAGCCCCCGTCATGCAACATGACTCTACACTAACTTTCCCGATATTCTTTACCTTTCCCCGTTCAGCACCTGAAGCGCATCTTAAGCATGCCAATGGCTTGTTCAGTCATACATCTGGTGATCATATGGCATTCATTGTAGTGCTGTTGGGTTTCATTGGTCAGGTTTCTGACGGGTGTCATCAACCAAATTTAAAGTGGGTTCTTAACCAGTTAACCTCCTTTCTCCTCTGGTTCACAACAACATGTTCGAGTAAGCACGAGACTTAATAGTGGAGTATACGGAACAGATTTTATTCATATACAGTAAAGGTGATCAGCCTTTAACTGTATAGAAAGAGTAGATATTCAGTTTCTGCATCTTTCAAGCACACTTTGACAAACTGCTGAAAACCATGTTTTGACTACATCAAAGGAAAATGTCAAAATGACGTATCTATTTCCCAAATCCTTTGAAAACAGACTATGTAAACAACACTGAAACGTTAACTCTGTTTCTGTCTCCACGGATGCTGCCTGGCCTGCTGAGTATTTCCAGCATTTTCTGTTGTTATTTCAGATTTCCAGCATCCGCAGTATTTTGCTATTGTATCGATGTAAACAGTTTGCAATTGTTTACCTCAGAACCACTTCTCTTAAACAAGATTTCCTTTACCTACTGTTATCTTTAGCAAATGGACGCGCTACCCTTGTTTTATTACCCTAAACCTAAAGTTACATTAACCACTCATGGGTGACATTAACCACTCATTGGTGACATCATTACTAACACTTATCCCCTTACACAAGCACTTTATATCTCAGAAAAGTGTTCTTTTATGACACTTCAAAGTCATCCTGTTTATATCTTGGAAAGCCAGTTGCTTTAAGAAGTTCAACTGTTAACCCTTAACTTCCCAAGATGTCCAACATGCAACTCTCCAGAATGTCTAACATGGGTATCCCTTGTCTCTGGCAGCACCCCTTAAGTCTGTAGTGTATGTGCTTTAAGTCAGAACTACTTTTTACAGCTCCTGTATACTGTAGTACCGGCAGTGACCACACCGGTATATAAGCTGTGCGCATGCCTCTGTACCCTAGTCTAGAGATTGCCCTCCTCCAGTAAAGACCTGTTATTTGTTTACGTACAGCATCCGTGTAATTATTTATCCACTGAACCACGGATCTCACAGTGGCGACGAGTGTTGATGCGAATCTACCTGCAACATAAATTTTTTTTTAATAGTCGAGTCCAGGAACACGGGCGTCGACCGCGAGCAACCGCCCAGCAGTCAGGCAGAGATCCAACATCGCTGGGGAGGCTGTGGAGAGCCGGGCTTGGTTCCCCAGCCACAACGAGCAGTAAGAGACCGACGACAGGTCCAGAGCAGACCCTTCCCGAGCAGCAGCGGCTGGAGCCGACCGACGGCAGAGAGGGAGAGCCGGGCAGCGTCGACGGGGTAAGAAAGAGGGTGAAGAGAGCAGGGCGCAGCCGGGGGTTGATCACCAAGCGGCGTCGAGGAAAAATACTGCAAACTGGAGAGAGAGAGGGTAAGAAACAGCCGGGTTCTAGACTGAGCGGCGTCGACAAATATCAAGAGAAGAACGCGCAGAGCACAGCCAGGGATCACGGGCTGATCAGGGTCCGTGGGGCGAAGCAAGGGGAGATGCCATTGAGCCACGGAGAAGCAGGGAGAGCGCAGGAGATGCCATTTTGCGAAGCCGCAGCGGAGAAGATGGGCGAGCGCGGGAAGGAAGGAAAGCGCGGGCGACGCCATTTTGTGCCAGCGGAGAAGAAGGGGAAGTGCGGGAGGCGCCATTGGGGATAGTTAACGCACAACTAAGGATGCCGAAGAGTGGCAGTATCTCTACGTTCGACAATGAAGTCGAAGATTGGGTGACATATGTGGAACGTATTGAGGTGTACTGCAGGGCGAATGAAGTGCCAGATGCTAATAAAGCACTGGTTCTGTTAAATTCCATGGGTGCAAAAACTTATGGGTTACTGCGAAATCTAATAACCCCAGAGAAGCCGGTAAACAAGAATTTTGAAAGCATAGTAGAAATCCTACAGGACCACTTAAACCCCACACCGCTGCTGATAGCAGAACGATTTAAGTTCCATAAAAGGAACCAACACAAAGGCGAAAGCAATGCTGAGTACCTAATGGAACTGCGCAAGCTATCGAAATACTGCCAGTTTGGAGCGGGACTAGCAGACACGTTAAGGGACAAGTTTGTGTGTGGGCTACAAAGTGAGGGAACCCAGAAACGGCTTCTATCAGAAAAGGACCTTAAGCTGGACAAAGCTTTCAGTATGGCAGTATCACATGAAGCAGCCGCAAGGGGCGCTGCAGAGATACAACGGAGACCGCAAGAATATGGCACCAACGAAATGACCTATGGAACAGGGAAGTGCTATCGCTGTGGCAGAACAACACATGACCAGAAAGATTGTTGGTTCAAGGACCAAGTGTGCAGACAGTGTGGGAAAGCAGGACACATAGCAAGAGTCTGCAGGTCTGGGAAGAAAACCAACAGTAAGAAATCTCCACAGGAGAAGTACAAAAAGGTACACCAGGTGATGGACAGTGGTTCAGATGAACAGAAAAGTGACACAGACTCCGGAAGCAAGGAGCTGGGTTGTCTTAAACTACATAATGTAACCGAAATGGAGGATCACCAGACTATCTGGGTTACACTCAAGATAGACGGAGTCCAAGTGGAAATGGAATTGGACACAGGGTCAGCTCTAACAGTCATAAATCAAAGAGACTACAAGCGGCTATTTTCACACATACCCTTGAAAGCTACAGAGATTGTCTTGAAGATGTATACGGGGCAAAAAGTCTACCCCACAGGTAAAATAAGGGTGAAAGTGACATATAAAGGTCAGGAAATACCTAAAATGGATATATATGTATTGCCAAATGGAGGACCACTACTGCTAGGACTTGAATGGATCCGGAAGATACATTTAGATTGGCATTCCATACAGGCACTGAAGGTGGAGGCCAAAAAGGATGACGACGTCACACCTGGACGACTGTCAAAAATGCTAACTGACACACAAGAAGTGTTCCAGGAGGGACTAGGAACACTAAAAGGAATAACAGCAACAATTAAAATAGAGGATAATGCAAGCCCAAAGTTTCTGAAGGCTAGACCAGTGCCTTATGCGATCAGACCAGCGGTTGAAGCAGAGCTGGAAGGGTTGGAACGTTCAGGAGTACTGTCCAAAGTGGACTGGAGCGAGTGGGCGACACCCATTGTTCCTGTAATGAAGAGGTCGTTGAGTAATACGCCTGGGGAACCAAAGAAGGTCCGCATCTGTGGGGATTTTAAGGTGACAGTGAACCCAGTCCTTCACACGGTGCAATATCCGCTTCCACGAATTGAGGATATTTTCGCCTCGCTATCTGGTGGTAAACGCTTCGCCAAAATTGATCTAGCCCGGGCATACTTGCAAATGGAGGTAGAAGAAGCTTCGAAACATTACCTTACGATCAACACCCATAAAGGTCTCTATCAATACAACCGGCTGGTGTTTGGAGTAGCCTCGGCTCCGGCTATCTGGCAAAGGGCGATGGATCAGGTCCTGCAAGGGATTCCAGGGACCCAGTGTTATTTGGACGACATCTTGGTCACGGGCGAAAATGACGGTGATCACCTCGCTAACTTGGAGAAGGTGCTCGCCAGATTAAAGGAATATGGGCTACGAGCTAATCGCCACAAGTGCGAGTTTTTCCAGAAACAGATCTCGTATTGTGGCCACGTCATCGATGAAGAGGGGTTACATAAGTCCCCTGACAAGATTGAGGCAGTAGTCAAGGCTCCAGCATGGGAAAATGTGTCACAACTGAGGTCGTTCCTCGGGCTGGTAAACTATTACCACAAGTTCTTACCAAATTTGTCTACGGTATTACACCCGCTGAACACCCTACTGCAAACAGGGGTACCATGGAAGTGGGATGACGAACGTAGATGAGCTTTCCAGAAGTGTAAAGAATTGATCACATCAAAAGAGGTGTTGGCCCATTTCAACCCAGCACTACCAATTCGTTTGGCATGTGATGCATCACCCTACGGCATTGGAGCGGTGCTGTCGCACAAATTCCCAGGCGAGTTGGAGAGGCCAGTAGCCTTTGCGTCTCGGTCACTAACCTCAGCCGAGCGCAACTACGCCCAGATTGACAGGGAGGCCCTCAGCCTAGTATGGGGAGTAAAAAAATTCAACCATTATCTGCATGGGCAGAAGTTCACCTTGCTGACTGACCACCAACCACTTGTCTCCAGCTTTAATCCTAAGAAGGGTGTACCAGTAATGACTGCACAGCGGTTACAAAGATGGTCCCTGTTTCTAGGGGCGAATCAATATGAAATAGAGTATAAAGGCACGAAACAGCATGGGAACGCTGATGGGCTATCGCGCCTGCCACTGCCTACGGTGAAGGAAGCACCAGCAGTGGACCCGATCGAGATATTTTATTTGTCGATAATTGAACGATTACCAGTAACAAACGCGGATATAGAGAAGGAGACCTGCAATGATCCAACGCTGTCACGGGTATATGAATTGATGGTGAGGGGATGGCCAACACATGGCGACTCACTGTTGCCAGCATTCTCATCCAGAAGAGAGCAGCTGTCAGTATGCCAGGGGACAGTGATGTGTGGATCCAGAGTGGTGATTCCACCCAAGTTAAGGGAGAGAGTGCTAAAGGAGCTACATGAAGGTCATCTGGGGGGAGTGAAAATGAAAAGCCTTGCTAGGGCTTATGTGTGGTGGCCGGGAATCGATCAACAAATCGAAGACCTAACTACGAGCTGCTCAGGATGCCAGAAGGTCCAAAATGCACCACCACATGCCCCTCTACACCCATGGGAGTGGCCCTCCTCTCCATGGCAACGGGTGCACATTGATTTCGCTGGTCCATTCATGGACTCAATGTTCTTAATAGCAGTGGATGCTCATTCAAAGTGGCCTGAGGTGATAAAGATGTCTTCAACTACTACAGAGAAAACGATTGCAGTCCTACGGACCAGATTTGCCAGAAACGATTTGCCAGAGCAGATTTGCTCTGATAATGGACCACAGTTTGTGTCTGACGAATTCCAAAAATTCATGAAAAGGAATGGGGTAAGACATTACACATCCGCCCCGTATCACCCAGCCACCAATGGATTGGCTGAGAGGTTCGTACAAACCTTTAAGAAGACGATAAAGGCCATGTGCAACGAGGAAATTCCACTACAGCATAAGATGGACAATTTCTTATTAGCCTACCGAAACGCGACACATGCAGTTACCAACCAGACCCTGGCCATGATGTTCTTTAACCGAAGGTTGAGATCTCGTCTGGATTTGCTCAGACCAAATGTGCAAAGAAATGTTGAGGACAAACAATTCCAGCACATCAACGAGAAGCCGACAAGGAGCTGCAATGTAGGGCAACCAGTCTTGGCCCGTGACTATCGAACAGAGAAGTGGCAACCCGGAACGATATGTACAAGGCAGGGGCCATTAATGTAAACAGTGGATGTTGGGGAGAACATTGTGAGACGCCACGTCGATCAGATTTTAGCGTCACAGGAAGGCGTCAACCCCATGTCTCGAGTACTTGGGGATGAACCCGACATACCGGTAGCATCTACTTCAGACCCAGTAGCAGTGGAACCCGATGAACTACCCGATGAAAAGGGGTCAGAATCGCCTCTGCACCAAGAACAAGAACCTCCGGAAAGGCGCTATCCCGAAAGGCTCAGGAAGCCGCCCCAAAGACTGAATCTATAAATGTACTTTTGTTATTGAATGTACATGTAAAAATGTAATTGTTATTTGAATATTAAGGGGGTATTATTAATCTAAAAAGGGAGGAATTGTAGTGTATGTGCTTTAAGTCAGAACTACTTTTTACAGCTCCTGTATACTGTAGTACCGGCAGTGACCACACCGGTATATAAGCTGTGCGCATGCCTCTGTACCCTAGTCTAGAGATTGCCCTCCTCCAGTAAAGACCTGTTATTTGTTTATGTACAGCATCCGTGTAATTATTTATCCACTGAACCACGGATCTAACAAAGTCTACTTTCAGATCCGAAGAAATCAGGGAGCTTGGAGTGCCGCAGGACAAAAGCATCATGGTAGCTCCCTGGGAATCTGTGCACACCTGCATCAATATCTTTTTGCAGTTTGCACATCAGCTGCACATTGATGGAGCGGAAGCCTTTGCGGTTGATGAATCCTCCTGGTTGATCTGAGGATGCCTGGATTGCCACGTGTGTGCAGTTGATGATGCCCTACGCCTGTGGGAAGTCAGCCAGAACTGCAACCTGAGTGCCTGCTCATTCTGACTGGCATCATTACAAGCGAAGTTCACATAATTGCCGGCCCTGGCAAACAAGCCATCAGTCACCTGTCTTATGCATTTGTGGGCCGCTGACTGAGAGATCTTGGATATGTCTCCAGCAGAGTCCTGGAAGGGTCCTGAGGCTAAATTAGTCTGTATTACAGGAGCCCTGTACCATAGTCAGACAGAAGAATTTTGAGATTCAGCTCACTGCATTGATCAGTATCCACTGCAAAATTCAGGTCCCCACAAAGTAAAAAGGAATGTCCATCACAATGCATTTCTGTACTACAAAGAATTGATTGTACCTTAATTTATGAGGAAGTGACTTGATTAAAACTATTTGTGTTTTTTAAATATGTCTTATTTAATGGTTATCTCACACAGGTTTTGAAATGTTTCAACAACACAACGGTTTTACTCAAGTCACTTCATCATGGGCTGTCATTCCTATCTGACACACCTTGAAACATTTCAAAACCTGTGTGTGCTAACCATTAAATAAGGAAGGTTTCTGGCCTAAGGTGTATCAGATAGGAATGACAGCCCCAGCTTTTATGCATTGTTAAATAAATTGCTGCTGGCTTAAAGTTTAGTGGTTGCTGCTATTATATACACAGAGTTTTGGAAACCATTAACATACAGCAAATATAATCCTCTGACACCCTAAAATTGGTCCGTATGATTTTATTTCATTCTATTTGTTGAGCACCACTGATGAGAAGAGCAATCACCTCTCTATTTTTCCAATTGTACAAATAGTGCAGCTACACAGCACAGCCCCATCAGATAAGAATGAAAACGGAACGGGCAAAGTGTACTGCTGGAACTGTTGTCGGGGTGGTAAAATTAATTGCTGTTAAACATTTTTCCTAAGCTTAAAACCTGTAAATAGACAGAATTCCTGGCCGCTCCCAATTTTTCAATGGTATATGTGAAAGAGGCTGCCAGAGGTGACGTAAAATTTAATAAAACTGGAAATTTTCACATTTGCAGCAGTAAAGGAGGCATTTAATACCTATCTACCATTATCCTCCCAGTACAAAATGCAGATGAAGGCACTTGTACCTCCAGCTGATCCAGAGGGTATGTCTTTGGGGGTTATGCTTCACAGAATACCTGTGCCACATGTTGAACCCTGATCAACAGACCACCTCCACCATAAGAACTTTGTTGTTAATGGCTGTGGAAATCACAATGGCCCTGAATTTTTAAGCAACAAGGCCACTTCAGGCTGCGTCTGGGGACACCTGCAATATTAGCAAGTCAGCTGTGCATTTCTGTATTGAACAAGTGACTGATGTCTTGATCCATTGGCAGGATAGGCGCACCAAAGTCAGTGTTCTCGCTCAGGCCAACATCCCCAGCATCAAAGCTTTGACCACGCTCGATCAGCTCTGATGGACGGGTCACATTGTCCGCATGCCCGATACGAGACTCCCAAAACAAGCACTCTACTCGGAGCTCTGGCATGGTAAGAGAGCCCCAGGTGGGCAGAGGAAATGCTTCAAGGACACCCTCAAAGCCTCCTTGAAAAAGTGCAACATCCCCACTGACACCTGGGAATCCCTGGCCCAAGACCGCACAAAGTGGAGGAGAAGCATCCGGGAAAGCGCTGAACACCTCGAGTCTCTTCGCCGGGAGCAAGCGAAAGCCAAGCGCAAGCAGCGCAAGGAGCGCATGTCAACCCAAGCACCCCACCCGCCCCTTCAACCAACGTCTGCCCCACCTGTGACAGAGACTGTACGTCCCGCATTGGACTCATCAGTCACCTGAGAACTCATTTTTAATGTGGAAGCAAGTCATCCTCGGTTCTGAGGGACTGCCTAAGAAGGAGAAGAAGATGTCTTGTCTGATAGAGCTAGCCTCTCATTCCCCATGGGCCCCAGCACCAGCATGAGATGGCACTCCAACTTTACAGAGGTACAGGATTCCCAACCGTACAGAGGGTCATTGACTGCACACACATACCTCTACATACAAGATTAATTGTAAGGGATTTAGAACAAATGGCACGAGAAACATCTTTACACAGAGTTGTGAGGATGTGGAATTCACTTCCAGGGTTATGGTTAGTGTTTGAGGCAGAAGCCATGGTAACATTCAAGATCAGACTGGACAGGAGGATGAAGGAGAAGGGATATGGGATCAGGGTTGGTAAATGTGATTGGAACGATTCTTAACATCCAATTCAGATTGGGAGGGGAGACTCTACAATAAAGATCGGCTAGAGAGTCAAAGATTGTTGTGATGCGCTGCATGATTCACATCTTTGCCTTGAAAAGAAGATTACTCCTGGGTGCACCAGAGGAGCAAGAGGAAGAGCAGCAGGAACAGAAGAGGCATCAGAGGTATTCCATTTGCTGGTTACTAGATAAATTCATGCAAATCTCACAGCGGAGGCCTTCTCTTAACTATATACTGTGCCCACTGTATAAACAATCTAGACAACATCTCCCTCTTTCCCAGCACAAAGATGCATTCATGTACTTACAGTTCTCTGTGAGCATCAATGCAAACAGCTCCATTTCCAGTAACCTCATCAAAATCACTTCCCATACTAACCAAAAACAATTCCTGCAGATGCATCAACTGTATTGCTACCATAATTTTTATTAGCAAGCTTATACTGCGTACCTATATTTTCTTATCACCATGCTCCTCTTTGTTTACACATTATGGGAACGGTAGCATAGTGGTTATGTTACTGGATGAGTAATCCAGAGGCCTGAACTAATGAACTGGAGACGTGAGTTCAAATCTCACCATGGCAGCGGGGGAATTTAAATTCAGTTAATTAAATAAAATCCGGAATAAAGAGCTAGTATCAGTAATGGTGACCATGAAACTATCGGATTGTCATAAAAACCCATCAGGTTCACTAATGTCCTTTAGGGAAGGAAATCTGCCGTCCTTACCTGGTCTGGCCTATATGTGACTCCAGACCCACAGCGATGTGATTGACTCTTAACGGCCCTCTGAAATGGCCTAGCAAGCCACTCAGTTGCAAAAAACAATAAGAATAAAACCAGATGGACCACTCAGCATCGATCTCAGCACCAGCTACGGACACGACAACAGCACATCCAGTCCAGTCGACCTTGCAAAGTCCTCCTCACCAACATCTGGGATCTTGTGCCAAAATTGGGAGAGCTGACCCACAGACTAGTCAAGCAACAGCCTGATATAGTCATGCTCACAGAATCATACCGTTCAGCCAATGTCCCAAACTCCTCCATCACCATCCCTGGGTATATCCTGTCCCACCGGCAGGACAGACCCACCAGGGGTGGTGGGCACAGTGGTATACAGTCGGGAAGGAGTGGCCCTGGGAGTCCTCAACATTGACTCCGGACGCCATGAAGTCTCATTGCATCAGGTCAAGAATGGACAATGAAACCACCTGCTGATTACCACCTACCGCCCTCCCTCAGCTGATGAATCAGTGCTTCTCGATGTTGACCACCACTTAGTCTGGGCCTGCAACAGATAGTGAGAGAACTAACATGAGAGAAAAACCTATTTGACCTCATCCTCACCAATCTACCTGTTGCAGATGCATCTGTCCATGACAACATTGATAGCAGTGACCACCGCACAGTCATTGTGAAGACGAAGTCCTGTCTTTACACTGAGGACACCCTCCATCGTGTTGGGTGGCACTACCACCGTGCTAAATGGGATAGATTCAGAACAGATCTAGCAGCTCAAAACTGGGCATCTGTGAGGCGCTGTGGGCCATCAGCAGCAGCAGAATTGTATTCCACCACAATCTGTAACCCCATGGCTTGGCATATCCCACATTCTATCATTAAGATCAAGCCAGAGGACCAACCCTGGTTCAATAAGGAGTATAGAAAAGCATGCCAGGAGCAGCACCAGGCAAGCCTAAAAGTGCAGTGCCAACCTGGGGAAGCTGCAAAACAGGACTACATGCATGCTAAAAAACAGAAGCAACATGCTGTAGACAGAACTAAGAGATCCCACAAACAATGAAACAGATCAAAGCTTTGCAGTCCTGCCACATCCAGTCGTGAATGATGGTGGAGCTTGAAACAATTAATGGGAGGAGGAGGCTCCATCAATATCCCCATCCTTAATGATGGTGGAGCCCAGCCCATGAGTGCAAAAGACAAAGCTGAAGCGTTTGCAACCATCTTAAGCCAGAAGTGCCAAGTGGATGATCCATATCGGCCTCCTCCTAAGGTCCCTATCACCACAGAAGCCAGTCTTCACCAATTCGATTTACTCCACGTGATATCAAGAAACGGCTGAGTGCACTGGATACAGCAAAGTGTGTGGGCCCCGACAACATCTCAGTTGTCGTGCTGAAGACTTGTGCTCCAGAATTGGCCGCGCCTCTAGCCAAGCTGTTCCAGTACAGCAATAACAATGGCATCTATCCGACAATATGGAAAACTGCCCAGGAATGTCCTGTCCACAAAAAGCAGGACAAATCCAATCCATCCAATTACCGCCCCATCAGTCTACTCTCAATCATCAGCAAAGTGATGGCAGGTGTCGTCGACAGTGCTATCAAGCAGCAATTACTCACCAATAACCTGCTCACTGATGCTCAGTTTGGGTTCTGTCAGGACCACTCGGCTCCAGACATAGAAACATAGAAGATAGGAGCAGGAGTAGGCCATTCGGCCCTTCGAGCCTGCTCCGCCATTCAATGAGATCATGGCTGATCATCCAAGTTCAGTACCCTGTCCCTGCCTTCTCCCCATATCCCTTGATCCCTTTAGCCTCAAGAAATATATCCAACTCTTTCTTGAATATATTTAATGAACTGGCCTCCACCGCCCTCTGTGGCAGAGAATTCCACAGGTTCACCACTCTCTGGGTGAAGAAATTCCTCCTCATTTCAGTCCTAAATGGCTTACCCCTTATCCTTAGACTATGACCCCTGGTTCTGGACTCCCCGGCCATCAGAAACATCCTTCCTGCATCTAGTCTGTCCAGGCCTGACAGAATTTTATAGGTTTCGATGAGATCCCCTCTCAATCTTCTAAACTCCAGTGAGTATAAGCCCAATCGACACAATCTCATTACAGTTATGGTCCAAACATGAACAAAAGAGCTGAACTCCAGAGGTGAGGTGAGAGAGACTGCCCTTAACATCAAGGCAGCATTTGACCGAGTGTGGCATCAAGGAGCCCTAGTAAAACTGAAGTCAATGGGAATCGGGGGGAAAAATCTCCACTGATTGGAGACATACCTAGCACAAAGGAAGATGGTTGTGGTGGTTAGAGGTCAATCATCACAGCCCCAGGACATCGCTGCAGGAGTTCCTCAGGGCAGTGTTCTAGGCCCAACCATCTCAGAAGTGGGGATGTTCACTGCTGACTGCACAGTGTTCAGCGCCATTCACAACTCCTCAGATAATGAAGCAGTCCATGCCCGCATGCAGCAAGACTTGGATAACATTCAGGTTTGGGCTGATAAGTGGCAGATAACATTCACGCCACAGAAGTGCAAGGCAATGACTATCTCCAACAAGCGAGAGTCTAACCACCTCCCGTTGACATTCAATGGCATTACCATCGCCGAATCCCCCATCATCAGCATCCTGGGGGGTCACCATTGACCAGAAACTTAACTGGACCAGCCACATAAATACTGTGGCAACAAGAGCAGGTCAGAGGTTGGGTTTTCTGCAGCGAGTGTCTCACCTCCTGACTCTCCAACGTCTTTCCACCATCTACAAGGCACAAGTAAGGAGTGTGATGGAATACTCTCCACTTGCCTGGATGAGTGCAGCTCCAACAACACTCAAGAAGCTGGACACCACCCAAAGCAAAGCAGCCCACTTGATTGGCACCCCATCTACCACCTTAAACATTCACTCCCTCCACTCCCGGTGTACTGTGGCTGCAATGTGTACCACCTACAAGATGCACTGCAGCAACTCGCCAAGGCTTCTTCGGCAGCACCTCCCAAACCCACACCCTCTACCATCCTAGAAGGACAAGGGCAGCAGGCACATGGGAACGCCACCACCTCCAAGTTCTCCTCCAAGTCAAACACCATCCTGACTTGGAAGTATATCGCTGTTCCTTCATCATCACTGGGTCAAAATCCTGGATCTCCCTCAATAACAGCACTGTGGGAGTACCTTCACCACACGGACTGCAGCGGTTCAAGAAGGCAGCTCACCACCACCTTCTCAAAGGCAACTAGGGATGGGCAATAAATGCTGGCCTTGCCAGCAACGCCAACATCCCATGAACGAATTAAAAAAACATTGCCACCTTGTATGCTAATCTAATTCTCCTACGAGTCAACTGAGCTCATTGCTCCCCCTGAACAGGAGCCTCTTGAGGCTGAATTGGTCCTTGTCTCTCATCTCAGGTCACCTGAGATGGATCTGTTGCAGGCTGCATCTCTTGTCAGCTTTGCTATGCCTCCTCTTTGACACATGTTTAGATATCTGAAGGAGCTGGTGGAGAGTGCATATGTGCTGTTATGTTGAGAGATAAAATTATCATGTGATTTAAGTCATGCCATGTCACTAGCATTGGGCTGTGAAGGAATAAGCCATATAAACTATTCAGAAAAATACACCAGTCTATGAAAGAATTCTGGCCTTATTAAAACATGACAAACTGGGTCTGGAAATCTAGAAACCAATGATGGAGAAGCTGCGAAAGCATTCTGGCTATAGAGATAAGATAAGTTGTTGACGCTGAATCAATAACCTTATTGAAACAGAAGGTTAAAGGCTCCCAACAGGCTGACCTTTGGGAACAAGACAATGGTTCACCCTGGACAAAGTGTTCTAATTTACACCTCGTAAAGAAGCACAAACATCTGCCTTCGTAAAAATGACATCAAGTAAAACACACCTGCCGTTACACCATTTTTTATGGTAAACTTAGAACACCTAGAGAAGAGACATAATTCTGTAATGCTACCAGCTGAGGTGACTGTAAGAATTGCAGGGGTCAGCAGAAAAATGACTAGAGATAATTAGCTTACATCAGCAGAAAGCCTTAAAGGAAATGCCACTGGAAAAGGGTATAAATATTGAACTCTCAAATGGGATAGTAGATTCGCTTTAAAGGGGCAAAATGAATCTCAGCTTCAGAGGCAGCTCTGTAAGTCTCCAACGCTTTGTACCTCGGGGATCAAAGGTATTTGATTTTGGTGGATATCCTGTAGAAAACTAAGAACTGTAAAACTGTAGCGAAGTTAAGATTTGAGAGTAAGGGTCTCTGATAATAGAATTGTAAGCTTTCTCTTTTTGGAACTGTTAATGTTGCGATTGAGTCACCTACTATAAATTACATGTCGGTTCTTTAATAAATCTATATATTTTTAGAATTGTCTCACTTAAGACTTCTGTATCAAACTTGCAAACTCAATCTCTGTACATTCTTTGGTGAGGTGTTGCAGAATTCTGGGGGAGTTTTCCGGACCCTCATAATATCCGGAACGTTACAGTCTAGTTAAACTTATTAAAAGTGTTATCTGGAGGATGGTAATATTTTCAGGTTGTTCCTTTCCTTTTGTGAGAGATAGTCCGGACCTTTAGACCCAATTAAGCGTCTTTAGGATTCGGCTACCTCAAAATTTAGTTGAATGTGAACATCTGAGGAATACTCCTGATCCGGGGTAGCTCTAAAGGGGCTAGGACTAGTAATTATCCCTTCAGGGCTCTGGCTCTGCTTGGTTACAAATTAGTGGGAGAGCAGACCAAATGGTCGTAATTCGATCACTGAAGCCCTTATGATGGATTACTACAAGGCTTAGGAGTCACATGGCACAGTGTTCTCTAATTTGTCACCTCAGACTTTAATGGCAACAGGCTGAGCATTCATTCCAGCAGCTAAGAATGCCCTTTGGGCCAATATATTGGAGGCATCCACTGGCGCTGCCATATCCAGGATAGACTCATATCCATCATGGTGACGCAGCTATGGGTAGAAGACTTCTCCAGTGGCCCTGCCACCTGACACATATTTTGCAAGACTATCCTCAGTGCCTTCACACAGCTTCAATATTCTGACGGCATCCTTCTTTTAAATGCTAGACCCTTGAGATCTGAGTCCCAAGGCTCCTCAGCCAGGGCCAGATATTGTGTAACCCCCTGGACACCAGCATCTCATTCTCATGTTTAACTCCTAATTTCTTTTGTTCACTCATGCTTTGTGTGCCACCCTATGAAATCACAATCTAATAACCCCTGGGTGGGTGTCAAGGCTAGTGTTTGGGAGGAAAAGAATCTTTGGCAGCATATGTGCCAAAATGGTGATAGCTTCTGAAAGAGAGGGTTGTGGAAGTGTAAATAAAATGGCCAACAAACTGGCTAACAAAATGGCTTAGCATAAGGAATGAATTGCATAAGGTAATAATAGATGTTTTTAGTTTTGGAAAGGGAGCAAAAAAAAAGGAACTTCAGCTTCGCAAAATGCAAGCATAGCAGAATTGGCAGTTTGTAAACTCAATAAGAAGGAAGAGGAACACCTGCTCTTTGACCTGTGGTTTAGTATTAAAAAACAATAAAGGTCACGAGGGCTTGACTGCTAGATGGAATATTGAATCATTGCAGGATATGGTTAACTAGCTATTGTACGGCATCCAATCGTGATTCGGCACCTCAGAAAGGCATACGATGTGGTTAGATAAGACAGGAACTTGTGGTTCAGATGGTTGGACTAAGTAGAGATAAGAAGTGGAATTGAAAGAATAGGCTTTGTTTAATGTAAGTTGTTTTTTGAGAAATTAGTGTTGCTAAACCAAAGATGTAATATCCACATATTACCTGGAACTTGTTTACTCCAATGTATAAATATGAGCCTTTTGTAAGCTTTCATTGAAGTTGTGGTATCGACCTTTGATTATACTGCTCTTCCCTTGTGACAAGTAAAGAAAGTATGGTTTGCCAGTTACTGTGTGTCTGAGTCTTGCTCGAACTTCGACAGTATTTCTTGGAGGTCCCACCGAGATCGCTTACTACTTGACGGGGAGCGGACGCCAAGATTGTGACGTTCCGGGGAACGGTCTCTGACTGGCCAGGGAGTGTCTCTTGAACACTCAAAACCAGGAAGCCTTCCCCGGTAACAGGTACTATTGAGTCCCGCTCGTCGACAAGTGTACTGCGATCTGTGAGTAGACTCAGTTCAGGGTTCAGTTGACTTTAAGTAATCATTTTCTCTTTTATCAACTACAGCAAAGAGAGGATCGGTTCTCAGAAAGCCGGACCCTGAAAATACTGGCACGTAGAGAGTAAGAGATACCGGTAAGGTTTAAGGGTTAAGACTGTCCGGACAGCAGAAGGTTAAGACTACTACCAAAGGAGGAGTAGCATAGTTGTAGGAAAACCGGCTGGTTGGACTCCTAAACTGGTTGGTGGGTTAAAATCCCTAAAAGTGGATGTGTAATGGGTTGAAGTCCCGATAGTGGGAAAACCGGCGGGTTGGAATCCCAAATAGAAGAAGGGAATGTGTGACGGGTTAGAGTCCCGGTAGGAAGAATAGGTTAAGGTCCACACGGTGTAATAAATTGATGTTATAAGTACTTAAATTCATGTTTATTGTTTGTGGTGGTCTCTCGATTTCAAACCTTGTCGCGGTCAGTCAACTGAGCCCGATCGGACAAGGAGAGTGTTAAATCTCTAACGCCTAGCCTCAGGCTGGTTATTAAGAGGGCAAATGCCCCACGTGAAGGCCAGGACCACGAAGTAGGCGCCAAGACCCTGAGACACTCTGAGCGGCAAAGGTTGGAGATTCTGTGACACTGGTTCGATGTTGATAAAGACCACTAGGATTGTCTCATAATGTTTGTTAATTGTTATGTCTAATTTTGTCAATTCTCATAATATTGATGAAGTGTTGCGACAACTGTTCAGATTGTTAATTATAATCCTCATATTGTGGTGTATAATTTTATGCTACGGAATCAAAGTATTAATTGTTAAGAAAGTAAGAAAGACAACAGACCCCGAGGAAGTACCCCTGTTAACAGTTACGTAGAGGGAAATGGGTAGTCAATCAAGTAAGACGCCAGAAAAAGGCACTCCAGCCTGATTTATGTTGAAAAATTGTGGTCAGTCTTCCATCGACCATATGGAAAATTGGACTAATTGGACTAAAAATAAAATAAGACCCTTTCCGCCAGACGGATCCTTTAATTTAGATAGGATTACTTGTCTTGAAGAGTGTCTTCTTGATAGAGATCCAGGTAGAAGGGGAAAGAAAAAAGTTAATTGGTCAGCATTCGGCGATTGGAAAAGGGAAGCCGAAAGGTGAAAACAGTTAAGTACTGAGGCTAGTGAAAGAGGGAACCAGAAAAAGAGATCAAAAGAAGAGACCAAGGAAAGCCCAGACAAACAAATGGTGGTCCAAGAAGTTAAACAAGTTAAGGTCAAGTCTATATATCCTATAGCAGACCAAGAAGAAGAAGGTGAGGAAGATTTTTCACCCATATTCAGAATGCCCAATAGAAGGGAGACACGGACATACGTCTCGCCCCCACCTTATTCCCCAATTCCAGTCACAGCCAGTCGGATAGTGACTCCCTCCGCACCACCAGGTCTAGCTATATCAACCCCGGCAGTAAACGACATTCCTACAAATGATCAGGCATTAACAGGTCCAGCTTTCTGTAGTGTATGTGCTTTAAGTCAGAACTACTTTTTACACCTCCTGTATACTGTAGTACCGGCAGTGACCACACCGGTATATAAGCTGGGCGCATGCCTCTGTACCCCAGTCTAGAGATCACCCTCCTCCAGTAAAGACCTGTTATTTGTTTATGTACAGCATCCGTGTAATTATTTATCCACTGAACCACGGATCGAACAGTGGCGACGAGTGTTGATGCGAATCTACCTGCAACATAAAAAAAAAATAGTCGAGTCCAGGAACACGGGCGTCGACTGCGAGCAACCGCCCAGCAGTCAGGCAGAGATCCAACTTCGCTGGGGAGGCTGTGGAGAGCCGGGCTTGGTTCCCGAGCCACAACGAGCAGTAAGAGACTGACGACAGGTCCAGAGCAGACCCTTCCCGAGCAGCGGCGGCTGGAGCCGACTGATGGCAGAGAGAAAGAGAGCCGGGCAGCGTCATTGGGGTAAGAAAGAGGGTGAAGAGAGCAGGGCGGAGCCGGGGGTTAATCACCGAGCAGCGTCGAGGAAATACTGCAAACTGGAGAGAGAGAGTGTAAGAAACAGTCGGGTTCTAGACTGAGCGGCGTCGACAAATATCAAGAGAAGAACGCGCAGAGCACAGCCAGGGATCACGGGCTGATCAGGGTCCGCGGGGCGAAGCAAGGGGAGATGCCATTGAGCCGCGGAGAAGCAGGGAGAGCGCGGGAGGCGCCATTGAGCCGTGGAGAAGCAGGGAGAGCGCGGGAGGCGCCATTGAGCCGCGGAGAAGAAGGAAGAGCGCGGGAGACGCCATTTTGTGAAGCCGCAGCGGAGAAGACGGGCGAGCACGGGAAGGAAGGAAAGCGCGGGAGACGCCATTTTGTGCCAGCGGAGAAGAAGGGGACGCGCGGGAGGCGCCATTGGGGATAGTTAACGCACAACCAAGGATGCCGAAGAGTGGCAGTATCTCTACATTCGACAATGAAGTCGAAGATTGGGCGACATATGTGGAACGTATTGAGGTGTACTGCAGGGCGAATGAAGTGCCAGATGCTAATAAAGCACTGGTTCTGTTAAATTTCATGGGTGCAAAAACTTATGGGTTACTGCGAAATCTAATAACCCCAGAGAAGCCGGTAAACAAGAATTTTGAAAGCATAGTAGAAATCCTACAGGACCACTTAAACCCCACCCCTCTGCTGATAGCAGAACGATTTAAGGTCCATAAAAGGAACCAACACCAAGACGAAAGCAATGCTGAGTACCTAACGGAACTGCGCAAGCTATCGAAATACTATCAGTTTGGAGCGGGACTAGCAGACACGTTAAGGGACAAGTTTGTGTGTGGGCTACAAAGTGAAGGAACCCAGAAACGGCTTCTATCAGAAAAGGACCTTACGCTGGACAAAGCTTTCAATATTGCAGTATCACACGAAGCAGCCGCAAGGGGTTCTGCAGAGATACAACAGAGACCGCAAGAATATGGCACCAACGAAATGACCTATGGAACAGGGAAGTGCTATCGCTGCGGCAGAACAACACATGACCAGAAAGATTGTTGGTTCAAGGACCAAGTGTGCAGACAGTGTGGGAAAGCAGGACACATAGCAAGAGTCTGCAGGTCTGGGAAGAAAACCAACAGTAAGAAATCTCCACAGGAGAAGTACAAAAAGGTACACCAGGTGATGGACAGTGGTTCAGACGAACAGAAAAGTGACACAGACTCCGGAAGCAAGGAGCTGAGTTGTCTGTAACTACATAATGTAACCGAAATGGAGGGTCACCAGACTATCTGAGTTACACTCAAGATAGACGGAGTCCAAGTGGAAATGGAATTGGACACAGGGTCAGCTCTAACAGTCATAAATCAAAGAGACTACAAGCGGCTATTTTCACACATACCCTTGAAAGCTACAGAGATTGTCTTGAAGACGTATACGGGGCAAAAAGTCTACCCCAAATGAAAAATAAGGGTGAAAGTGACATATAAAGGTCAGGAAATACCTAAAATGGATATATATGTATTGCCAAATGGAGGACCACCACTGCTAGGACTTGAATGGATCCGGAAGATACATTTAGATTGGCATTCCATACAGGCACTGAAGGTGGAGGCCAAAAAGGATGACGACGTCACACCTGGACGACTGTCAAAAATGCTAACTGACGCAAAGAAGTGTTCCAGGAGGGACTAGGAACACTAAAAGGAATAACAGCAACAATTAAAATAGAGGATAATGCAAGCCCAAAGTTTCTGAAGGCCAGACCAGTGCCTTATGCGATCAGACCAGCGGTTGAAGCAGAGCTGGAAGGGTTGGAAAGTTCAGGAGTACTGTCCAAAGTGGACTGGAGCAAGTGGGCTACACCCATCGTTCCTGTAATGAAGAGGTCATTGAGTAATACGCCTGGGGAACCAAAGAAGGTCCGCATCTGTGGGGATTTTAAGGTGACAGTGAACCCAGTCCTTCACATGGTGCAATATCTGCTTCCACGAATTGAGGATATTTTCACCTCGCTATCTGGTGGTAAACGCTTCACCAAAATTGATCTAGCCCAGGCGTACTTGCAAATGGAGGTAGAAGAAGCTTCGAAACATTACCTTACGATCAACACCCATAAAGGTCTCTATCAATACAGCCGGCTGATGTTTGGAGTAGCCTCGGCTCCGGCTATCTGGCAAAGGGCGATGGATCAGGTCCTGCAAGGGATTCCAGGGACCCAGTGTTATTTGGACGACATCTTGGTCACGGGCGAAAATGACGGTGATCACCTCGCTAACTTGGAGAAGGTGCTCGCCAGATTAAAGGAATATGGGCTACGAGCTAATCGCCACAAGTGCGAGTTTTTCCAGAAACAGATCTCGTATTGCGGCCACGTCATCGATGAAGAGGGGTTACATAAGTCTCCTGACAAGATTGAGGCAGTAGTCAAGGCTCCAGCACCGGAAAATGTGTCACAACTGAGGTCGTTCCTCGGGCTGGTAAACTATTACCACAAGTTCTTACCAAATTTGTCTACGGTATTACACCCGCTGAACACCCTACTGCAAACAGGGGTACCATGGAAGTGGGATGACGAACGTAGACGAGCTTTCCAGAAGTGTAAAGAATTGATCACATCAAAAGAGGTGTTGGCCCATTTCAACCCAGCACTACCAATTCGTTTGGCATGTGATGCATCACCCTACGGCATTGGAGCGGTGCTGTCGCACAAATTCCCAGACGGGTTGGAGAGGCCAGTAGCCTTTGCGTCTCGGTCGCTAACCTCAGCCGAGCGCAACTACGCCCAGATTGACAGGGAGGCCCTCAGCCTAGTATGGGGAGTAAAAAAATTCAACTATTATCTGCATGAGCAGAAGCTCACCTTGCTGACTGACCACCAACCACTTGTCTCCATCTTTAATCCTAAGAAGGGCGTGCCAGTAATGACTGCACAGCGGTTACAAAGATGGCCCCTGTTTCTAGGGGCGAATCAATATGAAATAGAATATAAAGGCACGAAACAGCATGGGAACGCTGATGGGCCATCGCACCTGCCACTGCCTACGATGGAGGAAGCACCAGCAGTGGACCCTATCGAGATACTTTATTCGTCGATAATTGAACGATTGCCAGTAACAAACGTGGATATTGAGAAGGAGACCCGCAATGATCCGACGCTGTCACGGGTATATGAATTGAGGGTGAGGGGATGGCCAACACATGGCGACTCACTGTTGCCAGCATTCTCATCCAGAAGAGAACAGCTGTCAGTATGCCAGGGGACAGTGATGTGTGGATCCAGAGTGGTGATTCCGCCCAAGTTAAGGGAGAGAGCGCTAAACGAGCTACATGAAGGTCATCTGGGGGGCGTGAAAATGAAAAACCTTGCTAGGGCTTATGTGTGGTGGCCGGGAATCGATCAACAAATCGAAGACCTAACTAAGAGCTGCTTAGGATGCCAGAAGGTCCAAAATGCACCACCACATGCCCCTCTACACCCATGGGAGTGGCCCTCCTCTCCATGGCAACGGGTGCACATTGATTGCACTGGTGCATTCATGGACTCAATGTTCTTAATAGCAGTGGATGCTCATTCAAAGTGGCCTGAGGTGATAAAGATGTCTTCAACCACTACAGAGAAAACGATTGCAGTCCTATGGACCATATTTGCCAGAAACGGGTTGCCAGAGCAGATCTGCTCTGATAATGGACCACAGTTTGTGTCCGACGAGTTCCAAAAATTCATGAAAAGGAATGGGGTAAGGCATTACACATCCGCCCCATATCATCCAGTCACCAATCGATTGGCTGAGAGGTTCGTACAAACCTTTAAGAAGGCGATAAAGGCCATGTGCGACGAGGAAATTCCACTACAGCATAAGATGGATAATTTAGCCTACCGAAACGTGACACATGCAGTTACCAACCAGACCCCGGCCATGATGTTCTTTAACCGAAGGTTGAGATCTCGTCTGGACTTGCTTAGACCAAATGTGCGAAGAAATGTTGAAGACAAACAATTCCAGCACATCAACGAGAAGCCGACAAGGAGCTGCAATGTAGGGCAACCAGTCCTTGCCCGTGACTATCGAACAGAGAAGTGGCAACCCGGAACGATATGTACAAGGCAGGGGCCATTAATGTACACAGTGGATGTCGGGGAGAACATTGTGAGACGCCACGTCGATCAGATCTTAGCGTCACAGGAAGGCGTCAACCCCATGTCTCGAGTACCTGGGGATGAACCCAACATACCGGTAGCATCTACTTCAGACCCAGTAGCAGTGGAACCCGATGAACTACCCGATGAAAAGGGGTCAGAATCGTCTCTGCACCAAGAACAAGAACCTCCGGAAAGGCGCTATCCCGAAAGGGTCAGGAAGCCGCCCCAAAGACTGAATCTATAAATGGACTTTTGTTATTGAATGTACATGTAAAAATTTAATTGTTATTTGAATATTAAGGGGGTATTATTAATCTAAAAAGGGAGGAATTGTAGTGTATGTGCTTTAAGTCAGAACTACTTTTTACAGCTCCTGTATACTGTAGTACCGGCAGTGACCATACCGGAATATAAGCTGGGCGCATGCCTCTGTACCCAAGTCTAGAGATCACCCTCCTCCAGTAAAGACCTGTTATTTGTTTATGTACAGCATCCGTGTAATTATTTATCCACTGAACCATGGATCTAACACTTTCCACACCAGGTCTCGAGCTACTTAGCTAGGAATACCAGACCAAGATAGAATGGACGAATTTAATCAGTTGAGGTCGATTTTAGAAACCACCTGGAATCGAGTCAGATCAGCGAACCCAGAATCGGCTAACTCCGATACTGAACTCTCAGCCCCACCATCTCCGGTGACAGGACCCCCACCCCGGCCTAGCAGACCGGCTGGAAACACCAGATCCCTGGTCGCACAAAGGGAAGCCCTCCCAGACCAGGTAGAACAGATTAGAAGAACTCTAGAAGAAATCTTAGTAAGTCGTAGACATCACATAGGGGATAGTCCGTCGGAGACTGGAACGACCATCACCAGCGGGTCTACAACCCCTGTTCCAGATCGTATGGCCCCACTAAGATACTTCCCCGGGCCCAGTGGGTACCCGGTCGGGGTACATAGACCCTGGACCCGAACCGAATTACGAAGTTTAATGTCAGACCTCCCCAGAGTTAGAAGTAGAAAAGGCAATCGAACAATTTAAAACACTAGTAATATGTTATGAACCCAGTATCCTGGACGGACAGATATTGGAAAAGGGTGGCTGAAAGACGCAAAATTTAAACAATTGGAACAGAATTTTGCGAGTTTCAGAGACCATCGAGAAAACTCCGATAACTGTCCCACCACCATGCCAACTGTAGTGTCCGAGTATCAATAATACACGGACTGCAGGAGAACAATAATAACAGGTATTTACTGAACAGGGGGTAAACTTAAGACTGAAGTACAGAAGCCTGCTATGGCTTTATATACAGGTGTGGTCACTGCCGGTACTGCAGTATAAAATCAGTTCTCTCTTAAAGGTACATACACAACAATTCCTCCCCTTTTAGATAAACAGTACATAACATTCATTTAACAACTAAATAATAACTAATTACAATTACAATTTTCTCTGTACTATATACATCAACTGAAATAATCTTTTATAAGTTCAGTCTTTGAGGAGGCTTCCTGATCCTGACTGGATAGCGCCTTTCTCGAGTATCCTGTTCTTGTGGCGGAGTCGATTCTGGCTCATTGTCATTGGTTGGTTCGTCAGCTTCCAATACCACTGCTTCTGAGGTAGACGCAATCTGTACTTCGGGTTCATTACCAGGTGCACATGCTCGTGGTATGGGTTTGGCTTGTTCCTGTGACTCTAGAATCTGGTCAGCATGGCGTCTCACGATGCTCTCTCCAACGTCCACTGTGTACATTAGTGGTCCCTGCTGTGTGCATATCGTTCCTGGCTGCCATTTTTCTGTTCGGTAGTCGCGGACCAAGACTGGTTACCCTATCTTGAAGCTCCTGGTTGGCTTCTCATTGATGTGCTGGAATTGCTTATCCTCAACATCTCGTCTTATGTTTGGTTTGAGCAAATCCAGGCGACATCTTAGCCTTCAGTTGAAGAACATTATGGCTGGAGCTTGGTTGGTGACTGCATGTGTCGCATTCCGGTAAGCAAACAAGAAATTATCCACCTTGTGTTGTAGTGGTATGTCGTCGTTATACATCGCCTTTATTGCCTTTTTAAAGGTCTGAACAAACCTCTCAGCCAATCCATTTGTGGCTGGATGATATGGGGCAGATGTGTAATGTTTCACCCCATTACTCCTCAGAAACCTCCGGAAATCCTCGGACACAAACTGTGGCCCATTGTCGGAGCAAATCTGTTCTGGCAAGCCATTCCTGGCGAAGATGGTCCGTAGGACTGCAATAGTTTTCTCCGTGGTGGTGGAGGACATTTTGATGACCTCTGGCCATTTCGAATGGGCATCCATGGCGATTAGAAACATTGAGTCCATAAATGGACCAGCAAAATCAATGTGTACCCATTGCCATGGAGATGAGGGCCACTCCCATGGGTGTAGCGGGGCCTGTGGTGGAGCGTTTTGGACCTTCTGGCAATCTGTGCATCTCTTGGTCATATCCTCGATTTCTTTATCGATTCCCGGCCACCACACAAACGCCCTGGCTAGGCTCTTCATTTTTACACCTCCCAGATGACCCACATGAAGCTCATTGAGCACTCTATCTCTGAACTTGGGTGGAATTACCACTCGGGATCCACACATCAAGGTCCCCCGGCACACTGACAGCTGTTCTCTCCTTGGCGAGAATGCTGGCAACAGTGAGTCGCCATGTGCTGGCCATCCCTTCACCGTCAAGTCATAGACCCGAGAGAGTGTCGGGTCATTTCGGGTTTCCTTCTCTATACTTGAGTTTGTAACAGGTAGACATTCGACTATGGTCGAATGGAATATCTCAACAGGGTCCACTGCAGGTGCTTCCTCTACCGTAGGCAACGGTAGGTGCGACAGCCCATCAGCGTTTCCATGCTGTTTCGTACCCTTGTACTCTATGTCGTACTGATGTGCCCCTAGAAAAAGCGACCATCTTTGCAGCTGTTGCGCCGTCATCACCGGAACGCCCTTCTTTGGGTTAAAAATGGAGACCAGGGGCTGATGATCAGTCAGTAGGGTGAATTTCTGCCCGTGCAGATAGTGATTGAACTTCTTCACCCCCCACACCAGGCTGAGGGCCTCCCTGTCAATCTGGGCGTAGTTACGCTCGGCTGAGGTTAACGAGCGCGACGCAAAGGCTATTGGCCTCTCTGAACCGTCAAGGAATTTGTGTGACAGCACCGCTGCAATGCCGTAGGGAGACGCATCACATGCCAACCGAATCGGCAGTGTTGGATTGTAGTGGGCCAATACTTCTTTTGAAGTGATTAGGCATTTACATTTCTGAAAGGCACGCTTACACTCATCACTCCATTTCCATGTTACTCCATTTTGCAGCAGGGCATTCAGTGGGTGCAGAATTGTAGATAAATTCGGCAAGAACTTATGGTAGTAGTTCACCAACCCGAGAAACGACCTCAGTTGCGACACGTTTTCCGGTGCTGGAGCCTTGACTACAGCCTCAATCTTGTCTGGCAACTTATGCAACCCTTCCTCATCAATCATGTGGCCACAATACGAGATTTGTCTCCTGAAGAACTTGCATTTGGGGCGTTTGGCTCGTAGCCCATATTCCTGTAATCTCGTGAGCACCTGCTCCAGGTTGGCAAGGTGTTCACTGTCATTTTCGCCCGTAACCAGGATGTCGTCCAAATAACACTGGGTCCCCGGGATCCCTTGCAGGACTTGTTCCATCGCCCTCTGCCATATAGCCGGGGCTGATGCTACCCCGAATACCAGTCGATTGTACTGGTAAAGGCCTTTGTGAGTGTTTATCGTGAGGTATTTCCTAGATGCTTCTTCCACCTCCATTTGTAGATACGCTTGGGCCAGATCAATCTTTGTAATGCGTTTCCCTCCAGATAGTGAGGCGAAAATATCTTCTATCCGTGGAAGTGGATATTGTACTGTGTGCAGGACTGGGTTCACAGTTACCTTGAAGTCCCCACAGATGCGAACCTTCTTCGGCTCCCCAGGCGTGCTGCTCAATGATTTCTTCATCACAGGAACGATGGGTGTGGCCCACTCTCTCCAGTCCACCTTGGACAGCACACCCGAATGCTCCAGACTCTCCAGCTCTGCTTCAACGGCTGTGCGGATCGCATACGGTACCGGTCTGGCCTTAAAAAATTTTGGGTTTGCGTTATCTTCGATTTTTATCATTGCCGTTACTCCTTTTAGAGTCCCAAGTACTTGTTGGAACACCTCTTTCGCGTCAGTTAGAATTTTTGACAGTCGCCCTGGTGTGACGTCATCATCCTTTTTGTCAGTCACAGTTAGCGCCTGAATGGAATGCCAATCCAATTGTATTTTTCGGATCCATTCACGTCCCAATAATGGTGGTCCTCCATCTTGTAGTATATATAGATACAGTTTCTGTGTTTCCTTGCCGTTGTATTTAACTGGCACCCTTATTTTTCCTCTGGGGTAGACTTTTTGCCCCGTGTATGTCTTCAGTACAATTGACGTGTCCTTCAAGGATATGTGTGAGAATAGCCGCTCATAGTCTCGTCGATTCATGACAGTTAGGGCTGATCCTGTGTCCAATTCCATCTTTACTTGGGACCCTGCTATCATGAGGTTGACCCAAATGGTTCGGTGATCCTCCTGTGCGATCACGTTGTGTAACTTTAGACAACTTAGTCTCCTGCTCCCGGAGTCATTATCACTCTCCTGATCTTCCAAACTACTGTCTGTCATTTTTTTTACTTTCTTGTACTTTTCCTTAGTAGTTCTTTTAGTGTTGGTTTTCTTTCCCGACCTGCAGACTCTTGCTATGTGTCCCATTTTCCCACATTGCCTGCATACTTTGTCCTTAAACCAGCAGTCCTTCTGATCATGGGTTGTTGTTCTGCCGCAGCGATAGCACTTTTCTGCTCCATACGCCATTTCGTTAGCGCTGTATTCTTGTGGTTTCTGTTGTATTTCCACAGCTCCCCGTGCTGCTGCTTCGTAGGATACTGCCACGCTGAAAGCCTGTTCTAGCGTCAGGTCCTTTTCCGAAAGTAGTCGTTTCTGGGTTTCATCACTCTGGAGCCCGCAGACAAACTTACCCCTTAAGGTGTCTGCCAGTCCTGCTCCGAACTGGCAGTGCTTCGATAACTTGCGTAGTTCCGTAAGATAGTCAGCGTTGCTCTCATCTTTGTGCTGGTTTCTTTTATGGAACTTGAATCTTTCTGCTATCAGCAGCAGTGTAGGGTTTAGGTGTTCCTGTAAGATATTACAATCTCTTCAAAACTTTTCTCCATTGGTTTAGCTGGGGTAATTAAATTCCGCAATAGGCCGTACGTTCTCGCGCCCATCAAATTTAATAATACCGACGCCTTCTTTCCACCGGCCACCTCATTTGCCTTGCAGTGCA
Source organism: Somniosus microcephalus (assembly GCF_052327205.1). Lineage (NCBI taxonomy): Eukaryota > Metazoa > Chordata > Chondrichthyes > Squaliformes > Somniosidae > Somniosus > Somniosus microcephalus. Next base: position 136,183,823 of record NC_140987.1, read on the forward strand.
CTTCAATTCTTTCCACATACGTGGTCCAGTCTTCTACCTCGTTGTCGAAAGCAGTGATACTGCCACTCTTCGGCATCTTGGGTGATTTAAAATGGTGCCTCCCGCGCTTTTTCTTTTTCCCCAATGGATTAAAATGGCACCTCCTGCGCTTTTCCTTCTTCCCCAATGGAATAAAATGGCGCCTCCCGTGCTTTTCCTTCTTCCCCTTGCTGCCACGCTGCTCCTAGCGTTCTACAGGGTAATGGCGGCGACCCGCGGCTTATCTCACTTTTCCTTCCCCTCGTTTTATTTTCTCTACGCTGCCCGGTTCTTGAGCACCGACCGCGCCCTATGCGCTCCACTCTCTCTCTCTCTCTCTCTCTCTTTTCCTCCCGACGACGATGCATGGCCCCTTTGCAGAGCCGCTCGATCGAGCTCAAGCCCGCCGCAGTCCGGAAGGGTCAGCGCACTACCTGCTACCAGCACGATTTGCTGGAACACCTTGACTGGGGAGCCAAGCCCAGCTCTCCACAGCCTCCCCTGCAATTCTCCGAACTCCGATGGATCCTTGGGCGGTTGCCCGCGGTCGACGCCCGTTGCTCTGACTTCGACCTCCAAGAAGCTTCTTCTCAGGGAAAGATCCCCGTGAGGTGATGCAGTACTGCAGGTGAGTTCGAACCTGCTCGTCGCCAGTGTAGTGTCCGAGTATCAATAATACACGGACTGCAGGAGAACAATAATAACAGGTATTTACTGAACAGAGGGTAAACTTAAGACTGAAGTACAGCAGCCTGCTTTGGCTTTATATACAGGTGTGGTCACTGCCGGTACTGCAGTATAAAATCAGTTCTCTCTTAAAGGTACATACACAACACCAACGGCAGGTTTCTGGGAAGAATTTAACACCGCGTTAAGAACAACTTTCCCGAAAAAGACAAACTGGTCAAAAATTATGGAAACCACCCAGTAAAAGGATGAAGATGTAGAGGATTATAGTGAGAGATTGCAAAAGAATATGGATCAGTTTTCAGGCCTGAAGGATACAGAATCAATTGGCCCAATGGTCAGCACCCTAGTAAATGGATTAAGACCAGAATTAAGAGACCCACTAAAATTTATTTGTTTAGAATGGAGACAAAAACCCCTCCCAGAACTAGCTGCGATCCTTAAGGGTCTGCAAGAGAGAAGTAGAGAATCAGAGAACCAAAAAGGGAAAGCTGCCGTCCTCATGCCAGAAGGCTCCCTCTGCAATGATGTACGCAGGCCCCTATTATCCCCAACAACAAAGAGGAAGAGGAAGGGGGTTTGGGGGATGAGGGAGAGGCCAAAGAACAAATCAAGGGGGAGGTTGGAACACACCCGGTACATGTTGGAATTGTGGCATGACAGGCCACTGGCGGAAAGATTGCCGCCAACCGCCCCAGCAACAGGGAGGTAATCCCAATAATTACAACCAAAGGCCACCCCCAGTCCCAGGTCACAACCGCCCCTACAACAGGGAGGTAATCCCAATAATTACAACCAAAGGCTACCCCTAGTCCCAGGTCACAACCGACCCCAGACTCATTTCACAGTCAATGATCCGGCAAGAGGGCCCTATCAAGGAAACGGTACCAATATTGACCACCAAAATCATTTCCAAGTGACCCAGACACTCTGATGCCCGTTCTGTCAGTAAATCCTAAAAATGAGCCAATCATGAAACTTAAGATTGACAACAAAGAGGTCCCCTTCTCGGTAGATACAGGAGCTACCTGGTCAATGTTGGGATTAGAGTACTCGGAAGGAAAACCAATGTCACAAAAATCTATATCAATTATTGGGCTAGGAGGAGTGCCCTCTCGTTTATCGCTGTCTGAACCCTTGGATGTAAAAGCTGATGGAATGACCAAAACTCATGCATTTCTCCTATCCAATGTTACAAAATGGAACTTATTAGGGCAAGACCTACTGTGTAAAATGAATGCTAAAATTTTGTGTTCTCCAAGGGGAGTTGAAATAGAGATACCAGAGGATAAATGTTTTGCTAGTCCATTAACATGCTTCCCACTAAGAGAGCTTGAGGACCCTGTTCTCTACGCATAGATGATATCAGACCCTACGGTCAGCACAGAACTAGCTACATTGGTGGGAGCATGGGGTTTCGTTACCAGCTTGGTATCACAGTACTTAAAGGATTTGAATACGGATGATTGGCACCCTGGTCTACATTGCACGGCGTACTATGATGAAACTAGAAAAGACGTAGAAATGGAACAGTTTTATCAACCCTTTATAGGACTAAAGTATCGATTGATTAGTAAACAAATCTTTATCGGACCAGAAGGTATAGCTGCTGCTGTTGAACTATCCTCCAGGACTATGCCTCTTTATAGAGTTAAAAATGCTTATCCACACTGTACCCTTGCAATCGCCCAAGGATTCCATTCTAAAGATTTAGGTCCAATGGTGAAGCGAATGAAGCCATGGATGAAGGTCTAGCATACATGGGAACGATCAGGGGCCACTTTGATCGAATTCAAGGACGGAGGATTTTCAATTCAACTAAACCAACCGCTCGATCTCAACGGGGAGATGACAAGGACGCAGCGATCACCGGCGGGAATTTGGCCATGCACTGAACAGACTGATCTCTTACAGCAGGTACCCGAGACGCTATGGGCGCAACATCCAAATGAGGTAGGAAAAATGTTAACAGCACAACCTTATAAGGTCACCTTGAACCCAGATGCGCCTCTACCATGAAAAGCCCAGTATCCCCTTTCAAGAAAGGCAGAGGAGGGTATAGAACCTGTAATTACGCCCCTCCTTTCACAAGGGGTACTAGTACCTACCACCAGTAGCTGCAACACTCCTATACTGCCAGTCGAGAAGGCTGCGACTAACAAATGGCGACTAGTACAGGACTTAAGAGCTGTCAACGAATCAGTTTTTCCAACTTCCCGGTAGTGCCAAACCCTGCCACCATCCTAACAAGTATTCTGCCAGGCACAACCTATTATACAGTTGTAGATCTGTGCTCAGCCTTTTTCTCCATTCCAATACACCCGGAATCCCAATTTCTGTTTGCCTTTACGTACAAGGGACGCCAGTACACCTGGACACGACTGCCGCAAGGTTTTACCGAAAGCCCGACTATATTTTCCCAGTGCCTCAAGAAGGACTTGGAGGATCTTGTCCTCCCCGCAGGTTCCACACTTATTCAATATGTGGATGACCTACTGATAGCGTCTCCCTCAAAGCAAGCATGTGAGCAAGATTCCCTTGTGCTCCTCAGAGCCTTAGCACAAAAAGGCCACAAGGTTTTGAAAGCAAAGTTGCAGTTGGTTTCACCAAGGGTGAGGTATCTAGGGCATGAGCTGTGCAAGGTGTTGTGTATGTAATAGGTATGTTGCTTTAAACCTATGACCAGGGCAGCACTACTTTGTAGGGCGTAGTGATACCATAGTACCACCCCTGGCCATAGGGGCATAAATAGTACTGTGGGTACTGATTTCCCCTCAGTTCCCGCCTGTTGGTATTAAGTAAAGACCTACGTTGAATCTTCCAAGCTGTCTCTTCATTATTGGATTAAGTATAGACACATACTTTATACTGGCGACGAGTAAGGTTCGAACTCACCAGTACACGGTGCAACAAAGGAACGGCAGCAGTACGGAGAGAGAAGGAGAGAGGCTTCTTACCAGCCAGCCTGCAGAGTCCAGCGTCGACCAAAGGAAATCGCCCAGCACTCCAGGTTCGGAGGAGCAGCAGCAAGAGAGAGAGAGAGGGGGCCAACAGAAGCTGCAGCAGCTGACAGGAGGCTGAACAGGTGCTCCAGCCACGGGGCAAAAGTCCACCCAGGGCCAGGTAACTGAAATCCTTCCCGGGGAACGGGTGCTGCAAGGGCCAGAATGGGCAGGCGATCTGGGGAACAAACGGAGCCACGAGGAGTAGCACGCCATCTAGTGGACAAAAGGGAAAAGTTTTTTCTCTTCAGCAGTTAAAATATAAAAAAAAAGCCATCTAGTGGACAAAGGGGAAAGCGATCTGGGGAACAAACGGAGCCACAAGGACTAGCACACCATCTAGTGGACAAAAGGGGAAAAGTTTTTTCTCTTCAAAGTTTTTTTTTCTCTTCAGCAGTTAAAATGTCTAAAGAAGGGTGGTTGGCACCATTTGTGGAGGACACAGAAGAATGGGAGGCCTATATCAAAAGGCATGAACTTTATTGCATAGTAAACAAGGTGGAAGATGACCAAAAGGTAGCAACCTTATTAAATTTTATGGGGGCAAAAACATACGGGCTGCTGAGGAATCTTCTTACTCCAGAAAAGCCAGCGGACAAAACGTACGCCCAAATTGTTGATACGTTAAGGGAACATTTAAACCCTAAGCCACCATTTATAGCGGAAAGGTACCGCTTCTACAGACGCGACCAAAGGAATGATGAGTCGCAGGCAGCCTATTTAGCTGAGCTCAGAAGGTTGTCCAAACATTGCCAGTTTGGAGCCATATTGACGGACGCGATCAGAGACAGATTTGTCTGTGGCATGTTAAATGAGAATACACGTAAGCGGTTGCTAGCCAAGAAACAGCTCAGCCTAGATCAGGCGATTGAAATAGCATCCACCCACGAAGCAGCAGCACAGGGTGCTGCTCAAATACGACAAAACACAACTGGCTATGACACCCATAAGGTGACATTTCACAAAGGTAAATGCTACCGTTGTGGCAAAACCACCCACGACCAAAGTAATTGTTGGTTTCGTGATAAAATATGCCGGCAGTGTGGGAAAAAGGGGCATATAGCGAAAGTTTGTCGGTCTGGTACGAAACCCAATCATGGGGGCAATCCGAGCAGTACCAAGGCAAGGACAAAAATACATAAGATGTCTGACAGTAGCTCAGACAAGTCACAGGAAGGCACAAAAGCAGAGCCTAAAGGTCTAGGATGTCTCAAGTTATATGGTGTAGACAAAACGGAGGACCACAGCACAATGTGGGTTAAAATGATGGTAGCAGGCGTCGAAGTTAATATGGAGCTGGACACGGGTTCAGCCCTATCAGTAATTAATGAACAAGATTATAACAGGCTGTTCAAAAGCATTCCCTTAAAGGATACGGAAATTAAATTAAAAACATATACGGGACAAAAAGTTTACCCGAAGGGAAAAATGCAAGTAACAGTTAAATACAACGGCAGAAAAGTGCCAGGACTTTATTTATACGTCCTACCAAATGGTGGACCACCACTTTTGGGTAGGGAATGGATAAGAAAAATCCACTTCGACTGGAAGTCGATACACGAGTTAAAAGTAGAGACCACCACGGATGATGCAACCATTACAAGCAGGCTGTCGAAACTGTTGGCAAAAACGCCAGAGGTGTTCCAACAAGGGCTGGGGACCTTAAAGGACATTAGAGCAAAAATAACTATTGCTCAAGACGCAAACCCCAAGTTTTGTAAGGCCAGACCGGTGACTTATGCCATTCGGCCAGCGGTGGAAGCAGAACTGGACGCCTTAGAGAGTGCAGGTGTCCTTACAAAGATTGAGTGGAGCGAGTGGGCCACGCCCATCGTCCCAGTTATAAAGAAATCTGCAAATAACACACCGGGGGAACCAAAGAAGGTTCGCATTTGCGGGGATTTTAAGATAACTATTAACCCAGTCCTGCACACGGTACAGTATCCGCTGCCGCAGATAGAGGACATATTCGCATCGTTAGCTGGGGGTAGACACTTTATGAAGATTGACCTTTGTCAAGCTTATTTACAGATGGAGGTGGAGCAGGACTCGAAAAAGCTCCTAACGATTAACACACACAAGGGATTGTACCAGTACAATCGCCTGGTATTTGGTGTGGCGTCTGCCCCGGCAATATGGCAGAGGACCATGGAACAGGTCCTACAGGGCATTCCAGGAACGCAATGCTACCTGGATGACATCCTGGTGACAGGACAAACGGATAACGACCACCTCGCTAACCTGGAGCGAGTACTTCTGCGGTTACAACAATACGGACTCAGGGCGAACAAGCAGAAATGTGAGTTTTTCCAGGAACGTATCTCATACTGTGGTCACATTATAGATAAGGAAGGCCTGCATAAGTCCCCGGAAAAGATCGAGGCAGTAGTGAAGACCCCGCCCCCTGAGAATGTATCTCAGTTACGATCATTCTCAGGCCTTATAAACTATTACCATAAGTTCCTCCCGAACTTATCGTCCATTTTACATCCACTAAATTCATTGCTGCAAAAGGGAGTCTCCTGGAATTGGGACGAAGCGTGTGAGGCTGCTTTTAAAAAGGGTAAACAACTCATCACATCATCACATCAAAGGAAGTGCTCGCACACTTTGACCCAAAAATGCCAATGAGGTTGGCATGTGACGCCTCCCCGTACGGTATAGGGGCAGTGTTGTCACACAAATTTCCCAATGGGACGGAGAGGCCAATAGCATTTGCCTCAAGGTCGTTAACTACAGCCGAAAGAAACTATGCGCAAATCGACAGGGAGGCCCTCAGTCTGGTGTGGTGTGTAAAGAAATTCCACCACTACCTGCATGGGCAACGTTTCACACTACTGACGGATCATCAACCGTTGGTGTCGATATTTAATCCAACAAAAGGGGTGCCCCTGATGACGGCCCAAAGGCTACAGAGATGGTCACTGTTTTTAGGAGCACACCAGTACCTTATCGAATATAAGGGTACCAAACAGCATGGCAATGCGGATGGCCTGTCGCGGCTACCCTTGCCTACTGAGATCGAAGAGATAGTACAGGACCCCGTGGAAATATATCATACGGCTGTAATGGAACACTTGCCCATCACCAGCCAATGTATCGAGCGGGAAACACGGAATGACCCGACATTGGCAAGGGTTTACGAATTAACCATGAAAGGCTGGCCGGCGCAGGGTGACGCATCATTGCCGGCGTTTTCGGCAAGGAAGGACCAGTTGTCCGTCTGCCGGGGCACATTGATGTGCGGAGCCAGGGTGGTGGTCCCTCAAAAATTACAACATAAAGTGTTGCAGGACTTACACGAAGGTCATCTGGGGGGTGTCAAAATGAAAAGCCTCGCCAGAGCCTATGTCTGGTGGCCCAGCATTGACAGGGACATTGAGGAAGTAGCAAAAGCATGCCAAGGATGCCAGATGGTACAGAACGTACCACCACAAGCCCCACTACATCCGTGGGAGTGGCCCTCAACGCCGTGGCAAAGGATCCACGTGGACTTCGCTGGCCCCTTCCTGGATGCGATGTTCCTTATTGTAGTGGACGCCCATTCAAAATGGCCGGAGGTCATAAAGATGTCATCAACGACAGCCGAAAAGACGGTCGCAGTCTTAAGGACCATTTTTGCCCGAAACGGGGTGCCCGAGCAAGTCTGTTCGGACAATGGGCCACAATTTGTGGCAGAAGAATTTCAAGCATTCCTAAAAAGGAATGGAGTGCGACATTATACGTCCGCACCATATCATCCGGCTACAAATGGGCTGGCAGAGCGATTTGTACAGACTTTTAAAAAGGCCATCAAGGCGATGGGGGAGGAAAGGTTGCCACTACAACACAAGGTGGACAACTTCCTATTCGCATACCGTAATGCTGCACATATGGTGACCAACCAGGCCCCCGCCGTCATGTTCTTTAATAGAAGGTTAAGGTCTCGCCTTGAATTGCTCAAACCAAACATTCGGAGAGATGTGGAAAACCGAGTATTTCGTAGGGCTCCTGACAGACAGACACGGAGCTTCGAGGTGGGGCAGCAAGTGTTGGCCCGTGATTATAGGAAGGAAAAGTGGCGGTCTGGTACGATAAAGGCCCGCCAGGGACCCTTGATGTACACAGTTGAGACAGGGGAAGGCATAATCAGACGACATGCTGATCAACTTGTGGAGTCCAGAAACCCAACTGATTCACTACCTCAAACGTCTCAGCACATTGTTACAGCGGAATCACGGCCCAGCTCGTCGTTACAGAGGTCTCAGGATTGCGAGGAGTTCAGCACTCCAGTGATCTCCACGGCACAGGATGTGCCATCAGACACCGACGAGTCCAGCGATGAAGGGGTGACGGAAGTACCGCCGCCTACACCGAGACCGACTAGAGAAAGACGTTATCCTAGTCGAGACAGGAGGCCTCCTCAGAGACTGAATCTATAACATGTTTCTGCTTATATATATATAAGTAGACAACTCTTGATGTAAATATGTTATGTATATTGTGTTACCAAATGTTATTAGCCCTAGTTATGGGGCATCCATTGACTTAATTGCACGGATACGTTTTAATTAAAAGGGGAGGAATGTTGTGTATGTAATAGGTATGTTGCTTTAAACCTATGACCAGGGCAGCACTACTTTGTAGGGTGTAGTGATACCGTAGTACCACCCCTGGCCATAGGGGTATAAATAGTACTGTGGGTACTGATTTCCCCTCAGTTCCCGCCTGTTGGTATTAAGTAAAGACCTACGTTGAATCTTCCAAGCTGTCTCTTCATTATTGGATTAAGTATAGACACATACTTTATACAAGGACACTAAACAATTGGCGCCTGACCGTGTACAAGCCATCTGCGACGCACCCAAACCTGTAACTAAAAGAGAAATGAAGCATTTCCTTGGAATGTCGGGGTACTGTAGACAGTGGATCCTTAACTTTTCCGAAATCACCAGGCCACTGTTAGACATAAGCTCACCCACAGCCCCTGACCCATTAGAATGGACAGATAAGTCACTGGCATCCTTCCAACAACTAAAACAGGCATTGGTGTCAGCACCAGCACTTGGGTTGCCCTACTATCAAAAGACTTTTCACCTCTTCGTCCACCATAAATCAGGATTTGCTCAATCTGTCCTTACCCAATTGCACGGAAATCGACATAGACCGGTCGCATATTTCAGTGTGCTACTTGACCCGGTGGCTAGAGGACTGCCAGGCTGCCTTCCGTCTCTGGCTGCCGCATATTATGCAACCCAACAAAGTCAGACTGTAACTCTGAACCACCATACCATCCTCCACGTACCACACTCGATTGATATTTTACTTACCAAATGTGCTACCCAACACCTTACCTCTGCAAGGTCCACTAAGTATGAGGTTGGGCTACTATCAAACCCAAACTTGACCATACGGCACTGCACTATTCTTAATCCTGCGACCCTATTACCCACAGAAGAAGATGGGGAACAACATTCCTGTGAGGAAGTTACCTGATTGGTCACTAAACCAAGAATAGACCTCACAGATGTCCCTAAAGTTAACCCAGACCACATTTATTTTGTGGATAGCTCAGCCCTCCGCAACGAACAAGGACAGCCACGAGCTGCCTACGCAGTCATTTCCCCACATGGTACCATTGAAGCTGCGTCCCTACCAGATGGACTCTCAGCTCAACAAGCCGAACTGTTTGCGCTTACCCGTGCCTGTATTTTAGCCGAAGGAAAAGTGGCTAACATTTATACTGATTCGCGTTATGCCTTTGGAGTGGCCCAGGATTATGGACAGATTTGGAAACTATGTGGATACCTTACATCCTCCGGTTCAGCTATCAAAAACCATGTAGAAGTAGAAAACCTCTTAAAAGCAATTCAGAGACCTAAACAATTGGCGATTATTAAATGTCAAGCTCATACGGGAGGCCGGGATGAGCTGTCACTTGGAAATGAAAAGGCAGATCATGCAGCAAAAAGAGCTGCTTTGTCCCTCACTGGTCCTCAGGTATCGATGTTACCTTTAAAACCAGCTCCTCCACAGAAGGAATTAAACCCCACTCTAGATGATGTGGTGGCCTCTCAGTCTCAGGCCACTGCCGATGAGACAAAAGAATGGGTGTCCAAAAATTGTTTCCAGAACCCGGATGGATTGTGGGTTCATCAGGATGGTAGAGTAGTGGCACCAAGAGCCCTATTGCCTTGGATTGCCCGATGTGTTCATTCTTTCACCCATGCGGGCAAAGGGGGGATGGCAGATTATATTTTAAAATCCTGGTAGGCCCCAGGTATTTCGACCGTTGCAAAAAGTATTTGCGAAAATTGTGTTACCTGTCAGACTATGAATCCGGGTAAGACAGAGAAAGTACAGTCTGCCTCCCATCCAAACCCCACGGGTCCTTTTGTACATTTACAGATGGATTTTATGGAATTACCAGCATGTATGGGATTTAAATATGTATTAGTCATTGTAGATATGTTTTCAAGATGGATTGAAGCTTTTCCGTGTAAGAAAAATGATGCTGTTACTGTAGCTAAATGCTTGTTGAAAGATATTGTACCTCGCTTCGGGATACCGGTTCAATTATCAAGCGACAACGGATCCCATTTTACAGGAACTGTAATCAAAGAACTATGTAAAGCTCTACAGATTAACCAGCACTTCCATTGCAGTTACCACCCCCAATCAGCAGGATTGGTGGAAAGATATAATGGAGTGCTGAAAAACAAACTCGCAAAACTCAGTGAAGAAACAGGACTTAAATGGGTTGAACTACTACCTTTAGCATTGATGACGATGCGATCCGCAACCAACAGGACTACAGGATTGTCACCACACAAAATCGTCATGGGAAGGCCACAGAGACTACCTTTCTCAGCACCCTTCACGGCCAAGCAAATGGACATTCACAAGATGGAAGAAAATATGCTGAACTACTGCATTGCACTAACAAAATGCATTTCTAGTTTCCACCAACAGGTGAAGGAGGCCCAGGTTGAACCTGCAGATGGACGTTGCCACAACCTCGAGCCAGGAGACAACGTCTACGTAAAGATCTTCAAAAGAAAGAATGGCCTGGAACCTCGCTTCGAAGGACCGTTCCAAATCCTCCTTACCACCAACACAGCCGTAAAGGTGAAAGAAAGGCCTACATAGATACACGCGTCACGCTGTAAGAAGGCTCCGACTCCAGACGAAGAACCCGGGAGGAAATAACGAAAAAGAGAAAAAAATAAAGAGAAAGCCCTAAAAGATTGTTAAAACAATGTATCAGATATTGGTCACATGTGTTGTCCTGATAACTGGTTTACATACAGCAACAGAAGTAACAAGGAAAAGAGTATCAGGGAATAGTTACTTGTATATGTCATGGAAGTATGCAAGCCAGTTGTATCTCTCTAGTTGCTGGATATGTTCACAAGGACCGGCAAATGCCGAAGAGGGACTTCCTTTGAATGTGATCCCATTTTCACTGGAAGAAACCATTTCATGGCTCTTATCGTTAAATAAAACAAGTGTCGAAAGCTATTGTAGCAACTCCCCCGAATCAGGTGACCCAGTAATTACAACTCGATGCCAATGGGAAGAAATGGGGTATAACTTAAATAAGTTTAGAGGATGGTATGTCCCCAGTTATGATCGAACACACAGCCCTCCAGCCCTTGTAATTGATAAAATTGTAACTGGGAAGGTGTGCCTAGACTTCGCCTTAGGGAAAATCACAACCATCAATAAAACTAGGGGTTGTAACCTTACTATTCACATATGGAACAACCCCCAGGCCAACAACCTAAATGTTCCACTGAAAAACGGGTCTGAAGGACCTGTAAATATCACTGTATACACCAGAGGGTTTGAAGTTTGCCTAGTAAAATCACGGGTTTGGCGGGGTGGAGTCAAATCACGGGTTACCATCTGCACAAGTGCAGATAGATCCCAAAACCCAACACGGGGAGCATACAACGGCACGTATTTCATATGTGGTAACTGGGCTTATCCTTGGCTGCCACAGGAATGGGATAGCACTTGTTTCCTGGGATATGTTCAACCAAGCATGTTCCATGTCAGAAATCTAGACGAGGCAAGAAGGAAAGTCAGGCAAAGAGTAAAACGGGAAATACCCATATGGGACAAGGTATTGAGCCTCTTTGTGCCCCAATATGGAATACACCGAACAATAAGGGAAACTGAGGTAATGAACCAACTACTAGAGAAGGTAGCCAATGATACTGCTAGAGCCAACCAGTTGCTAACCGACAAAATGGTGGCCAATAGGACGGTTGCCTTGCAGAACAGAATGGCACTTGACTACTTACTAGCAGAACAAGGAGGGACATGCGCTATAATAGGACCTACATGTTGCACTTACATCCCCGATAACTCAGAAGAGATATAGGCCTAGAAATTCAGTTGCTTGCGCCACCAGTTTGCGCCCAAAGAGGCCACTCAGAGGCTTTAGCGCCACTGGCCACAACCACCGCAATATTTAGCGGGGCGCTAATGGCGGCATTAGCCTGTAGCGCTGCGCCACCACCGATGACGTCATCGGTGTGCGCAGCGCCCCGCTACCGCCCCGAACGCCATATTAGGTCGCGCCCGCCTCTTCCGCGCCGGCCGCAAATAGCGACCGGTACACAGGGGCCAACCTGTGGCGGTAGTGGCGCGAGTTAAGGTGGAGGTGCGGCCGGACGCTTTTTCGGCGGCCGCCTGCCCGCACCTCTGTCCCTGGCCTCCTCCTCCCACCCCCCCCCGCGGCATTGCCGGCTGTTTCCCGAGAGCCCAGCACTTCTCCTTGGTGCCGGGCTCATTTGCCGGCACTCGCGAGCGGGGATCGCGCTGTTGCAGCCACCTCCCCCTTAACAGTGGGAGGAAGGCCTGCAGTACCGCAGCGTGCCGTGCCGCAGTGGGTGGCGCTGCGGCACTTTGCGCACCGATATTCAGTTTCAGCGCCCCAAGTGGGGCACGGGAAGCCTCGTTTAGCGGCCGGCTTCCATTTGGGGCGCAGAAACTGAATATCCCGATGGCGCAAGTGGCTCCGTGCGCAGCGGTAATTCCGGCGCCCAGGCGAGCTTGGCGCCCCAAACTGAATTTTTAGCCCATACAGTCTTGTAGACAAGATAAGAGAAAGTGGAAAGAGAGCACGTGAGAATCAGGGATGGGGAGACTATTTTGGCAATTGGGCCATGGGGAGTTGGTGGGATTGGCTAGTCAATGGACTAATTTGGCTAGTGGTAATAATAATTAGTATCTTCCTAATTCTGGCTATGCTTAAATGCTGTTGCAATAACATGGGTCAAATGTTAACCAAGCTAGGGCCTGCGAAGCTGATGGTCCAGATGGAAATCAAAAGTCCAGAAGAGGAGGAGATAGAACGATTGAACAAAATTGAAGTTTAAATTTAAAGATTGTCCTTGAGAAGGACAAAAGGGGGGAATGTGGAAGTGTAAATAAAATGGCCAACGAACTGGCTAACAAAATGGCTTCGCATAAGGAATGAATTGTATAAGGTAATAATAGATGTTTTTAGTTTTGGAAAGGGAGCAAAAAAAAAGGAACTTCAGCTTCGCAAAATGCAAGCATAGCAGAATTGGCAGTTTGTAAACTCAATAAGAAGGAAGAGGAACACCTGCTCTTTGACCTGTGGTTTAGTATTAAAGAAAAGTAAAGGTCACGAGGGCTTGACTGCTAGATGGAAGATTGAATCATTGCAGGATGTGGTTAACTAGCTATTGTACGGCATCCAATCACAATTCGGCACCTCAGAAAGGCATACGCTGTGGTTAGATGGTTGGACTAAGTAGAGATAAGAAGTGGAATTGAAAGAATAGGCTTTATTTAATGTAAGTTGTTTTTTGAGAAATTAGTATTGCTAAACCAATGATGTAATATCCACATATTGTCTGGAACTTGTTTACTCCAATGTATAAACATGAGCCTTTTGTAAGCTTTCGTTGAAGTTGTGGTATCGACTTTTGATTATACAGGAAACTTTGTGCTATCCGGAAGTTGAATGTCCGGCAACTTTGATCTAATGGCAGAAATCAGCAGCCGTTTTGGTTATTTTTTTTTCTGTTTTTCACAGGCAGGCTCTGGAAAGCGTCTTTGTCGCTTAGCAACAGCTTCAGAGACGCTTCCAAGCTACTGGGCCGAGTGTTTACAAGCTGTTGCTGAGCAACAGTGTTTGTGGTCAGACATGGCAGGCTCTAGAAAGCGTCTCTGTATCTTAGCAACAGCTTCAGAGACGCTTCCAAGCCACGGGCCGAGTGTTTACAAGCTGTTGCTGAGCAACAGTGTTTGTGGTCAGATACTGCGATGAAAAGCTCCTATCTGATAACATTGACGCTGTTCTATCCGGAGCTTTCAAAAAAAACGGCAGTAGCTCGGTCCCATGGGTGCCGGATAGCACAAAGTTTCCTGTACTGCTCTTCCCTTGTGACAAGTAGAGTCATAGAGTCATAGAGTAATACAGCACGGATAGAGGCCCTTCGGCCCATCGTGTCCGCGCCGGCCATCAAGCCCTGTCTAATCTAATCCCATATTCCAGCATTTGGCCCGTAGCCTTGTATGCTATGGCATTTCAAGTGCACATCCAAATGCTTCTTAAATGTTGTGAGGGTTTCTGCCTCCACAACCCCTTCAGGCAGTGAGTTCCAGACTCCAACCACCCTCTGGGTGAAAAAGTTCTTTCTCAAATCCCCTCTAAACCTCCCGCCCTTTACCTTGAATCTATGCCCCCTAGTTATCGACCCCTCTACTAAGGGAAAAAGCTCCTCAGCATCCATCCTATCTATGCCCCTCATAATTTTGTACACCTCAATCATGTCCCCCCTCAGCCTCCTCAGCTCCAAGGAAAACAAACCCAACCTGCCCAGTCTCTCTTCATAGCTGAAGCGCTCCAGCCCTGGTAACATCCTGGTGAACCTCCTCTGCACCCTCTCTAACGCGATCACATCCTTCCTGTAGTGTGGCGACCAGAACTGCACACAATATTCCAGCTGTGGCCTAACCAGTGTTTTATACAGCTCCATCATAACCTCCTTGCTCTTATATTCAATGCCTCGGCTAATGAAGGCAAGTATCCCATATGCCTTTTTTACCACCTTATCCACCTGTTCCGCCGCCTTCAGGGATCTGTGTACTTGCACACCCAGATCCCTCTGACCCTCCGTCTTGCCTAGGGTCTTTCCATTCATTGTGTATTCCTTTGCCTTGTTAGTCCCCCCAAAGTGCATCACCTCGCACTTTTCCGGGTTAAATTCCATTTGCCACTGTTCCGCCCATCTGACCAACCCATCTATATCGTCCTGCAGACTGAGGCTACCCTCCTCGCTATTTACCACCCTACCAATTTTTGTATCATCCGCGAACTTACTGATCATACCCTTTACATTCATATCCAAGTCATTAATGTAGACCACAAACAGCAAGGGACCCAGCACCGATCCCTGTGGTACCCCACTGGCCACAGGCTTCCAGTCACAAAAACAACCTTCGACCATCACCCTCTGCCTTCTGCCACTAAGCCAGTTTTGTATCCAATGTGCCAAGGCACCCTGGATTCCATGGGCTCTTACCTTCTTGACCAGTCTCCTGTGCGGGACTTTATCGAAGGCCTTACTGAAATCCATGTATACCACATCCACTGCGTTACCCTCATCCACACACCTAGTCACCCCCTCAAAAAATTCAATCAAATTAGTCAGACATGATCTTCCCTTGACAAAGCCATGTTGACTATCCCTGATTAATCCTTGCCTCTCCAAGTGGAGACACATTTTGTCCCTCAGGATTTTTTCCAATAATTTTCCTACCACTGATGTTAGGCTCACTGGCCTGTAGTTCCCCGGTTTTTCCCTACTACCCTTCTTGAATAATGGTACTACATTAGCGGTTCTCCAGTCCTCTGGCACATCCCCTGTGGCCAGAGAGGTCCTGAATATATGTGTTAGAGCCCCCGCAATCTCCTCCTTTGCCTCACACAGCAGCCTGGGATACATTTCATCCGGGCCTGGGGATTTATCCATTTTTAGGCCAGCTAAAACCGCCAATACCTCCCCCCGCTCGATGTTAATATGTTCGAGCATATCACAGTCCCCCCGCCCTATTTCTATGTCTACATCGTCCTTCTCCATAGTGAAAACAGACGCAAAAAATTCATTCAGAACCCCTCCTACATCTTCTGGCTCCACACACAGATTGCCACTTTTGTCCCTAATGGGCCCTATTTTTTCCCTAGTTATCCTCTTACCCTTAATATACTTATAAAACATCTTCGGATTTTCCTTTATTTTGCTTGCCAGTGTTATTTCATGGCCCCTCCTTGATCTCCTAATTTCTTTTTTAAGTATCCCCCTGCACTTTTTGTACTCCTCTAGGGCTTCCTCCGTCTTTAGCCTTTTGTATCTACCAAAAGCCCTCCTTTTTTTCCTAATCCATTCCCGTATATCCCCTGACATCCAAGGTTCCCTGTGGTTTTTGGAACCACCCTTGACCTTTACGGGAACATGTTGCCATTGTATGATCTCAATCTCCCTTCTGAAAGCCTCCCATTGCTCCGATGCGGATTTTCCTACAAGTAGCTGATCCCAGTCCATTTTGGCCAGATCCTGCCTTATCCTATTAAAATCGGCCTTCCCCCAATTTAGAACCTTTATTTCCGGCCCATCCCTGTCCTTTTCCATGGCCACCTTAAATCTTACCATATTATGGTCACTATCACCAAAGTGCTCACCTACTAGCACTTTTTCCACTTGGCCGGCCACATTCCCGAGAATTAGGTCCAGTACCGCCCCCTCTCTTGTAGGACTTTCTACATGCTGGCTCAAAAAGCTCTCCTGGATGCACTTTAAGAATTCTACACCCTCTGAGCCTTTCACACTCTGACTATCCCAGTTAATATTGGGGAAGTTGAAATCCCCCATTATTATTACCCTATTATTTGCACATTTCTCTGAGATTTGCCTACATATCTGTTCCTCTATCTCCCCCTGACTGTTTGGAGGCCTATAGTACACTCCCAGCAAAGTGCTTGCCCCCTTTTTGTTTTTAAGCTCCACCCATATGGCCTCATTAGAGGACCCTGCTAATATATCATCCCTCCTTACTGCAGTAATTGA
This sequence comes from Somniosus microcephalus, assembly GCF_052327205.1. Classification (NCBI taxonomy): domain Eukaryota; kingdom Metazoa; phylum Chordata; class Chondrichthyes; order Squaliformes; family Somniosidae; genus Somniosus; species Somniosus microcephalus. The sequence continues at coordinate 136,200,618 of NC_140987.1, forward strand.
CTCCTTAATTAATATTGCGACACCCCCTCCTCTTATACCTCCCCCTCTGTCTCGCCTGAAGATTCTGTACCCCGGAATATTGAGCTGCCAGTCTTGCCCTTCCCTCAACCATGTCTCCGTGATAGCAACAATATCATACTCCCATGTGTTTATCAACACCTTCAGTTCATCCACCTTATTCGCAAGACTCCTTGCATTAAAATAGATGCCATCCAGCCTTGCCCTTATATATTTGCCCTGTCTACCAAGCTGACTTGTTTTTTTCTCTATAATTGGCAGCACATCCCCCCCTATTTCAGCTCCCCTCTGTATCCCATCCCCCTGCCAAGTTAGTTTAAACCCCCCCCAACAGTGCTAGCAAACCTCCCCGCAAGGATATTTGTCCCGCTCTGGTTCAGGTGCAACCCGTCCGACTTGTACAAGTCCCACCTTTCCCAGAAGCAGGCCCAGTGATCCAGGAAAGTAAAACCCTCCCCCCTACACCAACTCTTTAGCCACGCATTCATCTGCTCTATCCTCCCATTCCTATACTTACTAGCACGTGGCACTGGGAGTAAAGAAAGTATGGTTTGCCAGTTACTGTGTGTCTGAGTCTTGCTCGAACTTCGACAGGGTCCAGACTCCTCTTGCTCTTCCTCCTCTATTTCTTACTACAAAATCTATAAGACAGAAAAAGAAGAATATAGGTAAGCTGTGCAATTCCCATTTAATTGCCAGTACAAGGAATAGCATGAGGGTTTATTTATTTATTGGGATGACCAAGCCCCAGCTAACACCTGCCATCTACTTTCCATTCTCCCAATCCCTCAGCCATCTGTCTGCCCAGTAGTTCGAGGGCTTTCTCCCCCCGGGGTGAGACTGCATCAACTTCACATCTTGTAAGACTCTTAAAGCCAGCAAAGAGTGGGGATTTCCATCACATCTGCCTGGCCTGGATTCAAGCCCAAGTTCCAGAGATGAAAAGATAGCGTACAAATTGCCTTACTGCCTACTGTGCTGCTAACTCCTTCCAACTTTAGAACGACAGATACACTAGCAGCAGTAGATTATTGCTACAGAATGAAAATACTGAAGTCAGCACTCTTAACATGGGTTAGGAGATTTACAGTGGAGCAATAGTCAAATACATCACGGATATTATTCAACAGTAAGCTAATTGTATGCATTATGCAAGACTGGCAATGTAATTTTTGAAATAATGCATCCAATCAAAATCTTTCCAGCTATAAGCTGTAATATGGTCTTGGGAGTCAGATAGCTTTAGAGATGGCTCTTATCCAACTGCTATGGTTTGTAACACTGACTGAAACCTTCAGTTCTATTACAGCCATCTGCTGTTCTGTAAATTCAGGACAGCACATTAAACATACAAGGTCTGTGTTCCAGGGTGACTAATGCTGATCATGTTCATCATATCATTTTAGCAGCAAGCAAGGTATGCTAAATATTTTAATTTATGAGTCTGTAGTCTTAGGATCATAGGGGCCAGTCATACTATCTAGAAAAGTACAGCAAAGTTGTTTTCAGTGGAATTATGCAGGCTTGAATACCTCATCACGCCATTCACTGTACATTAACAGTTATAGGACCCATATGGTTAGACTACTGCTAAGCTTTTCTGTAGTTAAGTTAGAAAGGAAAAACAAATACACCAGTCACCAGAGACAAGTTGGTGCAATGATCTAAGAGCAGGCTTGATGAACTTTACCCTAGAGACTCAATTTTCCATTTGCAGAGAGTCCTGTTTAAATGTGCTTATGACAGTCTGCTCCCACCAACAGTTTTCCATGTACAGGCTAAAAAAATTAGGAATCAAGTGAATTAAAACATGACCTCACTTTAAAATGAAATCATGTAAACTAAGCATTGAAACACTGACAGGCTGGGTGGACCAATATGTAATTTCCTGCCCATCAGTTTTCATATGTTCATAGGAATCAACAAGCTGGGAGAAAAACAATAAAAAAAGAAACACCATTCGCAACACAGAATCTAATGAATAAATTGTATTACCGTGGCACCTTATACAAAACCAACCTATGCTTTTACTGGCTAATGAATTTCTGCAACATGTTATTCCCAAGATTTTTACATTGCAGTTAAGCACCTCTGATGATTCACTGTGAAATGTATTGCCTAGAGTGGTACTGAGCCATGCAAACCCAGAAAAGCCCCAGATTTGATCCTATATTGTGTTGAATTAGCTGACCTCAATAAGCGCAGCAGAAGATATGTATATCACCTAAAATCAACAGTCACTTTATGTGAATCCCTGAACATGCAACATCAGGCTACCTTCTGTTGGCTTGTGCTTGGTGTTTGTAGCTTGCCAAATTTAATAGATCACAGTCCAAACACATTGGCCCAGAAATTCCAGAACGGGGCTTGCAGCGCGTGCAAGCCCCGTATTTGCACTTACCCCGCGCTCGTGCCGATCAGCTTCTGGGACGCCTGAACTTGCAGAAATAGAAAGCACATTCCCGGGCAGCGTATGATGTCACGCCGCCCAGGAGTGCAGCCAGCGCGAAGCCAGGAGCGTGCAGTGTAAGTGAGACACGCCCCTTGAGGTCTCAGTTTCACTGGACATGCCCCCAATGTTTGTGTCAAGCTGCTAAGGATTTTTACATGCAAAGCAGCAGTTTAAATAGGTTTTTGGAAGTTTTTTGAAGATTTTGGTAACTTTTATAAACTTTTTTAAATGTTTACATTATTTTGAGTAATCTGAAGTAGTTTTAAAGAGAATTAAAGCAATTTAAAGACTTTTAAAAGCCCTAAAAGAATTTTTTTAATTCTATTTATTTATTTAGCAATGTCGTCGTCATACGTGTCTTCACACTGTTCCCTTTGGGGAACTGTATGAAGTGGTGGAAGGATTTATGGCCATGATTAACGCTCATTCCGTGACCGTAACCATCTTTGAACCAGCCATTAGGGCGGTTAGTCCTATGGCGGGAGGGTTTTACGGGCTCCCACAAGCTATACAAGGAGGGGGGGCCACCCACACCCATGGACGCAAATATCCCACTGGATGTCAACCCAGAATTTAGAGCCGGAGCTCCGACTCCACTTGCCGGGACTGTCTGGAGCGGGGTTCGAAACCCTACCCTGATCTGGCCCAGCGGCGGGGATCCTACCACTATGACAAAGGCCCAATCCAATTAGCAACGTGAAATGGCAGCATAGGGCTCCAGTCACGGGGAGGGAAAAGGCGCAGGAAACGTATGGGTGTCACCTTTTGTGCGGAGTGGACCTTTTGCGTAGCAGTAAGCATCCCCGCCGCTGGGCCAGAAGGAGTAGGGTTTTGAACCCCACTCCAGACAGTCCCGGCAAGTGGAGTCAGAGCTCCAACTTTAAATTCTGGGTGGACATCCAGCGGGATACTTGCGTCCGTGGGTGTTGGTGGCCCCCCCCCTCAGATGGGTTGTGGGAGCCCGTAAAACCCTCCCGCCATAGGACTAACCACCCTAATGGCTGGTTCAAAGATGGTTACGGTCACAGAATGAGCGTTAATCACGGCCATAAATCCTTCCACCACTTCATACAGTTCCCCAAAGGGAACAGTGTGAGGATACGTACGATGATGACCTCTTGCGCAATGCACCTCCTTGGGCCCTCAGTCGCAGATGCGAGGGGGCAAGTCGTGCAATTGTTAAATTTTTTATTTTATTGACATGTAAAATGTTGGCCCAGTAATTCCCTTCCAAATGCGCTAGTACGGTCGGGGTACTTACGCATCTGGCCGGATGAAATGCCGGTTTTCAGCATTCACAGTGCATGTGGGGAAAACCGGCATTTCCTGTCCTCTGAACGAAGGGGTTCAGAGGCAGAACGCATGCGCAGTATAATTCGCCGCTTTCATTAATGCTTTCAGTGAGGTCCAGTCATTACAACTTACACATGAAAAAAGCATGGGTACAGTTGCTCCACAGGCTGCGGAGGAAGATATTTCTTATCGTGGAGCTTCTGAAAGTATGTATGTCTGTATATATTCCTTTGCGTGTTATGTATATATTCCTTTATTTATGTGTATGAATGTATTATTTAATTATGACTTTCAGAGAAAGTAACTTATTGGAAAATCATAATTAAAAACATACATTCATACACATTAGTAAAGGAATATAAAACATACATACATATACGTAAAGGAATATATGTGGACATACATACATAACTCATTCTCACATTCCATTCACACAGCCACAATTGCTCCTTCTACCTACCGTTCTGAAAACCCTTTTAAAAAAATAATTTAAACTTTAAAACTTACTTAAAATTTCTTAAAATAACTTCCCTCCCTTTCCCAAACAAAAGTATTGCATTTCAAAAGCTCCACGATAAAATATATCTTCCTCCGCAGCCAATGAACAACTTTACACTTGCTTTTTTCACGTGTAACTTCTAAGGACTTACCCTCACGGATTTCATGAATGAAATCCACGAAGTTCACTGCGCAAGCGCTGCCTGTGCAGTCGCACGCGCTCGAGGTCTGGAAATGCCGGCGTTCCCCGCATGCGCTGTTCATGCTGAACGCCGGCATTTCCAATGGCCAGAAGCGTGAGTAAGCCGACCGTACTCACGCTTCTGGCCTGGAATTTCTGGCCCATTGGTATGGCAACAACACCTCTCAATCTCTCCTCCCTAACCTTTTCCAGTTCTGACGCAGGGTTCGACCCAAAACGTTGATTCTGTTTCTCCTCTCTTCGATGCTGTCTGACTTGCTGAGTGTTTCCAGCACTTTCTGTTGTTACTCCTCTCAATCTATGTCAGCTGCCTTGCACAAATGACTCCAGTTATGTCAGATAGTGATCAGATGCAGGCAGCCTTTGCATTAAAGTCAATGGTGCCTGAAGTTGCACTGCTATGTACAGACCCAGCTTAAGGTTGTGGTACTAGACCACTCCCATCCCTTGAGGCAGATATTGATGCCCAGTGGACATCTCACTTTCTCCTCCAGCTGGTGATACATTTGCAGCACATGGTGTGGAGACAGAGGATTTGTGCCACACACTTTCACAAAAGGGAAACATGGAGGTATAAGACAATGAAGAAACTTGCACCTTACACTGTTATGGTAATCAAAATTTGTTTTTTTTAATCCTCTCCAAGGATGACATCGTTCATCCTCCCACCACTGCCACTCTGCCAGTGCCCTTGCTGTTGCCTGTCAGCCAGCCCAGACTGGGATGGGGAAGCATCGGAGCTGGAGCATCGAGTGAGGAGGGGAGCGTCAGGACCGGAGCATCGAGGGAGGGGGGGAAGCATCAAGGCTGGAGCATTGGGTGGTGGTGGGGGGGGCGGGGAGTCCAGGAAGATGATTGTAGGCCTCGTGGGGAGGATCGGAGGCCTCGTGGGAGGTAACGGAAGCCCTGTGGGGGGGATCAGAGGCCTAATGGGGAAGATCGGAGGCCTCGCAGGGGATGGTTGAGGCTGCAACTATGGTTCCAGGAGGCAAGTGTAAAAGCACTTACCTCCTGGATCCAGCAGTGCTCGCCTTACTTTAGCTGGCAGGTTCTCTGAGGCCTGAGAAACCTGACCAGCTACAGTTAAATTTAAAATGCTGGTTAAATCTGAGGCACGCCAGCCTCGTTATAATACTTAAATAGGCGACCCACCTCCTGGGAGAGTGTTGGCTGCCTGGCCCCCATCACGCCACCGTTAAAACCATTTTTTGGGGTTATAATTCCCCCCAATGATTCACGACCAACCAGAAGTAGTCACTGCTGATGTAAAGCAGCATTTATTTTAATAAGTGCACGTAACATATTGTAAACAAACCAACTCACAAATAAAAAAGACATTTCCGATTCACCTACATCAAATAAGATACAAATTCAACCTTGTTATTAATGTCAGCACACATTTCCAAGCAATGTAATGCAAATATTTCTTGGAATCGTGTCCTTAGGTACATGTAACCGGCATTGATTCACTGGCTTATTGAATGAATCTGAACTATTTGCTCACACCTTGAAGTTCAACAATGCGGCACTGTGTTGCAACTTGAGGCAGATTATTTTCCAAATAACTGTAACTGTATACTGCAGTTTTTATTCAATCTAATTAATGGTCTAAGAAAAATGATCCATTGAAACGTATAATTATTTTACAAATCAAGTGGGATTCAAATGAATCATTTTGAAGATATTTATTGGCTAATTTAAAAATCATTAGTTTGACAGGGATTGTGCTCAGCTACTTTGCAACAAGGAAGTATCAGGGCAGGGGGGAAGCATCGGGGGAGGGGGGAGCATCGGGAGAGGGGGGGAGCATCGGGGGAGGGGGAGCATCGGGGGAGGGGGAAAGCATCGGAGGAGCATCGGGGAAGGGGGGAAGCATCGGGACCAGAACATCAGGGGGTGGGGTGTCGGGAAGGCGATTAGAGGCCTCGGGTGGAGGATTGGCGGCCTCGTGGGGGGAGGATTGGAGGCCTCGTGGGGGTCTCTGATCGCAGGGGCTGGGTGAGGCAGGGACGCTGGATCCAGGAGGTAAGTGTAAAAGCACTTACATCCTGGATCCCGCAGTCCTCGCCTTACTTTAGCTGGCGGGTTCTCCGAGGCCTGAGAAACCCGACCAGCTACAGATAAATTTGAAATGCTGGTTAAATCTAAGGCACGCCAGCCTCATTATATTTAAATAGCTGGCTGCCCGGCACCCATCACGCCACTGTTGAAACTTTTTTTTGGGTTGTAATTCTCCCCAATGGTTTCACGACCAACCAGAAGTTGTAAATCAGCAGAACGTTTATCTTAATGAGTGCACATAACATCTTGCAACCAAGCCAACCCCACAAATGACATTTCCAGTTCACTTACATCAAATTCATCACAAATTCACCTCTGTGATTCATGTAAGCAGACATTGCCAAACGGGATTATACGATATGCAAATATTTCTTGGAATCGTATCCTTACATACATGTGGGGGAAAAATTGGCCACTGAATTTATGGGGTAGGGGTGCTAACTTTTTCGGGGTGCAAAAATTAGCGCGGTTAGTGGCCCTACCCCGTAAATTCAGTAGTAGTGCCCCAAGAAGGAATTCCTCAGGGCAGTGTCCTAGGCCCAACCATCTTCAGTTGCTTCATCAATGACCATCCCTCCTTCATAACGTCAGAATTGGGGATGTTCGCTGATGACTGCACAATGTTCAGTTCCATTTGCAACTCCTCAGATAATGAAGCAGTCCATGCCTGCATGCAGTAAGACCTGGACAACATTCAGGCATGGGCTGATAAGTGACAAGTAATATTCGAGTCTAACCACCTCCCCATGATATTCAATGGCATTGCCATCGTCAAAACCCCCATTATCAACACAATAGCAAAATACTGCAGATGCTGGAAATCCAAAATAACAAACAGAAATTGCTGGAAAAACTCAGCAGGCCAGGCAACATCCGTGGAGAGAAAAAAGAGTCAACGTTTCGAGTCAAACCCTTTGTCAAGACTGGAAAAGCACAGGAAATTAAATAGATTAAAATGATTTAAAATAGATTAAATAGATTTTTAATCTATTTAATTTCTTGTGCTTTTCCAGTCTTGACAAAGGGTTTGATCCGAAACGTTGACCCTTTTTTCTCTCCACGGATGTTGCCTGGCCTGCTGAGTTTTTCCAGCAATTTCTGTTGTTATTCCCCATTATCAACATCCTGGGCATCACCATAGACGAGAAACTAAACCGGACCAGCCACATAAATACTGTGGCTGCAAGAGCTGGTCAGAAGCTGGATATTCTGTGGCAAGTGACTCATCTCCTGGCCAAAGTCTTTCACCATCTACAAGGTACAAGTCAGGACTGTGATGCAATACTCTCCACTTACGTGGATGAGTGCAGTTCCAACAACACTCAAAAAGCTCGACACCATCTAGGACAAAGCAGCCCTTTTGATTGGCACCCCATCCACCACCTTCCAAATTCACTCTCTCCACCACCGGCGTACCGTGGTTGCAGTGTGTACCATCTACAGGATGCACTGCAGCAACTCGCCAAGGCTTCTTCGACAGCACCTCCCAAACCCGTGACTTCTACCATCTAGAAGGACAAGGGCAGCAGGCACATGGGAATACCATCACCTGCAAGTTCCCCTCCAAGTTACACAGCATCCTGACTTGGAAATATATCGCCGTTCCTTCATCGTCGCTAGGTCAAAATCCTGGAACTCCCTCCCTAACAGCACTGTGGGAGTACCATCACCACAAGGACTGCAGCGGTTCAAGAAGGTGGCTCACCACAACCTTCTCAAGGTCAATTAGGGATGGTCAATAAATGGTGGCCTTGCCAGTGACGCCCACATCGCAGAACGAATTTTAAAAATCCCATGAGGGTCCCTATTCCACAAGCATCTTTCTCAGTTCCAGTGTATATTTATGTTTTCAACAAAAAAAAATGATGATCAAAACAATATTGCTGACAACAGAAATCAGACAAGGACTCTGAGACTCTATGGGATCGATTTTAACTCAGCTGTGAGGCGGGCTTTGAGGCGTGCGGGGTGTTAAAATCGCTAAAACTGGCGGGCGTGACGCTCCCCGCCTGGTTCCCAACCCCGAGCCATTTTAACCCAGGCGTGTCTGGTAGTCCCGAATCAGTCCCGCCTCCAACAGGCGGGACTGGTCTTTAAGGCCCTTAAACAGCAATAATTGGCCTTTATAATGCCATTTTAACAGGCCCTTGCATTTTTAACCCTTTTCCCACGTAAAACACGCCTGGTGGGGATCACGCTTGTGAAACCTGGCGTGAGCACTATTGGCTTGCTGAATATCAGCTGCAGGTCAACCATTAAAGAGGAGATTTGATCAGTCATCATTTGCAGGTGGCAGGACTTTGTTGTTTCAGGCCTGAGGCAACTTTTACCAGGCTTAACCATACCTGTGGAAGGTTGGAGCCTCACACACATATCCAGTGTGAACTCCTGGGAAACCCCTCTCGCCACCCTCACTCAGCGCTTCCTCAGCGAAAGCATATGCCAGAAGCATGGGAGCCATTTTTCTCCTTCCCTTCCTGGCATTAGAGGAGCTCGAGCACCAGGCGGGACAGCAGCAGAACCAGGAACAACAGCAGCACCAGCAACAGCAGCAGCAGCAGGAGCGACAGGCTGCTGCTCACCCACCTGAAGCTGCATAGGCCAGAAGAGGCCAGCGCATGGAAGCCCATCGGCGCAGGAGATACCCCCCAAACATGGTCTACAGACACAGGGTCAGCTACCTCAACATGACTGAGCAGCAGTGCCAAAGGCGGCTCCGAATTTCGGGACAGGTAGTGACTGAAATCTGCGCAATGATACAGCAAGACATGCTGGCCAGAGGAGCAGGTGGACACTCCTTACCAGTGGCCACCAAAGTCACCACCGCACTCAACTTTTTTGCCTCAGGCTCATTCCAGGGATCATCAGCAGACATCAGTGGCATCTCCCAGTCGGCCGCACACACTTGCATCACACAGGTAACTGATGCCCTCTTTGCCCTCGCGCACAATCACATCCACTTCACCAGGAATCGCGCAAATGTGACGTCGCGAGCGGTTGGATTAGCTCATCTGGCAGACTTTCTAAGAGTGCAGGGCGTCATTGACTGCACACATGTGGCCCTTAGGGCACCCCATCGCAATCCAGGTATTTTTGTCAACTGCAAGGGCTTCCACTCCCTTAACGTTCAGCTGGTGTGTGACCACAAGAAAGAGATTTTGCATGTTTGTGCCATGTACCCTGGCAGTTGCCATGACTCCTTCATACTGCGCCAGTCTAGTGTGCCTCTGCTATTCAGGCCACCAGACCAACTTGACGGATGGCTACTTGGAGACAAGGGCTATCCCCTGAGGACTTGACTAATGACGCCGTTGAGGAGGCCAGCCAACGAAGCTGAGGAGCGCTACAACTCCAGCCACATTTCCATCAGATCAATAATCGAGCAAACCATCGGCTTGCTGAAGATGTGCTTCAGATGCCTGGATAGATCAGGTGGAGCCCTACAGTACTCAGCAGCCAAGGTCTCCAGAATCGTTGTGGTTTGCTGTGCACTCCACAACATGGCACAGCGTCGTGGCTTGTAGATTCCTGAGGACCAAGTGGCTCCTCACATACCCTCCTCAGATGATGATGATGATCAAGATGAGGAGGAGGAGGAGGAGGAGGAGGAGGAGGATGAGGAGGAGGAGGAGGAGGGCGAAAATGAGCATCCTGCAGAGGCCCATCAACCAACGGCAGCATTACGCGAGAACATTGCTGGCCGGTGTTGTGTATGTACCTTTAAGAGAAGAACTGATTTTATACTGCAGTACCGGCTGTGACCACCCCTGTATAAAAGGCCCTAGCAGGCTTCTGTACTTCAGTCTGACGTTACCCTCTGTTCCATACCTCATTCTCAGCATTGCTGGCTGTGCAGCTGCAAGCAGAGGGAGAAGGAGCAGCCAGACTAGGAGAGTGGACTAAAGTGGTGGTCCCCTGACCAGGAAGAGGAGGAGAACGCTGGACCACCACCACCAGCAACTCCACCATCATTACATCAACTGAGGTGCCTGGAGAGAGAGGACAGAGGAGGAGAAGGAGAAAGGAGGCCTGCAATAACATCAACCAGGGGAGAGGCCTTTCCTATCACTGCCTCCCCAAATTGGCCTCCACTTCAGGAGAGGGAGAGTGGGGAGAGAAACCACCATCAACCAACACCAACTGTTTGGAAGGAGGGAGGAGTATCATCTTTAAAATATCTACAGGTGGGTGTTATTTGGGGCACTCTCCCAAAGACTTTGTATTTTAGGTGGGGGGAGAAAAGAAGAAACAAGGCCGGAACATCAAGGGGTGGCTGTGTGTGTGTGTGTGGATCTTGCTAAAAGCTAGGCCACACATACCACTAATTAGCACCCCTTCTATTGCCTGCCCTGGGAGAGCTGGAGCTGCCCAGGTGAAGTCTTTAATTTCATTTAATTACATCATTAAGACCTGTTGCAGGACTGAGCCTGGGCTTCTCCAGCTCTTCCAGGTGAAGACATCTTCTCCCCCTGCCAGAAGACCACCACCACCAAAGACTTTTAACTCCATCGGAGAGTGCACCCCTGCCAATACCCACCCACCATCCTGAGTGGCAACACTGCCCTTGAGGCCTCCCTCTCTCTCTCTCTTTGTCTCTCTCTGCCTGTCTCTTTAAGGCACCTCAGTTTCATCCCTTTTTTACTAATTGCCTATTGAGCAGAGGGGAGAGGGCCCCTCTCCCAATTTAAACCAGTAAGGGGAGAGGTGTGTCCTCATCTTAATCAGCTCCCTCTGCTCAATAGAGGACAAAAAAATATACCGAGGCCATTAAAACCTTCAGGCCTGTGACTTGGGGTGAGTGTAGCCCTTAAAAAAGCACCCCAGAATGGCGACTACATCTTCGCCGGTGGCGGGGCAAGCCAAGACTTATGCAGGAGCGGCAGCCACAGCCACAGCTGCTCCCGCTGCTTCTGCTGCCCCGTCACCATTTAGACTGATAACCAAAAAGCTTGGGGTGAAGAGCTACACTCACCCCACTATGACCATCGAGGCCTGCGTCAAAGCCATGGCTGGGGTTGTCGGCCCCTCAGCCATCGTTGCGGCCTCGAAAATGTATGGGAAGGCTGTGTTCTTCCTGGGGTCGGAGCGGGCGGTGTCCCTGGCTGTCACCAAGGGGCTCACCGTGGGCGGGACCTTCCTGCCGGTGGATCCTCTCGAGGCCACCGCGCAGAGGATCATCATTTCCAACATCCCGCCCTATATTCCCGGTGAGCTCCTCCTTCCCTATTTGAGTCAACTTGGGGAGGTGAGGTCAGGGATCACACCTATCCCGCTCGGCTTCCGGGAGGCCAGCCTTCGCCACGTCTTCTCCTTCCGGCGCCAGTTGTTTATCCAGCTGGCGCGGGAGGAGGACACTGACGGGGCGTTCGTCGTCCTCCACGAGGGGACCGCCTACCGCGCCTTTTGGACGTCGGACGGTGTGCGGTGCCACGCCTGCAAGGAGGTGGGGCACATTAGAAAGAACTGCCCCGCCTCCAAGGCCGCCAGATCGTCTGGCGTGGCCGAGGCTGGCGCCGCCGCCGCTCCTCTCCCCGGGTCTGGCCGCGCCCCCCAAACAACTGATGCGCGGTCGTCGTCGGAGGACGATGCCATCAAGGCCTCCGGCGGGGGGGAGGGAGTGCGTCCGGCCGGAAAGAAGGCGCGGGGAAAAAAGAAACACCTTGGGGTGGGTCCCCCCGCGGAGGGCGAGCCCCTGGACCCGGTGCCCCTGACACCCGCGCTCATTGTGGAGCTGGTCGGGGCAGACGCGAGCGGGAGGGGCCTCATGCCCGAGCCTGTGGCCGCGACCGCCGCAGCGGTAATGCCAATACCTGCGGCCGGGCTCGGGCCCGAGGAACCCGACAAACCTGCTCCGCTGGAGGGAGCAGAGGAGGAGGCCCCTGTAGGCATGGAGGTCTCCCTCGCTCCCTCCGCGCTAAAAAGGCGTGACACCCTGGAAGAGGAGGAGGACCAGGAGGAGGAGGGTCCCTCCGAACAGGGGGAGTCGTCGCCCGCCGCAGGTGCTGCGCCCACCCCCACCGCTGTCACCATCACCGGCGATCGGCAGGGGTCGCCTGTCCCTCGGGAGGCTGAGGCAGATGTGTCTGTCCAGCACGTGCCTCCCGGGGATGGGGACGAGACCCTGCCCGTGGGGGGGGTCGCGGAACAACCCGCGGCGGTAATTGAAATTGACCTTCTATCGGTGCCGTTACCCCTCGTCTCCGGTCGTTCCGGCGTCTGAGGCGGAGGGGAGCTCTGAACCGCCGCCGTCTTCTGGCCCAGCACCCCTAGAGGAGCCCAGGGAGAAATCCTCTGCCGCCGATCCTGGGGGTGGGATCCGGGCGGAGGCGGGGCTGGCTGGCGCGGCCGAGCCGTTCGCTTCGCACTGCGCGGCGGACGGGTCGGCCGCTGGTGACGACCCCCTGGAGGAGGATGGGGACTCGGTGATGGGCACGGAGGATGATTCGGACTCCAGCGCCGACGAGGCGATGGATGACCTCATGCCCCTTGCCGAGTCTCCCCTCATTCCCGTAAGGGAACTCCGGGATTTTATGGCCACGTGCCTGGGTCGGCGCAATAAGGTCCGGCTGGCCCTCGACAGGTGGTCGGAGCTGGCACTGCTCATCGTATCCGTCCGCGCCGCCGTTAAGATTATGGGCGCGGATGAGGGTGTGAACCCGCTCGAGCTGCGTCGGCTCACAACGTTTCTCACTGGGCTCCTGAGGATGTGGCGGCTGTCCAGCGGCTGCGTTTCCTCCCCCCGTCAGGTGTAGGTAGAGGTTGCACTATGCTTCTGACATGAAGAGAACCATAGCCAGCCTCAACATCAACGGCAGCAGGGAGGCGCGCCGCAGATTCAATAACTTCTCGGTCCTTCGGGACGGGAAGTATGCGGTGTGCTTCCTGCAAGAAACCCACACCGTTCCGGGAGACGAGGCCACGTGGCTCCTGGAGTGGTAAGGAGGGGTCAGCATGAGTCACCTCTCCAACAATTCCAGCGGAGTGGCTATCTTGCTGGCCCCGCATTTTCAGACGGAGATCTTGGGGGTCAAGGAGCGCGTGCTGAGCCGCTTGCACCAGGTCACTGTTCGCCTGGGGGGCGTGCCGCTCCATCTAGTGAATGTGTACGCCCCTCAGACCAGTGCGCAGCAAGTGCGCTTCTTCGAAGAAGTGTCCACTCTTTTGGGCTCCGTTGACGTGGGCGAGTGCGTCATCCTCGGGGGGGATTTTAACTGCACCCTCGAGGCGAGGGACCGTTCGGGTCCCCCGCGAAGCCCGGCGGCGATGGAGAAGTTGAGGGACCTGGTCGGGTCCTTCGACTTGGTGGACGTCTGGCGAAATCTCCACCCCGACTCCAGCGCCTTCACTAGCGTGAGGTCTGGGGGAGGAAGGTCCAGAATCGACCGCCTTTACATTTCCCGGGCGTACGTCTCCTGCGTTCCGGCGGCTTCCATGCGGCCGGTGCCGTGCACAGACCACCACCTGGTATGGGCGGAGCTCGCTCCGCTGCGTGCGCGGGGGGGTCCGCGTACTGGCATTTTAAAAACCTGCTGCTGGAAGACGCACGGTTCCAGGATTCGTTTCGTCGATTCTGGGCCGACTGGAGAAGGAAGCAGGGGGGCTTCCCCTCCTTGAGGCTATGGTGGGATGTGGGCAAGGCTCACATCCATCTCTTCTGTCAGGAGTACGCGAAGGGGTCGACCAAGAGGCGAGAGGCCCGGGTCGGGCGGTTGGAGAAGGAGGTGCTCGACCTGGAGTCCTGTCTTGGTCAGGTCGTCGAGGACCCGGCCCTGCGGAAGGTGTACGAAGAGAAGAAGGGCGCGCTGAAGGACCTGCAGCTCGTCGGGTCCCGAGGCGCGTCCGTGAGGTCGCGGATCCAGCTCCTGTGGGACCTGGACCGCGGCTCCCCCTTCTACTCGCTGGAAAAAAGACGGGGGGTCCATAAGCAGCTCTTGGGGCTGCTGGCCGACGACGGATCTCTGGTCTCGGATCCGGAGGGAATCAGCGCGGAGACCCGCGCCTACTACGGGGCTCTTTTCTCTCCGGATCTGTCCAGCGAGGATGCACGCAGAGTTTTGTGGGAGGACCTGCCGAAGGTCAGCCCGGAGGGCGCCAAAAAACTGGACGCTCCGCTAAGCCTGGCGGAGCTGACCGGCGCCCTCCGCCAGCTCTCTAGGGGAAAGTCCCCGGAGTTGGATGGGCTGACCGTGGAGTTCCACAGGACATTTTGGGACGTCTTGGGGGGTGACTACGCACGGGTCCTGGGGGAAAGTTTGGCGACCGGGGAGATGCCCCTCTCTTGGCGCAGGGCGGTCATTGTCCTGCTGCCTAAGAAGGGCGATCTCTGCCTCCTTAAGAACTGGCGCCCGGTCTCCCTCCTCAGCACGAACTATAAAATCTTTGCTAGGGCCATGTCTGCTCGCCTTGGCACCGTGCTGGCCCACATGATCCACCCTGACCAGTCCTACACGGTCCCGGGCCGGACCATCCATGATAATATCCATCTGGTCCGGGACCTGGTCCACCACTCCCAGAGGGCTGGTCTGTCGGTCGCCTTCCTCTCCCTGGATCAGGAGAAGGCGTTCGACAGGGTGGATCACGAGTATCTCTTCGGGACTCTGCGCGCATTCGGGTTCGGGACGCATTTCGGCGCCCGGATCCGACTTTTGTACGCCGCCGCAGAGTGTCTGATTAAAGTTAACGGGTACTTGACGGCGCCCCTTCGCTTCGGGAGGGGGGTGCGTCAGGGATGCCCCATGTCCGGTCAGTTATACGCCGTTTGCGTGGAGCCATTCCTGCGCCTCTTGCGGAAGAGGTTGACGGGACTGGCTCTGCAAGGGCCGGGCGTGGAGGTGGTCCTCTCGGCTTACGCCGATGGCGTGCTCCTCACGGTCATGGATCCCGCTGACTTGCGGAGGATGCGGGAATGCCAGCAGATTTACTCGGACGCATCCTCCGCCAGGATCAACTGGGAGAAATGTTCCGGACTCCTGGTGGGTCAGTGGCGGGTGGACTCCCTGCCGGAGGAGTTCAGGCCTTTTGCCTGGAGCACCACACACCTCCTCTATTTGGGAGTCTACCTTAGCCCTGCCAAGGATGCCTGGCCGGCGAACTGGCAAGAGCTGGAGGCCAAAGTCACCGCTCGCCTAGGACGCTGGACAGGACTGCTCCGAGTGTTGTCCTACAGGGGTCGAGCGCTGGTCATAAACCAGCTGGTGGCCGCCATGTAGTGGTACCGGTTGGTCACTTTGATCCCTCCCCCTGCGTTTGTCGCCAAGATGCAGAAGAAGCGCATCGACTTCTTCTGGGACAAAAGGAAGCACTGGGTCTCTGCCGCGGTTCTGTGTCTCCCGCTTAGGGAGGGCAGTCAGGCGCTGGTGTGCCTTCGCACCCAGGCTGCGACTTTCCGTCTTCAGACGCTGCAGAGATACCTGTACGTCGAGAATCCTCCGAGATGGTGTGCGCTGGCGACGTTTTTCTTCCGCCAGCTGCACGGCCTCAATTACGACACGCAGCTCCTGTTCGTGAAAGTGGGCGGCAGGCGTGCCGGCCTGCGGGAGCTGCCTGTCTTCGACCAGGAACTGCTATGGGTTTGGAACTACGTCGCTTCCAGGTGGAGCTCACCCCCATCAGGAGCAGCGGCTCTCCTTCGGGAGCCGCTGCTCAGGAATCCGCACCTCCACGAACGTGGGTTCGGGCAGCTGGCGGAGGGCAGGGCTGTGCTTGGCAAGGTGACCAGAGTCAGGGACCTGCTCGATGGCGGAGGAGCGGGCTGGATGGTGCCGGAGGAGCTGGCGTGGCGCCTGTCCTGGGCCAACGTCCGGCTCGCGGTCGAAGCCATCGAATCGGTGAAAGCGGCACTGGGCCCCGACTCCACTAGGTGTATCGAGGCGGCTCAAGCACGTGGGGCGATCCCGTCCGAGCTTACCCCCGTTCGGACGGAATTCCTCATCGGCGCCCGGCCCCGAAACTCCCCTCGGGAACCGACGCCTCACAACTTGAGCCGTCTCGAGGAAATACCCTCCGTGCCTTTTCATTCCGCGTGGAGGGGTTTCCTGTATGGGCTGCTCCTGCACACTCTCCACTTTGCCATCTTTGTCTACCGTCCGGACACGCCTTGGCGTGGTGTCTTGCTGACTGGCGGTGGCGGAGGTCCCCAATGGAGGGCTCTCTACGCGGGAGTCCTCCCTTGTTCCATCGGGGACTTGGCCTGGAGGGTGTTGCACGGAGCGGTCCCGTGCAATAAGGTTTTAAGTAGGTTCACGGACTCCCAGGCCGCCTGCATTTTTTGCGGCCTGGAGGAGAGTCCGTGTTTCACGTTTATATGGAATGTGAGAGGTTGCAGCCCCTCTTTCACTACTTGAAGGGGCTGCTCCTCGATTTTTGGTTGCACTTCAGTCCCACGCTCTTGATCTACGGTCACCCGGTGCGGAGGGGAGCGGACAGGTTGGAGGACCTCCTTGTGGGCATGCTCCTGGGCCTGGCTGAAAGAGCCATCAATTGGTCCAGGCAGCGGGCGGTCGAGGGGGTCGTCCAGCCGGATTGCCTGCCTCTCTTCCGCGGCCATGTTCGCGCCTGGATGGCCCTGGAGATGGAGCACGCGGTGTCCGCCGGTGCGCTTGAGTATTTCCGCAACCGGTGGGCGCCGCGGGGACTGGAGTGCACCATCAACACGGAAAACCAAATTTTAATTTGATTTGTTAAGCTTTAGTTGAACTTTTGTTTATTTACAGTCCAATTGGTTTTTTTTTTGGGTCCAAATAAAAGAGTGCCCTCCTGTTCAGACCTCATTCTCAGCATTGCTGGCTGTGCAGCAGCACACAAGGAGAGGGAGCAGCCAGACCAGGAGAGTGGAGAGTGGAAAGTGGTGGTCTCCTGACCAGGAAGAGGAGGAGAACGATAGACCAAAACCACCTCCACCTCCGCCATCATCACAGCAACTGAGGTGCCTGGAGAGAGAGGACAGAGGAGGAGGAGGAGAAGGAGAAAGGAGGCCAGCAACAACACCAACCAGGGGAGAGGCCTTTCCATTACTGCCTCCCCAAATTGGCCTCCACTTCAGGAGAGGGGAGAGAAACCACCATCAACCAACACCAACTGTTCGGAAGGAGGGAGGAATATCATCTTTCAGAATATCTACAGGTGGGTGTTATTTGGGGCACTCTCCCAAAGACTTTGTATTTTAGGTGGGGGGAGAAAAGAAAAAACAAGGCCGGAACATCAAGGGGTGTCTGTGTGTGTGTGTGGCTCTTGCTAAAAACTAGGCCACACATACCACTAATAAGCACCCCTTCTATTGCCTGACCTAATACATCGTTAAGACCTGGTGTGGGACTGAGCCTGGGGCATCTCCAGCTTTCCCAGGTGAAGACATCTTCTCCCCCTGCCAGAAGACCACCACCATCAAAGACTTTAAATTTCCATCAGGAGAGTGCACCCCTGCCAACACCCACCCACCCACCATCCTGAGTGGCAACCCTGCCCTTGCAGCCTCCCTCCTTCCCACCCCCCCCTCTCTCTCTCTTTGTCTCTCTCTGCCTCTTTCTCTAAGGCACCCCAATTCACTCTATTAATTAATTGCCTATTGAGCAGAGGGGAGAAGGCCCCTCTCCCAATCTCAGTCAATAAGGGGCGAGGTGTGCCTTCATTTTAAACAGCTCCCTCTGCTTAATAGAGGACAAGAAAAATACCTGAGGCCATTTCCACCTTCAGGCCTGTGACTTGGGGTGAGTGTAGCCCTTTATAATACCACCCCAGAATGGCTGCTGCATCTTCGCCAGTGACGGGGCCGGCCAAGACGTATGCGGGAGTGGCAGCCACAGCCACAGCTGCCCCCACTGTTTCTGCTGCCCCGTCACCATTCAGACTGATGACAAAAAACCTTGTGGTGAAGAGCTACACTCACCCCACTATGACTATTGAGGGCTGCATTAAAGCCATGGCTGGGGTTGTCGGCCCCTCAGCCATCGTAGCGGCCTCAAAAATGTATGGGAAGGCTGTGTTCTTCCTGGGGTCGGAGCGGGCGGTGTCCCTGGCCGTCGCCAAGGGGCTCACCATGGGCGGGACCTTCCTGCCGGTGGATCCTCTCGAGGCCACCGCGCAGAGAATTGTCATCTCAAACATCCCGCCCTATGTCCCTGGTGAGCTCCTCCTCCCACATTTGCGCCAACTTGGGGAGGTGAGGTCGGGGATCACTCCTATCCCTCTCGGCTTCCGGGAAGCCGGCCTTCACCACGTCTTCTCCTTCCGGCGCCAGCTATTCGTCCAGCTGGCGCAGGAGGAGGACACTGATGGGGCGTTCGTCGTCCACCATGAGGGGACTGCCTATCACGTCTTCTGGACGTTGGACGGTGTGCGGTGCCACACCTGCAAGGAGGTGGGGCACATCAGGAAAAACTGCCCCGCCTCCAAGGCCGCCAGATCATCTTGTGCGGCCGAGGCTGGCGCCGCCGCCGCTCCTCCCCCCGGATCTGCCCGCGCGTCCGGAACATCTGATGCGTGGGCGACGTCGGGGGCCGATGCCACCAAGGCCTCCGGCGGGGGGGAGGGAGCACGTCCGGCCGGAAAGAAGGCGCGGCGCAAAATGAAACACCTCAGGGCGGGTCCCCCCATGGAGGGCCAGCCCTTGCCCCTTGCGCCCCTTACACCCGCGCTCCACGCAGAGTTAATCGGGGCAGACACAAGTGGGAGGGGCCTCATGCCCGAGCCTGTGGTCGCAACCACCGTAGCGGTAACGCCAATACCTGCGGCCGGGCTCGGGCCCGAGGAACCCGACAAACCTGCTCCGCCGGAGGGAGCAGAGGAGGAGGCCTCTGCAGACATGGAGGTCTCCCTCGCTCCCTCCGTGCTAAAAAGGCGCGACCCCCTGGAAGAGGAGGAGGACCGGGAGGAGGAAGGTCCCTCCGAGCAGGGGGAGTCGTTGCCCGCCGCGGGTACTGCGCACCCCCCCCTGCTGTCGTCATCACCAGCGAATGGCAGGGGTCGCCTGTCCCTCGGGAGGCTGAAGCAGATGTGTCTGTCCGGCGCGTGCCTCCCGGGGATGGGGACGAGACCCTGCCCGTGGGGGGGGGGGGTGTCGCGGAACAACCCGTGGCTATTGACATTTTATTGGTGCCGTTACCCCTCGCCGAGTTGGGCGGCCTGGGGTCTGGGTCGGGCGAGCTTGAGGAAAATGAGCTTGCCCAATGCGACCCGGAAATCTCCCAGGGGCTGCTTGACCTGGTAGAGGGTTTAATTCAAAACACCCCATCCGCTGGGTCGGAGGTTGGTGGCGGGGAGGAGGATGGCCCCCTGGCTGCGTCTCTGGTGCCGGACCTACTGGAGGAGCTGGGAATTGTTCTTTCCCCGGTTTCTCCAGTCGTTCTGGCATCTGGGGCGGAGGGGAGCTCTGAACCGCCGCCGTCTTCTGGCCCAGCGCCCCTAGAGGAGCCCAGGGAGGAACCCGCTGCCGCCGATCCTGGGGGTGGGATCCGGGCGGAGGCGGGGCTGGCTGGTGCGGCCGAGCCGTTTGCTGCGCACTGCACAACGGACAGGCCGGCCGTTGGTGATGACCCCCTGGAGGAGGATGGGGACTCGGCGATGGGCACGGTGGACGATTCGGACTCCAGCGCCGACGAGGCGATGGATGACCTCATGCCCCTTGCCAAGTCTCCCCTCATTCCCGTAAGGGAACTCCGGGATTTTATGGCCACGTGCCTGGGTCGGCGCAATAAGGTCCGGCTGGCCCGCGACAGGTGGTCGGAGCTGGCGCTGCTCATCGTGTCCGTCCGTGCCGCCATTAAGATCATGGGCGCGGACGAGGGCGTGAACCCGCTCGAGCTGCGTCGGCTCAGAACGTTCCTCACTGAGCTGCGCTTCCTCCCCCCGTTAGGTGTAGGTAGAGGTTGCACTATGCTTCTGACATGAAGATAACCATAGCCAGCCTCAACATCAACGGCAGCAGGGAGGCGCGCCGCAGATTCAATAACTTCTCGGTCCTTCGGGACGGGAAGTATGTGGTGTGCTTCCTGCAAGAAACCCACACCGTTCTGAGAGACGAAGCCATGTGGCTCCTGGAGTGGCAAGGAGGGGTCAGCATGAGTCACCTCTCCAACAATTCCAGCAGGGTGGCTATCTTGCTGGCCCCGCATTTTCAGCCGGAGATCTTGGGGGTCAAGGAGCACGTGCCGGGCCACTTGCTCCAGGTCACTGTTCGCCTGGGGGGCGTGCCACTCCATCTAGTGAATGTGTACGCCCCTCAGACCGGTGCGCAGCAAGTGCGCTTCTTCGAAGAAGTGTCCGCTCTTTTGGGCTCCGTCGACGTGGGCGAGTGCGTCATCCTCGGGGGGGATTTTAACTGCACCCTCGAGGCGAGGGACCGTTCGGGACCCCGCGAAGCCCGGCGGCGATGGAGAAGTTGAGGGACCTGGTCGGGTCCTTCGACTTGGTGGACGTCTGGCGAAATCTCCACCCCGACTCCAGCGCCTTCACTAGCGTGAGGTCTGGGGGAGGAAGGTCCAGAATCGACCGCCTCTACATTTCCCGGGCATACGTCTCCTGCGTTCCGACGGCTTCCATGCGGCCGGTGCCATGCATGGACCACCACCTGGTGTGGGTGGAGCTCGCTCCGCTGTGCGCGTGGGGGGGGGGTCCGCGTACTGGCATTTTAACAACCTGCTGCTGGAGGACGCGCGGTTCCGGGATTCGTTTCGTCGGTTCTGGGCCGACTGGAGAAGGAAGCAGGAAGGCTTCCCCTCCTTGAGGCTATGGTGGGACGTGGGCAAGGCTCACGTCCGTCTCTTCTGTCAGGAGTACGCGAAGGGGTCAACCAAGAGGCGGGAGGCCCAGGTCGGGCGGTTGGAGAAGGAGGTGCTCGACCTGGAGTCCCGTCTCGGTCAGGTCGTCGAGGACCCGGCCCTGCAGAAGGTGTACGAAGAGAAGAAGGGCGCGCTGAAGGACCTGCAGCTCATTGGGTCCCGAGGCGCGTCCGTGAGGTTGCGGATCCAGCTCCTGTGGGACCTGGACCACGGCTCCCCCTTCTTCTACTCGCTGGAAAAAAGACGGGGGGGTCCGTAAGCAGCTCTTGGGGCTGCTAGCCGACGACGGATCTCTGGTCTCGGATGCGGAGGGATTCAGCGCGGAGACCCGCGCCTACTACGGGGCTCTGTTCTCTCCGGATCTGTCCAACGAGGGTGCGCACAGAGTTTTGTGGGAGGACCTGCTGAAGATCAGCCCGGAGGGCACCGAAAAATTGGACTCTCCGCTAAGCCTGGCGGAGCTGACCGGCGCCCTCCGCCAGCTCTCTAGGGGAAAGTCCCCGGGGTTGGACGGGCTGACCGTGGAGTTCCACAGGGCGTTCTGGAACATCTTGGGGGGCGACTACGCGCGGGTCCTGGGGGAAAGTTTGGTGACCGGGGAGATGCCCCTCTCTTGGCGCAGGGCGGTCATTGTCCTGCTGCCTAAGAAGGGCGATCTCCGCCTCCTTAAGAACTGGCGCCCGGTCTCCCTCCTCAGCACGGACTATAAAACCTTAGCCAGGTCCATGTCTGCTCGCCTTGGCACCGTGCTGGCCCACATGGTCTACCCCGATCAGTCCTACACGGTCCCGGGCCGGACCATCCACGATAACATCCATCTGGTCCGGGACCTGGTCCACCACTCCCAGAGGGCTGGTGTGTCGGTCGCCTTCCTTCCTCTGGATCAGGAGAAGGCGTTCGACAGGGTGGATCACGAGTATCTCTTCGGGACTCTGCACGCATTCGGGTTCGGGACGCATTTCGTCGCCCGGATCCGACTTCTGTATGCCGCCGCGGAGTGTCTGATTAAAGTTAACGGGTCCTTGACGGCGCCCCTTCGCTTCGGGAGGGGGGTCCGTCAGGGATGCCCCATGTCCGGTCAGTTATACGCCGTTTGCATGGAGCCATTCCTGCGCCTCTTGCGGAAGAGGTTAACGGGACTGGCTCTGCAAGGGCCGGGCCTGGAGGTGGTCCTCTCGGCTTACGCCGATGACGTGCTCCTCATGGTCACGGATCCCGCTGACTTGCGGAGGATGCGGGAATGCCAGCAGATTTACTCGGACGCATCCTCCGCCAAGATCAACTGGGAGAAATGTTCCGGACTCCTGGTGGGTCAGTGGCGGGTGGACTCCCTGCCGGAGGAGTTCAGGCCTTTCGCCTGGAGCACCACACACCTCCTCTATTTGGGAGTTTACCTTAGCCCTGCCGAGGACGCCTGGCCGGCGAACTGACAAGAGCTGGAGGCCAAAGTCACCGCTCGCCTAGGACGCTGGACAGGACTGCTCCGAGTGTTGTCCTACAGGGGTCGAGCGCTGGTCATAAACCAGCTGGTGGCCGCCATGTTGTGGTACCGGTTGGTCACTTTGATCCCTCCCGCTGCGTTTGTCGCCAAGATGCAGAAGAAGCTCATCGACTTCTTCTGGGACAAAAGGAAGCACTGGGTCTCTGCCGCGGTTCTGTGTCTCCCGCCTAGGGAGGGCGGTCAGGCGCTGGTGTGCCTTCGCACCCAGGCTGCGACTTTCCGTCTTGAGACGCTGCAGAGATACCTGTAGGTCAAGAATCCTCCGAGATGGTGTGCGCTGGCAATGTTTTTCTTCCGCCAGCTGCACGGCCTCAATTACGACACGCAGCTCCTGTTTGCGAAAGTGGGCGGCAGGCGTGCCGGCCTGCGGGAGCTGCCTGTCTTCTACCAGGAACTACTATGGGTTTGGAACTACGTCGCTTCCAGGCGGAGCTTTCCCCTGTCAGGAGCGGCGGCTCTCCTTTGGGAGCCGCTGCTCAGGAATCCGAACCTCCACGAACGCGGGTTCGGGCGGCTGGCAGAGGGCAGGGCTGTGCCTGGCAAGGTGACCAGAGTCGGGGACCTGCTCGATGTCGGAGCAGCGGGCTAGATGGCGCCGGAGGAGCTGGCGCGGCACCTGTCCTGGGCCAACGTCCGGCTCGCGGTCGAAGCCATCGATTCGGTGAAAGCGGCACTTGGCTCCGACTCCACTAGGTGTATCGAGGCGGCTCAAGCACGTGGGGCGATCCCGTCCAAGCTTACCCCCGTTCGGACAGAATTCCTCATCAGCGCCTGACCCCGAAACACCCCTCGGGAACCGACGCCTCACAACTTGAGCCGTCTCGAGGAAATACCCTCCGTGCCTTTTCATTCCATTCCACGTGGAGGGATTTCTTGTACGGGCTGCTCCTGCACACTCTCCACTTTGCCATCTTCGTCTACCGTCCGGACACGCCTTGGCGTGGTGTCTTGCCGACTGGCGGTGGCGGAGGTCCCCAGTGGAGGGCTCTCTACGCGGGAGTCCTCCCTTGTTCCATCGGAGACTTGGCCTGGAGGGTGTTGCATGGAGCGGTCCCGTGCAATAAGGTTTTAAGTAGGTTCACGGACTCCCAGGCCACCTGCATTTTTTGCGGCCTGGAGGAGTCCGCGTTTCATGTTTATATGGAGTGTGAGAGGTTGCAGCCCCTCTTTCACTGCTTGAAGGGGCTGCTCCTCGATTTTTGGTTGCACTTCAGTCCCACGCTCTTGATCTACGGTCACCCGGTGCGGAGGGGAGCGGACAGGATGGAGGACCTCCTTGTGGGCCTGCTCCTGGGCCTGGCTAAATGAGCCATCAATTGGTCCAGGCTGTGGGCAGTCGAGGGGGGTCGTCCAGCTGAATTGCCTGCCTCTCTTCCGCGGCCATGTTCGAGCCCGGGTGGCCCTGGAGATGGAGCACGCGGTGTCTGCCGGCGCGCTTGAGTATTTCCGCGACCGGTGGGCGCCGCGGGGACTGGAGTGCATTATCAACCCGGAAAACCACATTTTAATTTGATTTGTTAAGTTTTAGTTGAACTTTTGTTTATTTACAGTCCAATTGATTTTTTTTGGGTCCAAACAAAAAGAGTACCCTCTGTTCCATACCTCATTCTCAGCATTGCTGGCTGTGCAGCAGCACACAAGGAGAGGGAGCAGCCAGACCAGGAGAGTGGAGAGTGGAAAGTGGTGGTCTCCTGACCAGGAAGAGGAGGAGAACGAAAGACCACCACCACCTCCACCACCACCATCATCACAACAACTGAGGTGCCTGGAGCGAGAGGACAGAGGAGGAGAAGGAGAAAGGAGGCCAGCAACAACACCAACCAGGGGAGAGGCCTTTCCTATCACTGCCTCCCCAAATTGGCCTCCACTTCAGGAGAGGGAGAGAGGGGAGAGAAACCACCTTCACCATCAACCACCAACCGTTTGGAAGGAGGGAAGGAGAACATCTTTCAGATCATCTACAGGTGGGTGTTATTTGGTGCACTCTCCAAAAGACTTTGTATTGTAGGTGGGGGGAGGAAGGACGACCGGAACACCAAGGGGTGTCTGTGTGTGTGTGTGTGTGGCTCTTGTTGAATACTAGGCCACACACACCACTAATAAGCACCCCTTCTATTGCCTGGCCTGGGACAGCTGGAGCTGCCTAGGTGAAGTATTTAATTCCATTAAACATCGTTAAGACCTGGTGCAGGACTGAGCCTGGGCATCTCCAGCTTTCCCAGGTGAAGACATCT
This sequence comes from Somniosus microcephalus, assembly GCF_052327205.1. NCBI lineage: Eukaryota > Metazoa > Chordata > Chondrichthyes > Squaliformes > Somniosidae > Somniosus > Somniosus microcephalus. The sequence goes on from NC_140987.1 coordinate 136,225,651, forward strand.
TCTCCCCCTGCCACAAGACCACCACCATCAAAGATTTTTAATTCCCATCGGAGAGTGCACCCCTGCCAACACCCACCCACCCACCATCCTGAGTGGCAACCCTGCCCTTGCTGCCTCCCTCCTTCCCACCCCCCTCTCTCTCTCTCTTTGTCTCTCTCTGCCTCTTTCTCTGAGGCACTTCAAGTTCATCTTTATTTATTAATTGCCTATTGAGCAGAGGCGAGAAGGCCCCTCTCCCAATTTCAATCAATAAGGGGAGAGGTGTGCCTTCAATCTAAACAGCTCCCTCTGCTCAATAGAGGACCAAAAAAAAATACCTGAGGCCATTAACACCTTCAGGCCTGTGACTTGGGGTGAGTGTAGCCCTTATAAAAACACCCCATAATGGCGACTGCATCTTCGCCGGTGGCGGGGCCAGCCAGGACTTATGCGGGAGTGGCAGCCACAGCCACAGCTGCTCCTGCGGCTTCTGCTGCCCCGTCACCCTTTAAACTTATAACAAAAAAGCTTGGGTGAAGAGCTACACTCACCGCACTATGACCATTGAGGCCTGCGTTAAAGCAATGGCTGGGGTTGTCGGCCCCTCAGCCACCGTCGCGGCCTCAAAAATGTATGGGAAGGCTGTGTTCTTCCTGGGGTCGGAGCGGGCGGTGTCCCTGGCCGTCGCCAAGGGGCTCACTGTGGGCGGGACCTTCCTGCCGGTGGATCCTCTCGAGGCCACCGCGCAGAGGATCGTCATTTCTAACGTCCCGCCCTATGTTCCTGGTGAGCTCCTCCTCCCCCATTTACGCCAACTTGGGGAGGTGAGGTCGGGGATCACACCCATCCCGCTCGGCTTCCGGGAGGCCAGCCTTCGCCACGTCTTCTCCTTCCGGCGCCAGCTGTTTATCCAGCTGGCGCGGGAGGAGGACACCGACGGGGCGTTCGTCGTCCTCCACGAGGGGACCGCCTATCGCGTCTTCTGGACGTCGGACGGAGTGCGGTGCCACACCTGCGAGGAGGTTGGGCACATCAGGAAAAACTGCCCCACCTCCAAGGCCGCCAGATCGTCTAGTGCGGCCGAGGCTGGCGCCGCCGCCGCTCCTCCCCCCGGGTCTGCCCGCGCATCCCAAGTAACCGATGCACGGTCGACGCCGGAGGCCGATGCCACCAAGGCCTCCGGCGGGGGGGAGGGAGCGCGTCCAGCCGGAAAGAAGGCGCGGAATAAAACTAAACACCTTAGGGTGGGTCCCCCCGTGGGGGGCCAGCCCTTGCCCCTTGAGGCCCTTACACCCGCGCTCCTCGTGGAGTTAATCGGGGCAGACGCGAGTGGGAGGGGCCTCGTGCCCGAGCCTGTGGCCGCAGCCGCCGTAGCGGAAACGCCAATACCTGCGGCCGGGCTTGGGCCCGAGGAACCTGACAAACCTGCTCCACCGGAGGGAGCGGACAGGGAGGCCCCTGCAGACATGGAGGTCTCCCTCGCTCCCTCCGTGTTAAAAAGAAGGCGCGACCCCCTGGAAGAGGAGGAGGACCAGGAGGAGGAAGGTCCCTCTGAGCAGGGGGAGTCGTCACCCGCCGCGGGTACTGCGCCCCCCCCCGCTGTCGTCATCATCAGCGATCGGCGGGGGTCGCCTATGCCTCGGGAGGCTGAGGCAGATGTGCCTGTCCGGCACGTTCCTCCCGGGGATGGGGACGAGACCCTGCCCGTAGCGGGGGGTCGCGGAACAACCCGCGGCTCTCCCCCGTCAGGAGCGGCGGCTCTCCTTCGGGAGCCGCTGCTCAGGAATCTGCACCTCCACGACCGCGGATTCAGGCGGCTGGTGGAGGGCAGGGCTGTGCCTGGCAAGGTGACCAGAGTTGGGGACCTGCTCGATGGCGGAGGAGCGGGCTGGATGGCGCCGGAGGAGCTAGCGCGGCGCCTGTCCTGGGCCAACGTCCGGCTCGCGGTCGAAGCCATCGAATCGGTGAAAGTGGCACTGGGCCCCGACTCCACTAGGTGTATCGAGGCGGCTCAAGCACGTGGAGCGATCCCGTCCGAGCTTACCCCCGTTCGGACGGAATTCCTCATCGGCGCCCGGCCCCGAAACTCCCCTCGGGAACCGGCGCCTCACAACTTGAGCCGTCTCGAGGAAATACCCTCCGTGCCTTTTCATTCCGCGCGGAGGGGTTTCCTGTACGGGCTGCTCCTGCACACTCTCCACTTTGCCATCTTCGTCTACCGTCCGGACACGCCTTGGCGTGGTGTCTTGCCGACTGGCGGTGGCGGAGGTCCCCAATGGAGGGCTCTCTATGCGGGAGTCCTCCCTTGTTCCATTGGGGACTTGGCCTGGAGGGTGTTGCACGGAGCAGTCCCGTGCAATAAGGTTTTAAGTAGGTTCACGGACTCCCAGGCCGCCTGCATTTTTTGCGGCCTGGAGGAGTCCGTGTTTCACGTTTATATGGAGTGTAAGAGGTTGCAGCCCCTCTTTCACTACTTGAAGGGGCTGCTCCTCGATTTTTGGGTGCACTTCAGTCCCACGCTCTTGATCTACGGTCACCCGGTGCGGAGGGGAGCGGGCAGGTTGGAGGACCTCCTTGTGGGCCTGCTCCTGGGCCTGGCTAAAAAAGCCATCAATTGGTCCAGGCAGCGGGCGGTCGAGGGGGTCGTCCAGCCGGATTGCCTGCCTCTCTTCCGCAGCTATGTTCGCGCCCGGGTGGCCCTGGAGATGGAGCACGTGGTGTCCGCCGGCGCGCTTGAGTATTTCCGCGACCGGTGGGCGCCGCGGGGACTGGAGTGCATTATCAACCCGGAAAACCAAATTTTAATTTGATTTGTTATGTTTTAGTTGAACTTTTGTTTATTTACAGTCCAATTGTTTTTTTTTGGGTCCAAACGAAAAGAGTACCCTCTGTTCCATACCTCATTCTCAGCATTGCTGGCTGTGCAGCTGCCTCAGTCAGCAGGAGGAGAAGGAGCAGCCAAACCAGGAGAGTGGAGAGTGGAAAGTGGTGGTCTCCTGACCAGGAAGAGGAGGACAACGATAGGCCGCCACCACCACCTCCACCATCATCATCACAACACAGAGGTGCCTGGAGAGAGAGGACAGAGGAGGAGAAGGAGAAAGGAGGCCAGCAACATCATCAACCAGGGGAGAGGCCTTTCCCATTACTGCCTCCCCAAATTGGCCTCCACTTCAGGAGAGGGAGAGAGGGGAGAGAAACCACCATCAACCAACACCAACTGTTCGGAAGGAGGGAGGAATATCATCTTTCAGAATATCTACAGGTGGGTGTTATTTGGGGCACTCTCCCAAAGACTTTGTATTTTAGGTGGGGGGAGAAAAGAAGAAACAAGGCCGGAACATCAAGGGGTGTCTGTGTGTGTGTGTGGCTCTTGCTAAAAACTAGGCCACACACACCACTAATAAGCACCCCTTCTATTGCCTGACCTGGGACAGCTGGAGCTGCCTAGGTGAAGCCCAATTCACATAATACATCGTTAAGACCTGGTGTGGGACTGAGCCTGGGGCATCTCCAGCTTTCCCAGGTGAAGACATCTTCTCCCCCTGCCAGAAGACCACCACCATCAAAGACTTTGAATTTCCATCAGGAGAGTGCACCCCTGCCAACACCCACCCACCCACCATCCTGAGTGGCAACCCTGCCCTTGCGGCCTCCCTCCTTCCCACCCCCCCTCTCTCTCTCTCTCTTTGTCTCTCTCTGCCTCTTTCTCTAAGGCACCTCAAATCACTCTATTGATTTGTTTTGGGGGGTTTTTTGGTCCAAACAAAAGAGTACCCTCTGTTCAGTAAAATACCTGTTTGATCGTTCTCCCGAAGTCCGTGTATTATTGAGGCGTGGACTTTACAGCCGGGATACAAGGAACACAACTCATCCTGCCCAGATTTGCTTAGCCTAGTAAATCAAACTCTTTTGCCTCGCAGCTTCTTACCTGAGCATCGACAATGACCAAACCCTGCGGATTCCTAGCTATTTGACCAGCATCCTGTCAACTGCAAGTAATCCTAAGCCCTCAATGTGAAAGCCCCATTCGCGAAATGACACATGCCAGAAATGCAACAGTTGCCATCAGAATTTTTATGCACAAGAACCAATTGATGGCTTTTTTACAATATACACAACATTTCACCCAAGTGACTACCCTTGTGACTACTTGTGCTTTATTTTCCTCTTACACGTGCTCCTACGTAGTGGTTCCCCTGTGGCTTCAGCAGATGTGGAGGTCCCTTGCTCACTTTCCTGCTGCTCCTGTCTCGACACCTTTGGTGGGCGTCCTCTGGGGTGGCGATCCTGTGAGGGCTCGTCAGCAGTCTGCTGCTCCTGTGGCTGTGCAGGGGTTGAGACGTCTATCTCACTTGGGTGTGGACTCCGGTGGGTCTCTGACCGAGGGCTCTGCAGTGGCATGGAAGTGTGAGCGCTTGGAGAAGAACCCCCACTTCCTTGAGGCCTGCCACAAACCTCCCTCTCATGGGTCAGCTCCCCCTCCGCGCCTGCAAGTGGCTTGAGAGCACCTTGCTGCACATCAGGGGGGCCATGGAGACCTGTATCTACAATGACATTCCTACTCAGAAGGACTTCCATGAAGGTCTAGTTTCTTTGTTCAATAGATACCCATCGCTCCTCAAGAGATGTCATTCTATTCTGAACACTCACCATGTTTTCCATACCCTGGCGACTAACCTCCTCCATGGCCGTAGCCCTCCTCTCCTCTACCGTAGCCAGACTTAGCATGGAGGCAGCAATCATTTCCACGTAGGTAGCCATCCTTTCCGTGTTGATGCGTTCATGTGCCACTGACTCCACAAAGGCTCTGCTCATGTTCGCTATGGACTCCTCCATTCGCTCCACACTCGCAGCGACCCTGGAGACAAAACCTGCCAGAGACTCCTGCATCTGTGCCTGGAGTTCCATCACCTCTGATCTTATGGATGGTGCCAGAGGCAGAAGGTCGACATGCAGCTGAGCTGAGCTGGCAGAGTCCTGCGCCCTCCGACGAGGACTCTCCACTGCTGTCCCTGTCTCCACAATCTGCTGATGCTCACTTGTGAGCTGTGATACACCAGGTGACAACACTACTCTATGTCCCGAAGGTCCCCCCCGAGGTGTGAGTGTCTGCGCTGGTGCTGGGTGCGCTTATTTCTGCTGACGCTGTGCCCTCATTGGTTGCAGATTCCTCTGAGGAGTCTGGAATCTCAGGCTCTTCCTCCTGCACAGTGGGGATGGGGGCCTCTCGATGGTCCTGTGGGGGAGTCAAGGAAAAAGTTAGAGATGTGATGCCAAGGTTACATGCACGTTGCATTTTGCAGATGATCATAAGTCCATATGATGTAGCTTCAGAATCATTATCAGCGACTCATGCAATGTCAATGAGAGAGATGGAAAACTATTCTGTCACCAGCTTGCGGGGATGCACCTGTCTGTCCTTCCCCAACTTCCGCATCTGTATCAGCCCTGACAATCTCTAGGACGGCTTCCTCCCAAGGGTTGAGCTGGGCTAATGAGGGTGGCCCTCCTCCTGTCCTGGCTCGCTCTCTCTTGTGAGCTCGCTTCTCCTGCAATGAGGGAGACAAGTGCAGGTTGAGTGAGTGTTAAATCCATGAATCTTAAGGTATGGTGTTCTTCAATAAATAGACGGAGACTGCAGATTAACAATCAACAGGTGTTTACTGGATGAGGGTAGTCTAAAAACTAACAGTACAGATCCCTACTCAGGGTTTATATACAGGTGTGGTCACTGCCGGTACTACAGTATACAGGAGCTGTAAAAGTAGTTCACCTCTTAAAGGTACATACACTACAATTCCTCCCCTTTTAGATTAACAGTACCATAACATTCAAATAACAGTTAACACTTTTAACATGCACATTAACTGAAATAGTCCATTTATAGATTCAGTCTTTGGGGCGGCTTCCTGATCCTTTCTGGATAGCGCCTTTCCTGAGTTTCTTGTTCTTGGTGCGGAGGCGATTCTGGCCCCCTGTCGTCGGTTAGTTCATCAGCTTCCGATGCTACCGTTTGTGATGTAGATGCTACCGGTATGTCGGGTTCATCACCAGGTATGCGAGACATGGGGTTGACTCATTCCTGTGACACTAGGATCTGGTCGACATGGCATCTCACAATGTTCTCCCCAACATCCACTGTGTACATTAGTGGCCCCTGCCGTGTGCATATCGTTCCTGGTTGCCATTTCTCTGTTCGGTAGTCGCGGGCCAAGACTGGTTGTCCTACATTGAAGCTCCTTGTCGGCTTCTCATTGATGTGCTGGAATTGCTTATTCTCGACATTTCTTCATACATTTGGTCTGAGCAAATCCAGACGAGATCTCAACCTTCGGTTAAAGAACATCATGGCCGGGGTCTGGTTGGTAACTGCATGTGTCGCATTTCTGTAGGCTAACAGGAAATTGTCCACCTTATGCTGCAGTGGAATGTCTTCATCGCACATGGCCCTTACTGCCTTTTTAAAGGTTTGTACGAACCTCTCAGCCAATCCATTTGTGGCTGGATGATACGGGGCGGATGTGTAATGCCATTCATTCTCATAAATTTCTGAAACTCTTCGGACACAAACTGTGGTCCGTTATCAGAGCAAATCTGCTCTGGCAAGCCGTTCCTGGCAAATATGGTCTGCAGGACTGCAATCGTTTTCTCCGTAGTGGTGGAGGACATTTTTTTCACCTCAGGCCATTTTGAGTGCGCATCCACTGCTATTAAGAACATTGAGTCCATGAATGGACCAGCAAAATCAATATGCACCCGTTGCCATGGAGAGGAGGGCCACTCCCATGGGTGTAGCGGGGCATGTGATGGTGCATTTTGGACCTTCTGGCATCCTGAGCAGCTCTTTGTTAGGTCCTCGATTTGTTGATCGATCCCCGGCCACTGCACATAAGCCCTAGCAAGCCTTTTCATTTTCACCCCTCCCAGATGGCCTTCGTGAAGCTCATTGAGCACTCTCTCCCTTAACTTGGGTGGAATTACCACTCGGGTCCACACATCACTGTCCCCTGGCATACTGACAGCGGTTCTCTTCTGGATGAGAATGCTGGCAACAGTGAGTCGCCATGTGTTGGCCATCCCTTCACCGTCAAATCATATACCCGAGACAGTGTCGGATCATTTCGGGTCTCCTCTATATCCGCGTTAGTTACTGGCAAGCGTTCAATTATAGTTGAATAAAATATTTCGACAGGGTCCACTGCTGGTACTTCCTCCGCAGTAGGCAGTGGCAGGCGTGATAGCCCATCAGCGTTTCCATGCTGTTTCGTGCCCTTATACTCTATTTCATATTGGCTCGCCCCTAGAAAAAGGGACCATCTTTGTAGCCGTTGCGCAGTCATCACCGAAATGCCCTCCTTTGGATTAAAGATGGAGACAAGTGGTTGGTGGTCAGTCAGCAAGGTGAACTTCTGCCCGTGCAGATAATGGTTGAACTTTTTCACTCCCCACACTAGGCTGAGGGCCTCCCTGTCAATCTGGGCGTAGTTGCGCTCGGCTGAGGTTAGTGACCGAGACGCAAAGGCTACTGGCCTCTCCAACCCGTCTGGGAATTTGTGCGACAGCACCGCTCCAATACCATAGGGTGATGCATCACACGCCAACCGAATTGGTAGTGCTGGGTTGAAATGAGCCAACACCTCTTTTGATGTGATCAATTCTTTGCACTACTGGAAAGCTCGTTTACATTCGTCATTCCACTTCCATGGTACCCCCGTTTGCAGTAGAGTGTTCAGTGGGTGTAATACTGTAGACAAATTTGGTAAGAACTTATGGTAGTAGTTCAACAGCCCGAGGAACGACCTCAATTGTGACACATTTTCCGGTGCTGGAGCCTTGACTACTGCCTCAATCTTTTCAGGGGACTTATGTAACCCCTCTTCATCAATAACGTGGCCACAATACGAGATCTGCTTCTGGAAAAACTCGCATTTGTGGCGATTAGCTCGTAGCCCATATTCCTTCAATCTAGTGAGCACCTGCTCCAGGTTGGTGAGGTGATCACTGTCATTTTCGTCCAAATAACACTGGGTCCCTGGAATCCCTTGCAGGACTTGATCCATTGCCCTTTGCCAAATAGCCGGAGCTGATGCTACCCCGAACACCAGCCGGTTGTATTGGTAGAGTCCTTTGTGAGTGTTGATCGTGAGGTATTGTTTCGAGGCTTCTTCTACCTCCATTTGCAGGTACGCCTGGGCCAGATCAATCTTAGTGAAGCGTTTTCCTCCAGATAGCGAGGTGAAAGTATCTTCAATCCGCAGAAGTGGATATTGTACCGTGTGAAGGACTGGGTTCACTGTCACCTTAAAGTTCCCACAGATGCGAACCTTCTTTGGTTCCCCAGGCGTATTACTCAACGACCTCTTCATTACAGGAACAATGGGTGTAGTCCACTCGCTCCAGTCCACTTTGGACAGTACTCCTGAACGTTCCAAGCCTTCCAGCTCTGCTTCGACGGCTGGGCGGATCGCATAAGGCACCGGTCTGGCCTTAAATAACTTTGGGCTTGCATTTTCCTCTATTTTGATCATCGCTGTTATGCCTTTTATTGTTCCGAGTCCCTCCTGGAACACTTCTTGTGCGTCAGTTAGCATTTTTGACAGTTGTCCAGGTGTGACGTCGTCATCCTTTTTGGCCTCTACCGTCAGTGCCTGTATGGAATACCAATCTAACTGTATCTTCCGGATCCATTCACGTCCTAGTAGTGGTGGTCCTCCATCTGGCAATATATATAGGTCCATTTTTGGTGTTTCCTTGCCGTTGTATATCACGTTCACCCTTATTTTTCCTTTGGGGTAGACTTTTTGCCCCGTGTACGTCTTCAAGACAATCTTTGTATCTCTCAAGGGTATATGTGAGAATAGCCGCTTGTAGTCCCTTCGGTTTATGACTGTTAGGGCTGATCCTGTGTCCAATTCCATTTTCACTTGGACTCCGTCTATCTTGAACGTGACCCAGATAGTTTGGTGCTCCTTCATTTTGATTACATTATGTAGTTTCAGACAACCCAGCTCCTTGCTTCCGGAGTCTGTATCACTTTTCTGTTCGTCTGAACTACTCTCCGTCACCTTATGTACCTTTTTGTACTTCTCCTGTGGAGATTTCTTGCTGCTGGTTTTCTTTCCCGACCTGCAGACTCTTGCTATGTGTCCTGCTTTTCCACACTGTCTGCACACTTGGTCCTTGAACCAACAATCCTTCTGGTCGTGTGTTGTTCTGCCGCAGCGATAACACTTCCCTGCTCCATATGACATTTCATTGGTGCCATATTCTTGCGGTCTCCGTCGTATCTCTGCAGTGCCCCGTGTGGCTGCTTCGTGTGATACTGCAATGCTGAAAGCCTTGTTCAGCGTAAGATCCTTTTCTGATAGAAGCCGTTTCTGGGTTCCTTCACTTTGAAGCCCACACACAAACTTGTCCCTTAACGTATCTGCTAGTCCCATTCCAATCTGGCAGTGTTTCGATAGCTTGCGCAGTTCCGTTAAATACTCAGCATTACTTTCGTCTTTATGCTGGTTCCTTTTGTGAAACTTAAATCTTTCTGCTTCAGCAGCGGTGTGGGGTTTAAGTGGTCCTGTAGGATTGCCACTATGCTTTCGAAATCCTTATCCACTGGCTTCTCTGGGGTTACTAGGTTTCGCAGTAAGCCATACGTTTTTGCACCCATGGAATTCAACAATACCAGTGCTTTCCTGGCATCTGGCACTTCATTCGCCTTGCAGTACACTTCAATGCGTTCCACATATGTCGTCCAATCTTCGACTTCATTGTCGAACGCTGTGACACTGCCACTCTTCGGCATCCCTGGGTGTGGTTAGACTGGCTAAAATGGTGTCTCCCGCGCTCTCCCTTCTCCGCTGGCTCAAAATGGCATCTCCCGCGCTTCCCTTTCTTCCCGCGCTCGCCCTTCTTCTCCGCTGCGGCTTCAAAAATGGCATCTCCTGCGCTCTCCCTTCTTCTCCACGGCTCAAATGGCGTCTCCCGTGCTTCCTTTCTTCCCCCGCGGACGCTGCTCAGCCCTTGAGCACTGGCTGCACCCTGCACGTTTTCCTGCGCGCCTCTCTCGTTGCCGCCGCTCGGTCCTGAACCCCGGCTGTGCTTTACCCTCTCTCTCCTTTTGTTTTCCGTCGACGCCGCTCGGTCTTCAACCCCCGGCTGCGCCCTGTGCGCTTTACCCTCTCTCTTACCCTGTCAACGTTGCTCGGCCTTTTCTGTGCCGTCGGTCGGCTCCAGCCGCCGCTGTCCGGGAAGGGTCTGTGCCGTACCTGTTGCCAGCCTGTTGCTGGATCATCGTGGCTGGAGAACCAAGCCCAGCTCTCAACAGCCTCCCCTGCGATGCTCGCTCTCTGCCGGATGACTGGGCGATTGCTCGTGGTTGACGCCCGTGCTTTTGGCCTCGACTTTCTTCCACTGTCCTCCAGGAGCGAATCCCTGGGATGAAATGCAAAGTTGCAGGTAGGTTCGAATCGGCCTCGTCACCACTGTTAAATCCGTGAATCTTAAGGTATGGTGTTCTTCAATAAATAGACGGAGACTGCATATTAACAATCAACAGGTGTTTACTGGATGAGGGTAGTCTAAAAACTAACAGTACAGATCCCTACTCAGGGTTTGTATACAGGTGTGGTCACTGCCGGTACTACAGTATACAAGAGCTGTAAAAGTAGTTCTCCTCTTAAAGGTACATACACTACAGTGAGAATGAAGGAGTGAGTGTAGAGATTGCATAGCATAGATACTTAGAAGGAGGCAAAGATGGAGTGAGGTTGCAAGACCAAGGGCTCTCCCTGTGTGTTGTCAGTTGTGTTCAAAGCATCAGAGTGAGAGGGAGTGTGGGGGCTGCATGGTAGAATAGTTAGGTGAATGTGAGCATAGAGAGAGAGGGAATGGCTGAGGGTGCATGGATGTGAGTGTCAAGTGGGATGTGGAGGAAGAGATTGCTAAAGCTGAGTGCTGGTGAGGAAAGGCAATGGGGATCACATTGAGGGTGATGGAAACGTCATACTTACTTTTCCAGTGCGATGAAGGTCATGGAATCTTTTCCTGCACTGCATCCAGGTGTGCCGTGTGAGCCCCAAGGAGTTGACTTCCCCAGCCACCTGTAGCCACACAGCCTTGGTTTGACTGGGAGGCCTCTTCCTCCCTGAAGAAGGGAACAGGACCTCCCTGTGCACCCTAGCCCCATCCAATAATGTCTGCTATGATGCCTCATCAAATTTAGGCGCAGCTCTTGCCCTCCCACTGGCCATTGTTCCTGTAGGCTCCTGTGCCATCATAAGGGGAAAGCTTGGAAGCCTGCAGAGGAAGCAAGGCTTGCTGTGGACCTTAAATGCAGCAGCAATGATGACGTCATCGGAGGGGACTTGCAGTCATGAAAAACCCATTTGCAAAGGCTTCCCATATGTTGGAAATCAATTGGCCAATTGAGTTAAAATTGCATCAATCTCACACATCCATTTAGGTTCGTGTGGGAATCACGAAATTCGGGGAACCTGACAATTGCCCGCACCTGAGTTAAAATCGACCCCTATAACTGAGAGCTGAATGGGTCTCACCACTGTGTACTCTCCTTGTCACTTTTCACTTTGTTCTCAGCTCTATTCTAACACATCTTCAAGGTGCCATTTCTGTATCTAACTGCCTGCTGGTTCTACTTTAAGTGCAGTTCAGCTTTAAATCCTGCAGCTGTGCTCTCAGGATGATTTCCCCAGGTCCCCCATGAATTTTCTGGGCCTCCCAGGCGCAGTGAACAATTGCTGATCCTGCACAGCAATATTATCATTAACTGAACTCATGATTTAAGGCGTGGCCATTTGGTGGACAGATGTTCCACTTCACCACACTGCAGCAGCAAATTGTGATACTTGAATACCAGGGCCCATACGTTTTGTGATGTAAATTATTAAATACATTATTGTATATAATTTTTTATGCTAGTTTTGATCTTTATGAATAAATGGGAAAAATTAAGTACTGTTCCTTGTTCTCTCTCTCTTCTCCTTATCTCCATTTCTGCCCCCCCCAGCTTCCTGTAATTGCTATTGTGTCCTGATAATATTTAATTTCATACAATAACATTTCAGTTCTCTCATAATAACTGTGTTATCCTCAATCTATATTTGCTTCTTCAACTAGAAACGATTAAGATTCTTAGGGCATTATCGCCCAACTCCAGCCTTCCCCTCTTCAGTCATGCTAATGGACACTTTTCAAGTACTAACTTTTGTGCTCAACACTAACCAGCCAGCTGCAAGTAATGCCTGCTAACAAACAAATGTTATCCGTACCAACTCAGAACAAAAGTAGCATTTTCATATCAGTAATACATGTCTCACATATTCGCCAACACTGTTTTCTTATTGCACAGCGCGTCCCAGTTTCCTTCCTTTTTAATGGAAAACAGATGTTGACTCCCACTGTTGGAAAATAGTACCATTATGTAACTGAAAGTGAATGGGCCTCATTCATGGTGAATACTTTTCAAGTTAACGGTTAATTAGGTATAATGTTGATAAGCCAGTGTTCAATTTTGTACTATCCTGAGGTTTAAGTTAATTCCCTTGTACTTGGATGGCACAGATATCAAAAAAGTTTTATTTTGGAATATTTTCTATTACCTGGCATGTTGAATCATCCACTATAATGACATAAAAATTTTACAAGCAGCACAAAAATTGAACAGCCAATCAGAATTTGGTTACAATGACTGATTACCATCCTAAATGCTGGAAATAAACCATTTGATACAAACAAATTACTTTTCCCCCCACTCTGCACAGTCAGTGAATATACAAAAGTGGCATCTGCAGCAGACACACCATAGAACCCACACACAATTGTGGTTTTAAAGATACTTGCAAAGCAATTATAAGCTTAAAAACAAAATACATTTCATCAAAGATAGATAGAAACAACTTGCATTTATACAACACCTTTCATATCCTCAGGACATCACAAAGTACTTCACAGTTAATTACTTTTGAAGTGTAGTCACTCTTATTTTCTAGGCAATTTGACAGCCAATTTACATATAGCAAGGTTGACAAACAGCAAATATGATGAATAATCAGTTCATCTGTTTTGGTGATGCCTGCTAATGGATGAATGTTGACCAGGACACTGGGATAACTCCCAAGAGATCAAAATGGTTAGAACAATATGGGCACAAAAGTCAACAATGCTTCCAAAGTAGTTTAAGTCCTAGAAGATTGTTGAAAGTAAGTCAATCACTTACTATGGGCTTGGCAAAACATAAAAACAAAATAACTACAAAAGAAACAGCAAAAATCCAAGAAATGTATATGCCAAAGGAAAAAATCCCATTGTAGACAAAAGAAAGCAATATTCCATTCAGGAATACAGAGTCACAACCTCCTCTTACAAGAGCGATTCTGATGAATCTTACTTTCTTTGTTTTATCAAATCCATTTTCTGTCATTTAAAATATTGCACTATTAGCAAATGACTTTACACTTTGATTTGTATTTCAAAGCGGGAGACCTGGAAAGTGCAGCATTGCCAAGCCACTCTGGGGTGGCATCGGTGGCACTAGCACAAAAGATTTCTATTGTGGCTCAGTTTGGAACTGAAAAAAAATCATTTACATACTTTTGGGGGGTCCAGGCCATGATCCAGACCTGGACCCCTCCCGAAGTGGACCCCACTTCTGTCACTCCATCAGCTGGTACCTCTCCTTCATCTGGGTGAACTGGCCACCTGTCTTCCACCATGCTGGGGCTGAGGAAATTCCAGGCCTGGGAATTCCTTCCTGCTGGCCACATTTCCATGATGTTAGTGGCCATGTTTGAGGTGGACAGAGACTCGGTGCTGAGGTCTGGATCCAACATATATAATTGCCTGACACTTGCACTCCCAATGGTCGTCCTCCGAAAGTGGGCTGTTCAAGGCCCTGCAACTTTCAGGCCTATGTATTTAAAGGACATTTGTAAAAGATTAAATTTAGAGTTGCAAACTTTTTATTATTTTGTTTAATTGAGAAGTTAAATAAAAGATTGTCCACTGTAAATATATAACTGTTAGTAACTTATATACCTTGATAAGGTTGCATTTCCATGCCGAAATCTCTCCAGTCTTTCCTCATAACTCAGACCACTGACACTGAGGATCGGCCTCATGGATCTTCTCTGCAATGCTTTAATGTCTTTTGTTTCTCAGAGCTCTATACAGTTTGAACACAAGGTCCTCTGACATAGACGCTACTATTTTCACTATGTATTTCAACATTCTATTCATTTTGTTAATCACTGCTCTGCATTGGTTGGGCATGTTGAGGCATGAGACTCCTAGGTCCCTTTCAATTTCATCCTTACCTATTTCAACACTATTCATGGAGTATGCATGTCACCCATTTTTCCTTCCTTTGTGCAATAGATTATATTTAAGTTTCATCTGCCATTGCTGATCCACTCACATGTTTTGTTTAGCTCATTCTGTAATTTCTGGGCTGCTTCCTCTGATTCCACAGCTCCTCCTAGTTCGGCATCATCTGCAAATTCGACCAGCTTGAATTGAGTTTCTGAATGCAAGTCATTGATATAAATTGGAAACAGCAGTGCTACTAATACTGAGTCCTGGGGCACTTAACTCAGTACTTCCCCCACCCTGACATTACCCCTTTAACCAGTACAATTCAGCCAATTTCTTCTCCATTCCCAAGTTTTGCCCTGAATCCCCACAGCTTTGAATCAACAGGCTCTTCATCAATTTTAACAATAGGCAATATCAGAGCATCTCACGATACACTGAAAGTTTCCTCTTTTTGGTGATAAACAGGAAACTATCCAAGAGGAGACAATCCAATTCTAGGCTAATTATATTTTATAATTCTTCAGGCTAGGGTACTAAGCTAAATACAGTTTGCACTGCACATCTTTAATTCTTGGCAAGTAATGAGAATGATATGAACCATAAGCCTATGTGTTGCCTCATTATTCTCTACCTTTCATTGACGTTAGAAGCACACTTGTGCATCTTTACAAATTAGTTCATCAGCCATCAAAATTCAATAATTTTAATGTCACAGGGATCACATAATGTATTCAGAATTTGTGCCCTGCACAGCAATTCTTTCAAGGTTTCACATTTTATTTGTAATTAGGTTTCATGAAGTTATCGCATCTGGTATTAGTTTGACAATTTTCCTTTCCACCCTCCTGAGCTCAGAGGGAGTATTCTATTACTGTTTCAGTAGAAGCAGTTATCTCTATTGAGAAATAGTACACTTTGTTTAAACTGAGAAGCTACTTTCAGTTTGGATCAGTTCCATTTCTCAGGCTGGGGTGCATGCACATATTCTGTGATGCCTGCCATATTGGTAAAGGCTCCAATATAGATGTCCAGGGCACAAGCCTGAAATAGGCATTAGGTCCTTTGCATATGCAAATAGAAGGCCTAATACCTGTTTGAAGCTCCCCAAAATTGGGCTGCCCTGAATGTAGCCGGCGCAGTGCCTGTGTACATGCAGCTTAACCAGTGATCCTTAAAGGGACTGCTGGAGATGGCCACAAAAAAGTAAGTTTTAAAAGTATTTACCTGCCTGTGGAGCCAGGAGGAGCAAGACTGCTCCTCCCGACTCCTCAACAGTCCCAAAAACCATTGCCCGCCCCCAATCTCCCTCCAACGCGCCCCACCAGGACTTATCTGTACGCTGCTGCCAGGGAGCTAGCTGGCCAACTTTGTCCTTGTGGAACCTAGGTGCTGCATTTGGATGCCTGATTGGCATCAGCAGTTTGTCAGCAATATGCTGATTAAGCCCAAGGACCAATTTGGGGTGAGCCTCAGGCCTCCAGCTTTTGGTGCGCACTTTTGGCGTGCGTTCCCAGCGCGCTGCCTATTTCAGGCTCGAAAATGGGCTGAAACGAACTTCCACCCCTCAGTATTTATATTCACCTTTGCCCTCCCCACTTCTGCCTCATTTATGGGCTGGATATATTCAGAGCTGGACTCACAATAATTTATAGTTAGCTTTAAATTAACATCAGCAGGTGGGAACGCTTATTTTGAGTTAATGATGGATTAAGTAATTGCACAGGAAGCCAATTTACTGTGTATTGTGGCAACTGGAAAACGTGTGTTCCTATAAACAATGGTATTGTATCGTAATTTGACACTTTTGCTCTGTTAAAGGCACTATATAAATGTTGGTTGTTATTGTATCACAATTTGACACTTAATTTCTTCAAATTATCTGTATCTTAAAAAAGTTCCTGAAACTGCATTTTCTGCAGAATAGAAAATCAGCCCTAAAATTTCTTGTTCATCTTAGTGTTTCTGTGGCTCAATGTTTTTTAAAGTAATGCAAAAGATCGTGGAAACTTGATTTGCGCTGAACATAATTTGCACTTGAAATTCTGAGATCTTTTGCGCTGGTTTTGCCGATTTCAGACAAATTATGCCACAAAAACCAGGGCAACCTAATGGAAACACCAGGCCCTTATCTTTTGTCATCCAGGAAGCTCTTTCCTTTTACCTTGTGGGAATTTATCTATTCTATCCCCAAACCATCTCCTCTTTGAAGGTCCCCCATTGTTCAATTACTGTTTTCCATACCAATTTTGATTACAATCCACCTGGGCCAGATCCCTTTTCAACTCACTGAAGTTAACCCTCCTTCAGTTAAGTATTTTTATGCTTGATTATTCTTTGTCCATTTCCATAACTATTCTAAACCTGATGATATTATAATCACTGTTCCCCAAATGCTCTCCTCTGAAACATGCTCCACTTGCCTCACTTATTTCCCCAGAACTAGATCCAGCACTGCTTCCTTCCTCGTTGGGCTGGAAGCACACTGATCAAGAAAGTTCTCTTGTACATATTTCAGAAAAATGCTCCCCACTTTGCCCTTTGCACTGTTACTATCCCAGTCTATAGTAGAATAATATAGACTGGGATTCGCAAAAGACAAGGCTGAAGCATTTGCAACCATCTTCAGACAAAAGTGCCGAGTGGATGATTTCGGCCTCCTCCTGAGGTCTCACCATCACAGAAGCCAGTCTTCAACCCATTTGATTCACTCCAAGTGATATCAAGAAATGGCTGAGCACATTGGATACAGCAAAGGCTGTGGGCCATGATAACATCCCAGCTGTTGTGCTGAAGACTTGTGCTCCAGAACTATCCGCGCCTCTAGCCAAGCTGTTCCAGTGCAGCTACAACACTGGCATCTACCCGAAAATGTGGAACACTGCCCAGGGATGTCCTGTCCTCAAAAAGCAGGACAAATCCAACCCGGCCAATTACCCGCCCCCCCCATCAGTCTACTCTCAATCATCAGCAAAGTGATGGAAGGTGTTGGCAACAGTGCTATCAAGTGGCACTTACTCACCAATATTCTGCTCACCAATCCTCAGTTTGGCTTCCGCCAGGACCACTCGGCTCCAGACCTCATTACAGCCTTTGTCCAAACATGGACAAAAGAGCAGAATTCCAGAGGTGCAGTGAGAGTTGTTATGTTCATTAATAACTAGTCGTTTTTATTAAGAACAGCTAGCTTTTGCTAGACACTTTATTGAGCACATGTGGACTAGGTACAGTATCTGTGTAGGCCTTCATCTTGACTGCTGCCTTGTGGGTAGCCTGGTGCATCGTGGGTAGCCCACTCTTACATACATACAGCACCACCTAGTGTACCATTCCAGAATGACAGGTTACTGATCATTACATCCCCCTTTCTTTGAGGTTAAACAAAATCAGTATCAATCAATAACAACATAAACATCTTCAACAGTCAATACATTTTCAATGTAGTTTTCTTTGTACTCAAAGATTAAGTCTATCAGGCTTTTTTACTTCACGTGTGGATCTTCTCAGCACAGGTAAGTCTAATGTGTTTTCATGAGAGCCTGTATGTGTATTTGTGTTAGATTGTTCTGGTGGTGAGTGACAAGATTCAGTTGCAGCATTGTCATCGATTTGCTCTTCGATAGTCTCTTGTGTTCTTAGGAGGGAACGGCGGTTCCTCCTGAGAATCTGTCCTTCCTCAGTTCTAACAGTGTATGACCTTGGTCCTACTTCCTCAAGAACTGTAGCTTTCCTGTTCCATGCATCTGGATCCTCAATCCTGACAACATCATCCCTTGTCAATGGTT
Source organism: Somniosus microcephalus (assembly GCF_052327205.1). Lineage (NCBI taxonomy): Eukaryota > Metazoa > Chordata > Chondrichthyes > Squaliformes > Somniosidae > Somniosus > Somniosus microcephalus. The sequence continues at coordinate 136,243,740 of NC_140987.1, forward strand.
TCAGAGTTTTGGATGACTTGTCATAGTATGATTTCTGTTTCAGCTTTAACAGTTGAAGTCTCTGTCTCAGTTCCTTACTCTGCTTTTCTTTTGCACAGCAGGGTAGCGTGGTTCGCAACTTGTGACCCATTAGGAGTTCAGCAGGTGAAGAACCAGAGTCTAAAGGTGAGGCTCGGTAGCTCAGCAGGGCGAGATAAGGATCAGACTTGCTTTCTGTCGCTTTCTTCAGTAGCTGCTTGAGAACTTGAACACCTTTCTCTGCCTTACCATTCAACTGAGCATACAAAGGACTGGATGTGATGTGTTGAAAGTCATAATGTGCTGCAAACTGTTGCCACTCCTTACAGTTGAAGCACGGACCATTGTCGCTAATGGCAATCCTGGGAATTCCATGTCTGGCGAAGATGGATTTCACATGCATTATGACACTGCTTGCTGTGGTGCTTGAGAGCAGCGCCATCTCAGGATAGTTAGAATAGTAGTCAATCACTATTAGATAGTCTTTACCATTTAAATGAAAAAGGTCCATACCAACCTTTTGCCATGGTGCTGTTGGTATGTCAGCTACTATCATTGGTTCCTTTGCTTGTTTGTTTTGGTGTTTCTGACATGTCTCACATTTGCCTATCATGTTCTCAATGTCCTTATTTATGCCAGGCCAATAAACAGTGTCTCTTGCTCTCCTTTTGCATTTTTCAATTCCGAGGTGTCCCTCATGAATCCTTTTGAGCATGTCTTGATGTAGAGCCTGTGGAATGACTATTCTGTTCTGTTTTAGTAATAGTCCACTTGCGACACTCAATTCTGACCTTATGTGAAAATATTTTGGACAGGAACCTTTTGGCCAACCATGATGAATGTTCTCTATTACTGTTTGTAATACTGTATCTTTTACTGTTTCTTCTGCTATTTGCTTTGATTTTGTGTCTGACACGGGCAGCGCAGCAGTGACCATACTCACATGAACATCCACGTCTTCTTCAGTAGAGTTCACATGACTCATTGTGGGTGCTCGGGATAGTGCATCTGCTAACACTATGTATTTGCCTGGTGTGTAGATCAGTTCAAAATCATATCTTTGCAGCTTCATCATGAGTCGTTGAATCCTTGGAGACATCTCATTCAGGTTTTTTTTATGATGGCAACCAGTGGGCTGTGGTCTGTCTCAACTGTGAAGGTGGGAAGTCCATATATGTAGCCATGAAACTTTTCTAGTCCAACTACCAAGCCTAGACATTTCTTTTCAATCTGGGCGTATCGACACTCAGTATCAGTCATAGACCTGGAGGCATAGGCAACAGGCTTCCAATCTTCACCCTCTGCTTGTAGCAAGACCGCACCTAGGCCATCTTTTGATGCATCCGTTGACACTTTGATTCTTTTTGTTGGGTCAAAGAAGGTGAGTACAGGTGTGGTTGTCAGCACTGTTTTGAGGTTTATCCACTCTTGTTCATGTCTTTCTGTCCATGCGAACTCAGTTGTTTTACGTAGCAGGTCTCGCAGACAGGCTGTCTTGGCTGACAAGTTAGGAATGAACTTTCCAATGAAGTTTATCATCCCCATGATGCATAGCACTCCTTTTTTGTCAGTGGGTCGGGGCATTTTGAGTATGGCGTTTACTTTTTCCATATCTGGCTCTATTCCTTTACCAGATAGATTATCTCCTAGGAAAGTGACTTCCTGGACGCTAAACTGACACTTGGCTTTGTTGAGCTTCAGTCCATTCTGGCGTATGCTCTGTAGCACTTTAGTCAGTCTCTCATTGTGTTCTTTCAATGTGGAACCCCAGATGATGATGTCATCAACATAGACCCGAACTCCTTCCAGACCTTCAATTATGTGTTCCATCGCTCTATGAAAGATTTCAGATGCAGATATTATCCCGAAAGGCATTCTGAGGAAACAATACCTGCCAAATGGTGTGTTGAAGGTACAGTATTTGGTGCTCTCTTCATCCAGTTTTAGTTGCCAAAATCCTTGTGAGGCATCGAGCTTTGTAAAGTATCTGGCACCTGACATTTCTCTGGTGATTTCTTCTCGCTTGGGAATCTGGTAGTGTTCACGTTTTATGTTTGCATTTAAGTCCTTTGGATCCATGCATATTCTTAGATCGTTGTTCTTTTTCTTTACACATACCATGGAGTTAACCCAGTCTGTTGGCTCTTTGACTTTCCTGATGACTCCTAGTGTGGTCATTCTGTCCAGTTCATTCTTGAGCCGGTCACGCAGGGGTGCTGGAACTCTTCGTGGAGCATGTACCACTGGCTGAGCATTCTCCTTTAGCTGGATCTTGTAAGTGAATCATAGAACTCCAAATCCTTTGAACACATCCTGGAAATTATTCACTACAGAATCCACCGAGTCATCTGGTCTGCTTATGGCACAGTTTAAACGGTAGACTCTCTTGACCAGTTCTAAGTCCTCACAAGCTTTGTCACCCAGTAGTGAATCAAGTCCTGCAGCCACAACAGAAAACATGAGATGATGCACTTTGTCTTTGACTGTCACTTTAAGTCTGCATACACCTAAGCTATCTATTTTCTGTCCATTATAGTCCTTCAGTAGTACTGACTTTTTCTGTATTTTGGGCTTTTCTTTCATATTGTTAATGTCATTCATACTGATTAAGTTTCCTTTTGCCCCAGTGTCTAGTTTCAATGTAACTAATGCTCCATTTACCTGCAGTGGGATCATCCATTTGTCCTCTTTTACTGCATGTTCAGTATTGTTAATTCCTGAGGGCTGCACATTTTCTGTATCCTTTTTGATATTGTCACATGACACCATTCCTACAAAACATGTCTCACTTAAATCAGTGTCCTCAATTACATTAACTCGTTGCCCTTTCTTAGTTTTTACTTTTGAAAAGCATTGTTTGGCAAAGTGATTCTTTCCATGACATTTTGTGCACATTTTTCCAAACGCTGGGCATTGTCTTAACTGATGTTTGTAACCATAGCGTTTACAATTAAAAATTTCATCCTCCGATTACTTTTCATTTCTGTTCTGCCCACGTTCCTTCCCCTTGTAGGACACAGCACTGACAGCAGCATTATCACTCATTACAATCGCATCATTATTGATTTCGCTGAAAGTCTTCGCGTGCTTTCGAGCTAGCTCGCTGGCTTGGCATATTTTCACAGCAATTTCCAATGTTAGTTCGGTTTCTCTCAACAGACGTTCCCTGACTTTTTTTATCATGAATACCAAACACAATCTTGACACGAATCATGGATGCTTTCAGCTCAGAGAAATTACATATCTGTGCTTTCAGTTTCAGATCAGTCATAAAGCTATCAAAATCTCATTTTGCTGCTGTGTCTGAGAACGGAAGATGTACCTCTCATAGGTTTCATTCTTTTTGGGAGAACAATGTGTATCAAACTTCTTTAGCACATCGTCTAATTTTTCTCTGTTCTCCTCTGGATTAAATACAAATGTATTAAATACCTCTATCGCCTGTGGGCCTGCAACCATGAGCAGAAACGCTATTTTCCTTGCATCTGGCTTCGTACCGTACCTGATGGCAGCAATATAGAGTTCGAATTGTTGGTACAAAGTCTGCCAATTGTAGTCGATATTTCCTGTGAGTTTCAAACACTCTGGTGGCTTCAAATTCTCCATGTCGCATTGCACAATATTCAGCAGATCTTACTTTGCTGGCAAAAACAGGAAGGCAGATTATTATTTGAATGGCAATAGATTGGGAGAAGGGGAAGTGCAAAGAGACCTGGGTGTTCTTGTGCACCAGTCGCTGAAGGTAAGCATGCAGGTGCAGCAGGCGGTTAAGAAGGCAAATGGTATGTTGGCCTTCGTAGCAAGAGGGTTCGAGTAGAAGAGCAAGGATGTCTTGCTGCAGTTGTACAGGGCCTTGGTGAGACCACACCTTGAGTATTGTGTGCAGTTTTGGTCGCCTTACCTGAGGAAGGACGTTCTTGCCATGGAAGGAGTGCAGCGAAGATTCACCAGGCTGATACCTGGGATGGCAGGAATGACGTATGAGGAGAGATTGTGTCCATTGGGCTTATACTCACTGGAGTTTAGAAGATTGAGAGGGGATCTCATCGAAACCTATAAAATTCTGTCAGGCCTGGACAGACTAGATGCAGGAAGGATGTTTCTGATGGCCAGGGAGTCCAGAACCAGGGGTCATAGTCTAAGGATAAGGGGTAAGCCATTTAGGACTGAAATGAGGAGGAATTTCTTCACCCAGAGAGTGGTGAACCTGTGGAATTCTCTGCCACAGAGGGCGGTGGAGGCCAGTTCATTAAGTATATTCAAGAAAGAGTTGGATATATTTCTTAAGGCTAAAGGGATCAAGGGATATGGGGAGAAGGCAGGGACAGGGTACTGAATTTGGATGATCAGCCATGATCTCATTGAACGGCGGAGCAGGCTCGAAGGGCCGAATGGCCTACTCCTGCTCCTATCTTCTATGTTTCTATGTTTCTATGTAATCCTGGTGCCATGTTATGTTCATTAATAACTAGTCATTTTTATTAAGAACAGCTAACTTTTGCTAGACACTTTATTGAGCACATGTGGACTAGGTACAGTATCTGTAGAGGCCTCCATCTTGACTGCTGCCTTGTGGGTAGCCTGGTGCATCGTGGGTAGCCCACTCTTATATACATACAGCACCACCTAGTGTACCATTCCAGAATGACAGGTTACTGATCATTACAAGAGTGACTGCCCTTGACATCAAGGCAGCATTTGACCGAGTGTGGCATCAAGGACCTCTAGTAAAATTGAAGTCAGTGGGAATCAGGGGGAAAACTCTGCACTGGCTGGAGTCATACCCAGCACAAAGGAAGATGGTTGTGGTTGTTGGAGGCCAATCATCTCAGCCCCAGGGCAGTGCTGCAGGAGTTCCTCAGGGCAATATCCTAGGCCCAAACATCTTCAGCTGCTTCATCTTGACCTTCCCTCCATCATAAGGTCAGATGTAGGGATGTTCACTGATGATTGCACAGTGTTCAGTTCTATTCGCAACTTCTCAGATAATATAGCAGTCTGCGCCTACAACATGACCTGGACGACAATCAGGCTTGGACTGATAAGTGGCAAGTAAATTATGTCTGACAAATCTGATTGAATTTTTCGAGGGGTGACTACGAGGGTGGATGAGGGAAATGCTGTGGATGTGGTTTACATGGACTTCAGTAAAGCTTTTGACAAAGTCCCACATAGGAGACTGGTCAAGAAGGTAAGAGCCCATGGGATCCAGGGTGCCTTGGCGCGTTGGATCCTAAACTGGCTGAGTGGCAGGAGGCAGAGGGTGATGGTCGAAGGTTGCTTTTGTGACTGGAAGCCTGTGTCCAGTGGGGTACCTCAGGGATCGGTGCTGGGTCCCTTGTTGTTTGTGATCTACATAAATGATTTGGATGAGAATGTGAAAGGTATGATCAGTATGTTCGCAGATGACACGAAAATTGGTGGGGTGGTAAATTGCGAGGAGGAAAGCCTCAGGCTACAGGACGATATAAACGGGTTGGTCAGATGGGCAGAAAAGTGGCAAATGGAATTCAACCCTGAAAAGTGCGAGGTGATGCATTTTGGACGGACAAATAAGGCAAGGGAATACACAATGAGTGGTAGGACCCTAGGAAGTACAGAGGGTCAGAGGGACCTTGGTGTACATGTACATAGATCCCTGAAGGCAGCGGAGCAGGTAGATAAGGTGGTTAAAAAGGCATATGGGATACTTGCCTTCATTAGCCGAGGCATAGAATATAAGAGCAGGGAGGTTATGATGGAGCTGTACAAAACGCTGGTGAGGCCACAGCTGGAGTACTGTGTGCAGTTCTGGTCGCCTCACTATAGGAAGGATGCGATTGCTTTGGAGAGGGTGCAGAGAAGATTCACCAGGATGTTACCTGGGATGGAGCGCCTCAGCTATGAAGAGAGGCTGGACAGGCTGGGGTTGTTTTCCTTGGAGCAGAGAAGGCTGAGGGGGGACCTGATTGAGGTGTACAAAATGATGAGGGGCATAGATAGGGTAGATAAAGAGGAACTTTTCCCCTTAGTGGGGGGGTCAATAACAAGGGGGCATAGATTCAGGGTAAGGGGCAGAAGATTTAGAGGGGATTTGAGGAGGAACTTTTTCACCCAGAGGGTGGTTGGAATGTGGAATTCAATGCCTGAAAGGGTGGTAGAGGCAGGAACCCTCACAACATTCAAGAAGCATTTGGATGAGCACTTGAAATGCCATTGCATACAAGGCTATGGACCAAATGCTGGAAAATGGGATTAGACTGGACAGGGATGGATGGGCGGCGCAGACACGATGGGCCGAAGGACTCTTTCTGTGCTGTAAAACTCTATGACTCTATTTGTGCCACACAAGTGCCAGGCAATGATTATCTCCAACAAGAGAGAGTTTAACCACCGCCCCTTGACATTCAATGGCATAACCATTGCCGAATCCTACACCTTCAACTTCCTGGGGGGTTACCATAGACAAGAAACTTAACTGGACCAGCCACATAAATACTGTGGCTACAAGAGCTTGTCAGAGGCTGGGTATTCTGCGACAAGTGTCTCACCTCCTGACTCCCCAAAGCTTTTCACCATAAACAATGCACAAGTCAGCAGTCTAATGGAATACTCTCCACTTGCTTGGATGAGTGCAGCTCCAACAACACTCAAGAAGCTCGACACCATCCAGGATAAAGCAGCCCGCTGGATTGGCACCCCATCCACCACCCTAAACAATCACTCCCTCCACCACCAGCGCACCGTGGTTGCAGTGTGTACCATCTACAAGGTGCACTGCAGCAACTCGCCAAAGCCTCTTCGACAGCACCTCCCAAACCTGTGACCTCTTCCACCTAGAAGAACAAAGGCAGCATAAGCATGGGGACACCACCACCTCCAAGTTCCCCTTCATACAACACCCTGACTTGAAAATATATCACCATTCCTTCATCGTCGCTGGGTCAAAATCCTGGAACTCCCTCCCTAACCTTCACCACACGGACTGCAGCGGTTCAAGAAGCCGGCTCACCATCACCTTCTCAAGGGTAATTAGGGATGGACAATAAATGCTGGCCTTGCCAGCGAGGCCCACATCCTGTGAAGGAATATAAAAAAGGCCCCAATTATCACCACTCTGTAGTTCATGCAACTTTCTGTAATTTGCCTGGAGAATTTGCTCCTCTACCTCTCTCCCATTACTTGGTGGCCTATTGTATACGCCCAGGAGCGTAATAGCTCCTCTATTGTTACGTAATTCTCACCAAATATACTTTGGCCTTGAAATTGGATAAGGCCCGAAAACGGGCACGAGCAGCGCTATGTGCCCATGCCCATTCATAGTGGTGCAGGCAGCATGCAAAATTTGTGCTGCCTGCTCATTATAGTGATTGCAGTGCTGATCTCAACACTGAACACGCTGCTGATTGGCTTAGTGTTGAACAGTGGGAACAATATCGGGTGCAGTCTATTGACCAAGATAGTTTGGCCTAGGCTCTCTGTACTATATAAAGGTGAGCTGCTTTTTTGCAGAAGCACCTCATTGTTATTGTGGAGAGAACCATGGCCTAACAACCAAGAGAAAGGATGAGGAGATTTTCAGATGCGGCACTGAAGGCCTTGGTCTTGGTTGTTCAAAGATGCCGTCCAGTCCTCTACCCGCAGTGGGACAAGAGGCCTTCAAGGCAGGACACCAGAAGGCTGTGGGAGGAGATCGCTGAAGCCGTCAGTGTGACGAGTGTTGTCCCCAGGACCTAGATACAGTGCTGCAAAAAGTTTAATAACCTGATATGAGTGGTCAAGGTGAGTGAATGCATCATCAAATGCAATATCTCACCATCGACACCACATGCCTCACACACTGCTCAATGCACCACAGCCCCATCACTCACCTACCAACAATCTCTAGCAATCAGCACTCATACCTCATATAGCTTCACTTCACCCTCACACACTTACCACTATTGCAAGACTCACACCCACATCTCACACCTTGTACACACTGCCAGTTATTCAACCAACACATCACCCAAACACATTGCACCACACTCACTGACACGCTTCCCTTTCTTTTGCAGGCAAAATTTGCTCAAAACCGCCGGGAGCAGCAGCAGACGGTTCGAAGGGGAAGCCCATCTGCAGAAACTGATGGAGATGGAGCAATCAGTGTGGGATATCATTGGAGGGTCAGTCATAGAGCTCGTGGTGAGCGGGGAAGTTGTACGCATTGATGATGATCATGGTATGCTCATACCTAATCCTTCTCCCCACATTCCACTTCTCCCTCATTCCACAATCTCTTCTCAATTACAAGCTGCTGATGGTGTCTGCATGGATATCTTACTTTCCCCCACTCCCCTCACCACAACCCAACCCTTGTGCATTTCTCCTTTCAGATACCCAAGAACTCCAACCTGGCCAGCCAGTCCCCAAAGTGATGTAGGAGGACAGTGAAGGAGGAGAAGCAAATACACCGTCACTATATCTGACACTCGTAGGCACCAGCTCAGAAAATGGCGCTGAGTGGACTTTAGGGGAAAGAATAAAGGCGAGATCTGCACGTGGTGAATCAACGAGCATGATTGGGCTGCAGCCAGGCCAGGGGGAAAGGGTAGCTTGGGTGCCAGCACCCCGGAGGGCAAGTTCATGCACGAGATCTGCTGCACAGGACTCAGATGATGAACTCAATGGGGAGCCTTCAGAAGAAGCGTGATGGGCATGCACACAGAAATGTTAGGTACAATGGCAAGCCTGCCAGAGAGCCTCTTGTCAGTGTCAAGCAGCATGGAGGAGTCCGGCTCCAACATTGCACGGGGCTTTGTGCGGAGCTTGGAGCCCATGCTTTCCAGGATGGAAATAATGGACAACTCCAGGAGAGACCTTGTGGACCCAGCCATGATGCTGCATGTGATGGGCGATCTCACAGCTTACATTGCAGCACAGGCAGGAGCGACCCAACATCTCAGTGCTGCAGTGGAAGCTCAGACTGCTGCCAACGGAGCTGAGTTTATGATTGTGGAAAGGGGCTTGCAGGATCTCACAACACTGCAGCAATCTGCCTGCTCTCATTTCAGCTTTGTGCCCAGGAGAATGCTATGATATTCTGTGACAGAGCAATGGTAAGATGGGGAAGTGCTGAGTGACAGGGATCTGGCATTTCATTCATTGGAACCGGAGTCTGATGAGCCATTCACAGACAGCCCATCCAGAACGGTGATCTACTGCCTGCCTCCTCCCTTTCTCCTCCTCATCTTGAGGTGGTCCCAGAACCTGTGGTGACAAGGATTGCTCCCTCATGATGGCCAAGTGGTGGAGCATGCAGCAGACCACCACGAAATGGGACACCCGCTCCGGCATGTACTGGTGGGCTCCTCCTGAGCGGTCAAGGCAGCGGAACCGTTGCTTCAGCAGCCTGATTCTCTGCTCGATAAGTTTTCTCATGGCTGCATGGCTCTCATTATATAATTGTTGGCCACGAATGGTGGGGTTGCAGAAACGTGTCATCAGTCAGGTGTAGAGCGGATAGCCCTTGTCTCCTAGCAGCCACCCTCGGGTTTGACGTGGTGGCTGAAAGATTTCTGGCACACCGGACTGGCGTGGGATGAAGGCATCATGACTGCTGCCAGAATACCGGGCATTCACCATCTTGATGAACTGGTCACACACCAACTGCACGTTAAGTGAGTGGTAGCCTTTGTGGCAGCTCAGGATTGGTATGCGGCGCCCACAAAGCCACATGTGTGCAGTTGATGGTGCACTGCACCATGGGGAAGCCCGATATCCTGGCAAAACCACATGCATGCTCCTCCTGCTTCTCTCTGTTCAGAGAGAAGACAATAAAGTCCCTTCTCCTGGAGTACAAAGCCTCTGTGATCTCCCGGGTGCAGTGATGGATGGTGAACTGGGAGCTGTTAGCTATGTCTCCTGACTGGAAGGAACTGGTGGCAAAAATAACTGATGGCCACAATGATGTTGAGGGCCACTGGCACAGCTGTCGTCGTCCTGTTCTGAGGCTGCAGGTCTGATTCCAGGAGGTGGCAGAGTTTTGTGACCACCTCCTTGTTGAAGTGAAGCCTTCGACTACACTGCTCCTGGCTTAATTGCAGGTAGAAGAAGTGCTCTTGGAAGATCCTAGGTGGGTAAGGCCTCCTGCTGAGAGCCCTCATGCCCCTCCTCCTTCTGAGTATCTTGCTCTCTTCGCTGCCTCCGCTCCATCTCCCTGTCATACTCGAACGCAATGGGGACTGCAAGTAGAGCCCCCATGACTGGCATCAAGTGTTGTGAGCAGAACCCTTTAAATGAAAAGCAAGGCCTTCTCCATTTGCAGCTCCACTCCCTGTCACCTCACCAACTTTAAACAATTCTAGAAAGCTCCAAACAGTTGCACAAACTTACACAGAGCCAGGAGAAATGAAAAAGCAAGTCAGCTGCAAGTTGTTGATTATCCCTTTAAATAGCGCTGATGGGTGCTCCTTCCTGCGGCTGAGCGTATGGAGACGCCGTCAAATGGAGTGGCGACATCCAAAATGGCAGGTCATGGATCAAATCAGCGATGCACACTCATTGATGTCACCATCTGCCTCATTTCCATTTCTGCAGCGAGCACAGGCAACGGCAGCTCTGCCGAACTGGCCAAAATAGAGGCTGCCGTGGGACCTGCTGGAAGCAGGCGGAAAGTCATTTTTTCTTCCAAACCAGCCTTAACAGCCAATGCAAATGGGTCAAATTTCCAGGCCTCTGTCTTTGACGCCTCACATACATCACCCCTCTCCAGTGCTATAATAGTTTATTTGATCAATACTGATACATACCTCCTTTTTATCCTTCTCTATATTTCCTGACTACCTTGTAGTCAGGAATATTAAGATCCCAATCCTCCCCTTCTTTGAGTCAGTTCTCTGTTATTGCCGCTATATCATAGTCCCATGTGGTGACATTCGCCTGCAGCCCACCAATCCTATTTACACAAATGCAATCCAAACCCATCATAGACTGCTTTGCATTTGCCCCCTGTCTGAACCCTCCTATTTCTGAACTATTCTTTACTCTGGTGCTTTTTGTCTCTCCCAGTCGTCTGTGCACCTTGCTTCTTCTCTTTAATGTTTCATCCTGGTGACCACTCCCCTGCCAAGTTAGGTAAAACCCTCTCCCATGCACTATTTAAACTTCCTGTGAGGACATTGGCCCCAGCTCTGTCGAGGAACAACCCATCCACCTTGAACAGGTCCATCCTGCCCTGAACTGGTCCCAATGCCACAGGAATCTAAAGCCCTCCCTCTTGCACCATTTTTCCAACCACACATTGATCTGTTTTATCCTAGAGGCCAGGCCATCTTAGACTGGGTATTATGTAATGAGAAAGGATTAATTAGCAATCTTGTTGTGCGGGGCCCCTTGGGGCGGAGCGATCATAATATGATAGAATTCTTCATTAAGATGGAGAGTGAAGTAGTTGATTCAGAGACTAGGGTCCTGAATTTAAATAAAGGAAACTACGATGGTATGAGGCGCAAGTTTGGTAGGATTGATTGGGGAATGTTACACAAAGGGTTGACGGTGGATAGGCAATGGCAAACATTCAAAGATCGCATGGATGAACTACAGAATTTGTTCATCCCTGTTTGGCATAAAATTAAAACAAAAAAGTTGACTCAACCGTGGCTAACAAGGGAAATTAGGGATAGCATAAGAGCCTAGGAGAGGACATATAAATTGGCCAGAAAAAGCAGTAAACCTGAGGATTGGGAGCAGTTTAGGATTCAGCAAAGGAGGAAAAAGGGATTAATTATGAGGGGGAAAATAGAGTATGAGAGTAAGCTTTCAGGGAACATAAAAACTGACTGTAAAAGCTTTTATAGATATGTGAAGAGAAAAAGATTGGTGAAGTCAAGCGTAGGTCCCTTGCAGTCAGAATCAGGGGAATTTATAATGGGGAACAAAGAAATGGCAGTCCAATTAAATACATTCTTTGGTTCTGTCTTCACAAAGGAGGTCACAAATAACCTCCCAGAGATGTCGGGGAACATAGGGTCTAATGAGAGGGAGGAACTGAATGAAATCAGTATTTGTAGGGAAATGGTGTTAGGGAAATTGACGGGATTGAAGGCTGATAAATCCCCAGGGCCTGAAAATCTACATCCTAAGGTACTTAAGGAAGTGGCCCTAGAAATAGTAGCTGCATTGCTGGTCATCTTCCAAAATGCTATAGACTCTCGAACAGTTCCCATGGATTGGAGGGTAGCTAATGTTACCCCACTATTTTAAAAAGGTGGTAGAGAGAAAACGGGGAATTATAGACCTGATATCGGTAGTGTGGAAAATGCTAGAGTCCATTATAAAAATGTAATAGCAGAGCACTTGGAAAACAGTGACAGGATCGGACAAAGTCAACATGGATTTACAAAAGGTAAATCGTGCTTGACTAATCTACTGGAATTTTTTGAGGATGTAACTGGTAGAATAGATAAGGGAGAACCAGTGGATGTGGTGTATTTGGACTTTCAGAAGGCTTTCGATAAGGTCCTGCATAAGAGATTAGCGTGTAAAGTTAAGTCACATGGGATTGGGGGCAAGGTACTGACTTGGATAGAGAACTGGTTGGCAGACAGAAAGCAAAGAGTTGGAATAAACGGGTCTTTTTCTGAGTGGCAGGCAGTGACTAGTGGGGTACTGCAGGGATCGGTCCTAGGACCCCAGCTATTCACAATATATATTAATGATCTAGACAAGGGAACTAGATGTAATATCTCCAAGTTTGCAGATGGCACAAAGCTGGGTGGGCGTGTGTGCTGTGAGGAGGATGCTGAGAAACTCCAGTATGATTTGGACAGGTTGGGTGATTGGGCAGGTGCATGGCAGATGCAGTATAATGTGGATAAATGCGAGGTTATCCACTTTGGTGGCAAAAACAGGAAGGCAGATTATTATCTGAACGGCAATAGATTGGGAGAAGGGGAAGTGCAACGAGACCTGGGTGTCCTTGTGCAGCAGTCGCTGGAGGTAAGCATGCAGGTGCAGCAGGCGGTTAAGAAGGCAAATGGTATGTTGGCCTTCGCAGCGAGAGGCTTTGAGTACAGGAACAAGGATGTCTTGCTGCAGCTGTACAGGGCCTTGGTGAGACCACACCTTGAGTATTGTGTGCAGTTTTGGTCGCCTTATCTGTGGAAGGATATTCTTGCCATGGAAGGAGTGCAGCGAAGATTCACCAGACTGATACCTGGGATGGCAGGAATGACGTATGAGTAGAGATTGGGTCGATTGGGCTTATACTCACTGGAGTTTAGAAGCATGAGAGGGGATCTCATTGAAACTTATAAAATTCTAACAGGACTAGACAATTTAGATGCAGGAAGGATGTTCCCGATGGCAGGGGAGTCCAGAACCAGGGGTCACAGTCTAAAGATAAGGGGTAAGCCATGGGACAGCAGGTGATGTGTTTCTGCTGCAATATGTGGGAGCTGGTGGACACCATTGATGCTCACAGCGATCACATTTGCAGTAAGTTTTGGCTGCTCGTGGAACTCCGGCTCCGTGTTGATGAGCTGGAGTCCGAGCTTCAAACACTGCGACACATCAGGGAGGGTGAGAGTTTCCTGGACTCTGTGTTCCACGAAGTAGTCACACCAATTAGATTAACTAATTCAGATGTAGTCCGTGGTCAGGGACAGGAGGGTGTGACTATGAGTGAGGCAGGTACGGGGATCCAGGAGGCAGTGTTGGAGGAGCCGCAGCCCTTGCTCTTGTCCAACAGGTTTGAGGCTCTTACTCCCTGTGAGGATGGGAACAGGGACTGCAGGGAGGATGAGCAACCTGGCCACAGCACCGTGGAACAGGGGGCCATTCAAGTGGGGGGAGTAAAAAGAAATGTTGTACTGGTAGGGGATAGTATCATTAGGGGGATAGATAGGGTTCTTTGCAGCCGAGAGCGAGAGTCCCGAAGGCTGTGTTGCCTGCCCAGTGCCAGGGTTAAGGACATCTCCTCTGGGCTGGAGAGAAACTTAGAGTGGGAGGGGGAGGATCCAGTTGTCATGGTCCATGTTGGTACCAACGACATAGATAGGACAAGGAAAGAGGTTCTGCTGAGGGAGTATGAGCAGCTAGGGGCCAAATTAAAAAACAGAACCACAAGGGTGATAATCTCTGGATTACTACCTGAGCCACGAGCAAATTTGGCTAGGGTAAATAAAATCAGACAGTTAAATGCATGGCTCAAAGACTGGTGTGGGAGAAATGGGTTTTGCTTCTTGGGACACTGGCACCAGTACTGGGACAGGAGCGAGCTGTTCCGTTGGGACGGACTTCACTTGGCCAGTGCTGGGACTAGAATCCTGGCGAATCGAATAACTAGGGCTGTAGAGAGGGCTTTAAACTAATTAGTGGGGGGGAGGTTTCAAGAGAGTGAAAAATAAAAATGTCAGCGGAGAAGGCAATAGAGCAAGGTAGCAGTGGGGGAATTAAAAACCAGAGCATGTCAGGAAGGGACAGAATGTATAAAGATAAAGGCAAAGTAATAAAGGGGGTAAAAGCAGGAATAAATTGTCACAAAACATATTTAAAACTTCTTTATCTGAATGCATGCAGCATTCATAACAAAATAGATGAGTTGACGGTACAAATAACTACACATGGGTATGATCTGGTGGCCATTACAGAAACATGGCTGCAAGGTGACCATGACTGGGAACTAAACATCCAGGGGTATTTGACAATTAGGAAGGACAGACAGGAAGGAAAGGGAGGTGGGGTGGCTATGTTAATAAAGGATGGAATCACTGCAATAGTGAGAAATGATATTGGGTCAAAGGATCAGGATAGTGAAACAGTTTGGGTGGAGATAAGGAATAATAAGGGGAAAAAGTCACTAGTGGGCCTAATCTATAGGCATCCTAACATTTGCAACTCTATTAGTCAGAGTATAAATCAGGGAATAGTTGGGGCTTGTAATAAGGGAACAGCTATAATCATGGGGGATTTTAACTTTCATATTGACTGGACAAATCAAATTGGGCAGGGCAGCCTTGAGGAAGAGTTCATAGAGTGCATTAGGGACTGGTTCCTTGAGCAGTATGTTACTGAACCAACCAAGGGGCAGGCAATCTTGGATCTGGTCCTGTGTAATGAGACAGGATTAATAAAAAATGTCCTAGTAAAGGATCCCCTTGGAATGAGTGACCATAACATGTTTGAATTCCAAATTCAGTTGGAAGGTGAGAGAGTCGGATCTCAAACCAGCGTACTACGCTTAAATAAAGGAGACTATGAAGGTATGAGAGCAGAGTTGACTAAAGTGGACTGGGAAAATAGATTAAGGTGTAAGACGGTATATGAGCAGTGGTGTACATTCAAGGAGATATTTCACAACTTTCAAGAAAAATATATTCCACTGAGGAAAAAGGGCCGTAAAAGAAAAGACAGCCATCCGTAGCTAAGTAAAGTAATAAAGGATAGTATCGGACTGAAAACAAGGGCATATAAAGTAGCCAAATCTAGTGGGAGGATAGAAGATTGGGAAGCATTTAAAAGCCAGCAAAGAATAACTAAAAGATTAATTAAGAAAGGGAAGATAGATTATGAAAGTAAACTAGCAAAAAATATAAAAACAGATAGCAAGAGTTTCTACAGTTATATAAAAAGAAAAAGAGTGGCTAAAGTGAATGTTGGTCCCTTAGAGGATGAGACCGGGAAATTAGTAGTGGGGAACATGGAGATGGCAAAAACGCTGAACAAATATTTTGTATCAGTCTTTACAGTAGAGGACACTAAAAATATGCCAACACTGGACAAACAAGGGGCTATAGGACAGGAGGAGCTAAACACGATTAAAATCACTAAGGAGATGGTACTCGGTAAGATAATGGGACTTAAGGCGAATAAATCCCCTGGACCTGATGGCTTACATCCTAGGGTCTTGAGAGAAGTAGCGGTAGGGATTGCGGATGCATTGGTGGTAATTTTCCAAAACTCCCTGGATTCAGGAACGGTCCCAGCAGATTGGAAAACTGCCTTATTTAAAAAGGGAGGGAGACAAAAGGCTGGAAACTATAGACCAGTTAGCCTAACATCTGTGGTTGGTAAAATGTTGGAGTCCATTATTAAGGAAGCAGTAACAGGACATTTGGATAAGCATAATTTAATCGGACAGAGTCAGCATGGTTTTATGAAGGGGAAGTCATGTTTGAAAAATTTGCTCGAATTCTTTGAGGATGTAACAAACAGGGTGGATAAAGGGGAACCAGTGGATGTGGTGTATTTCGACTTCCAAAAGGCATTTGCAAGGTGCCACACAAAAGATTACTGCACAAGATAAAAAATCACGGGATGGGGGTAATATACTGGCATGGGTAGAAGATTGGATATCTAACAGAAAACAGAGAGTTGGGATAAATGGTTCATTCTCGGGTTGGCAATCAGTAACTAGTGGTGTTCCGCAGGGGTCAGTGCTGGGACCCCAACTCTTTACAATCTATATTAACGATTTGGAGGAGGGGACCAAGTGCAACATATCCAAGTTTGCCGACGATACAAAGATGGGAGGGAAAGCAGTGAGTGAGGAGGACATAAAAAACCTGCAAAAGGACATAGACAGGCTAAGTGAGTGGGCAGAAATTTGGCAGATGGAATATAATGTTGGAAAGTGTGAGGTTATGCACTTTGGCAGAAAAAATCAAAGAGCAAGTTATTATCTAAATGGAGAGAAACTGCAAAGTGCTACAGTACAAAGGGATCTGGGGGTCCTGGTGCATGAAACAGAGAAGGTTAGTATGCAGGTACAGCAGGTGATCAGGAAGGCCAATGGAATCTTGGCTTTTATTGCAAGGGGGATGGAGTATAAAAGCAGGGAAGTCTTGCTTCAGTTATACAGGGTATTGGTGAGGCCACACCTGGAATATTGCGTACAGTTTTGGTTTCCATATTTAAGAAAAGATATACTTGCTCTCGAGGCAGTTCAGAGAAGGTTCACTCGGTTGATTCCAGAGATGAGGGGGTTGACTTATGAGGAAAGGTTGAGTAGGTTGGGCCTCTACTCATTGGAATTCAGAAGAATGAGAGGCGATTTTATCGAAACATATAAGATTGTGAGGGGGCTTGATCGGGTGGATGCGGGGAGGATGTTTCCACTGATGGGTGAGACTAGAACTACGGGGCATATTCTTAGAATAAGGGGCTGCCGTTTCAAATCTGAGATGAGGAGAAACTCCTAGTAAATCTATGGAATTTGCTACCTCAGAGAGCTGTAGAAGCTGCGACATTGAATAAATTTAAAACGGAGATAGACAGTTTCCTAGCTGATAAGGGAATTAGGGGTTACGGGGAGCGGGCAGGGAAGTGGACGTGAGTCTATGTTCGGATCAGCCATGATCCTATTGAATGGCAGAGCAGGCCCGAGGGGCCGTATGGCCTACTCCTGCTCCTACTTCTTATGTTCTTATGTTTATGTTCTTATTTAGGACAGAGATGAGGAGGAATTTCTTCACCCAGAGGGTGGTGAACCTATGGAACTTTCTACCACAGAAGGCAGTTGAGGCCAATTCATTAATTATATTCAAGAAGGAGTTAGATATATTTCTTAAGGCTAAAGGGATCAAAGGATATGGGGAGAAGGCAGGGACAGGGTACTGAGTTTGGATGATCAGCCTTGATCTCATTGAATGGCGGAGCAGGCTCGAGGGGCCGAATGGCCTACTTCTGCACCTATCTTCTATTTTTCTATGTTTCCTACTATTCTGATAATCACTACCGTGTGGCACTGGGAGTAATCGAGAGATTACAGGGGAGAAATTCTGTGCCAAAAAGTTAGCACCCCTGCATCGTAAATTCCGTGGTAGCGCCCCAAGCAGGAGGTGGGGTTTTACTGGAAGCACTCTTCCTCCTTCTTGGGGCGCTACCAGTGAATGTCACATCGCTATGTGCAGCAGCACCACGCGCATTGGCACATAGCCCCACAGCATTGCAAGCCTCCCTCCCCTGATTAAAGGGGAGGGGCCTAGCGCTGCATGCACCGGGGCCCTGCTGGACCACCAGGGAGTGGGATGCCAGGAAAACAGCTCTCAAGAGGAGGGCCAGGCTGAGTGATTGCAGCCGACACCCCGAAGAAAAAAGAAGGGGGCAGGTGCAGGCAGGCGGCCCAAAAAAAATTGGCCACCCGACACTTGCCCTTTAAGTTGCGCTGCCACAGCTGCAAAAACACCGCCCTGACCCTGTTGGACATATTGCCCGGCCGTAGGTCAGGGGGCGCAACCGAAGTTTGCGGCCGGGGCGCGAGTGGGGTGATGTGCATTGCGATGACGTCATCGTCGGTGGCGCAGTGCCACGGGGCACTACCAGTTACTGCCACCGCTAACCTCCTGCTGAATTTCATGGGAGGCATTAGCGGCGAGGCGCCCGGGTGCTAGGAGCTTTGTGCCCCGTAACAGGAGGCGCAAAGCAACCGAAATATTCCCCCTACTACTTTTAAGGTCCTTTAATTTCCTCCCAAGCTCCTGAAACTCTTCCTGCAGGACCTCAACCATTTTCCTTCCTATGTCGTTGGTTTCCTTGTAAGGGGTCGTTTTAACGAGCTTATGGTGTGCTAGATCGGTTTTGATTTCACACTGCTCGTGAGCGGTTCCGAAGCGCTCCCCCCTCACCGGTTCTATGCACTGGGCTTATTGCCAGACAACCTTGATGTGTGGCCCAACTTGTGACTCGGAAGACAAATGGATCAGGTGAGACAAGGTGAGTTTTAAATCAGAAATATCTTTATTTTCAAGGAGAATAAACACAGAGAATGCAAGAATCAATTTAGACAAAAATCATTAGCACGTCTCCCAATGGGAACTAATATTTAACACACAAGGAATAACTTTGACTATCTTAAATCATACAACAATTCTTAATCAGCGGTATACTAAAACGGGGGTGGGAAAAGCACACGGACACATCAAGGGATAAATCACACTCCTGAATTACAAAACCCTTAATGTTACAAACCCTCCCGTTGCTAAAATATACCTCAACTATGTCAGTTAGGTAGAGTTGGGCCTTTATGCTCACCAGAATTTTAAAACCGTCCTTAATCTTGGTACTCCTGTGACATCCGGGATCTCCGATCTTCCTCATGGGACCGGCTCCTGAACCTGCTCTCCTGCACAATCTTGAAAGTCCTCCGAACTCCTCGAACCATCTCCTCTCCACTCAGCCTTCGAACTCCTGATGGTCTTGGATCTGGACTGAACTTCTGAATCTGCTCTCCTGCACAATCTTGAAAGTCCTCCGAACTCCTCGAACCGTCTCCTCTCCACTCGGCCTTCGAACTCCTGATGGTATCTGGACTTGGACTTCACTGCTTCTGCTCTCCTGCACAATCTTGTGGGTCCTCCTCGCTCTGTCCTTGAACTTGTGTCTGTGTGAATCTGTGATGGATCTGTCTGAATCTCACTGAATGAATAAGAAGTCTTGCTGTCGATTCTCCCTCCACAGTTATACTGTTTCCTTGTCCTTATCTCGGCGCCAAATCAGGGGTTTTCTTTTGTCATGGTAATGGGCAGGCTGCTTTGACAAAAGCAAGTACTTTATTTTAATGTCTTGTAAATGAAACTGATGGGATCTGTCCTGTGTCCCTCTGAGTTTGGTGCAGATAATGGTTTTTTTTCTGTGCTCAGCGATTTCAGAGATGGGTTTGCATTTTGCTAGCAATTAGCGCACCTCCAGGTGCAAATACTTTTGTTTACGAGTTCGTTACTGCTGTAACCATATTATCATATCAATAGCAGTAAGTTCTGGAATCTTCTAATCGGTGATGACTCAGGCTGCTGTAAGATACTGCTGGAGTGTCCTTTTGAACTGAGCCATGAGAACTGCCAACTCCATCTTGTGTTCTCACAATGTGGCCATTTCAGGGGTTTTACCAATCTAGACTGTATTTTCTGGATTTTGCGAATCCTACATCCTCATGGACCACGACTTCTGGCTGCTCCCCTTCCCCCTTCAAAATGTGCTCCACCCTCTCAGTGACGTCCAAATAACTGCCTATTCCGTGACTATCAAATTCCCTATAACCACTGCATTTCTACAATTTGCTGTGCCTCTTTGTGCAGTAATTTGTCCCATGATACCATGGATGTGCTCTAGACAGCATTCCCCCGAGGTGTCGTTACCCTTAGCCCTCGCGGTGTTGTCACCCTCTAGCACTGAAAACTGGTTTGAGAGTGCCCCACTCCCAGCGGATTCCTGCACTGCCTGCTGCTGCCCACCTCGTCGGTGGCCATCCACTTCCTATCCACCTGAACTCTCTCTAGCTGCAGATTGACCATTCTTGGAACATGCACTCCAGGAACTTCACAGCCTCCTGTGTGCCCTGACATGACTCAAGCCACTCTTCAAGCTCAGAAACCCTGAGATTGAGTTCGAGCAACTGAAGTGTCCTGGAGTTCCCACATAGCGTAAGAATTGCAGACGATGGGTCTCAGCTGTCCCATTATTTTACTTAAAAGTCTATCTACTTATCTATCTATATATATAAACGGATCGTTCTGTCTGTCTATCTGTCTGTCCTTCTGTCTGTCTGTCCTTCTGTCTGTCCTCACATGTGCGTCTGTCCGGCTATGTGCTCGAAAGTTATAGAGCGTACCTACGCGTGCGTTACGTCGAAAGAAAGCTTACCTTTCCGAAACGGTCGTAAGCGTATTTACGTTTTGGCCGGACAAAAATCGCGCCCGCGGTATCTGAAAAACGTTCAAAATTCCACTCATTAGCATCTCATTATCCGCTCATTAGCGACAGAGTGACCTCGAGGTCGACCAATCGTACGCCAGGTTCCTGGCGCGTGGGGCCGGGCCCTCCTACGGTCGAGTGATGGGACGATTGACCAATCCTACGCTTTGGTGTCCTGACGGTCGACCAATCGGTGCGTGTGTGGGCGGGCCTTATCATTCTGAACTGAGGTGAGTCGCCGCCATCTTGATTCCAAACTTTTCCTTTCTTTTTCCCGCTTTCTGCGTCTTTCAAAAAAACGTTGCTTTTAAAACACATATTGTTTTTTAAAAAAGTTAATTACTTTCTAAATCTTTTATCTAATCTCATTAATTTTCCTACCTTTCCCCGTTTTTCCAGGTAGGCCTCGAAGCCTCGGCCTCTCCTCCGCACCCACGCCCGAGCTAGGCACCTCCCGGCCCCAGTCAACAAGCGGCCCCCGATCGCCGCCATCTTTGTGAAGGCTGGAGGGGCGGGCCTCAGCCGAGCGCCGCTTCCTTAGTAAAGGGTGCGTGCGCAGCAGGAGCAGCTGAGACGCGGCGTCTCTCTCTGTTCCCCGCTCGGCTCGGGCGGGGCGGGGCTCTCGGGAGTGCTGATCTCGGGCGGGGCTTGGAGAGCGGGAAGGGTTACCCCGGCAACCGGGCCCGCCGGCCTTCTCTCACAGCCACAATCGGCGCTCTTCAAGCCAGCTCGGGAGGGCGGGGCCATGTCAGTGCGTGGGGCGGCACAGAGCTCCGTGGAGCCATCGCTGGCGCTGGGCTCGGGTGCTTTGTGGCCTGCGGCCGAACAGCGGCTGCGGACCTCGAGCTGACCGGGGCGCTGGACTCGGCTGGGCCATGTCTTTGCGGGTGTTCGCCTCAGCCAACAGCATCAGGGTGGCGGCCGAGGCCGCCAAAAGCGTCCAAGGGAACGCGTTCATCCAGGTGCCGAGGCCCGGGCCCCGGGGTAGAAAGAGGGATTGGAGTGGGGGATGAGGGCTCGGGCAGGGGAGAGGGAGAGGGGGGAGGGAGAGGGGGGAGAGAGAGGGGGAGGAGGGGGAGAGGGAGGAAGGGGGTAGGGAGGTGGTGAGAGGGAGGAGGAGGGGGTAGGGAGGTGGTGAGAGGGAGGAGGAGGGGGAGAGAGAGAGGGTGGGGGGAGGGGAGAGAGAGAGAGGGTGGGGGGAGGGGAGAGAGAGAGGGTGGGGGGAGGGGAGAGAGAGAGTGCGGGGGGAGGGGAGAGAGGGAGGGTGGGGGGAGGGGAGAGAGAGAGAGGGTGGGGGAGGGGAGAGAGAGGGTGGGGGAGAGAGAGAGAGAGAGGGTGGGGGAGAGAGAGAGAGAGGGTGGGGGAGAGAGAGAGAGAGGGTGGGGGAGAGAGAGAGAGAGGGTGGGGGAGGGGAGAGAGAGAGGTTGGGGGAGGGGAGCGAGAGAGGGTGGGGGGAGGGGAGCGAGAGAGGGTGGGGGGAGGGGAGCGAGAGGGGGTGGGGGGAGGGGAGCGAGAGAGGGTGGGGGAGGGGAGCGAGAGGGGGTTGGGGGAGGGGAGCGAGAGAGGGTGGGGGGAGGGGAGCGAGAGAGGGTGGGGGACGAGAGAGGGTGGGGGGAGGGGAGCGAGAGAGGGTGAGGGAGGGAGAGCGTGAGGAGAGGGGGAGGGAGAGTAAAGCAGGGAGAGACGGAGAGAGAGAGAGGGTGAGGGAGGGAAAGAGTGAGGGGGTTGGGACAGGGAGGGAGAGCTTACCTTCTTCCTTCCTTCGCAGGGGTCCATCGGGCCACCTTCCCCCCCCGTCGTGCTCTCTCTCTTCCCCCCCAGTCGCTCTCTCTCTTCCCCCCCAGTCGCTCTCTCTCTTCCCCCCCAGTCGCTCTCTCTCTTCCCCTCAGTCGCTCTCTCTCTTCCCCTCCGTCGCTCTCTCTCTTCCCCCCAGTCGCTCTCTCTCTTACCCCCAGTCGCTCTCTCTCTTCCCCCCCAGTCGCTCTCTCTCTTCCCCCCCAGTCGCTCTCTCTCTTCCCCCCCAGTCGCTCTCTCTTCCCCCCAGTCGCTCTCTCTCTTCCCCCTAGTCGCTCTCTCTTCCCCCCCGTCGCTCTCTCTCTTCCCCCCAGTCACTCTCTCTCTTCCCCCGAGTCGCTCTCTCTCTTCCCCCCAGTCGCCCTCTTTCTTCCCCCCAGTCGCGCTCTCTCTTCCCCCAGTCGCTCTCCTCTTCCCCCCAGTCGCTCTCTCTCTCTCTTCCAACAACAACATGCCCTCAAAAAAGCCTCGGCACCGCCGGGCACTTCAGCTAGTATATATAAAGCGGTCGATCTGTCTGTCTGTCTGTCCTTCCATCTGTCTGTCTGTCCGGCTATACACTCTAAAGTTATGGAGCGTATCTACACGTGCGTCACATCAAAAGAAAGCTTACGATTCCAGAACAGTCATAAGCATATTTACGTTTCGGCGAGACAAAGATTGCGCCCGCGGTATCCAAAAAACGTTCAAATTCCGCTTATTATCAGCTCATTAGCATCGAGTGACATCGAGGTCGACCAATCGTACGATCGAGCGACCCGACGGTCGACCAATCGCTGTGTCACGGGGGTGGGTTCGTCGTGCGTGCGTGCGGGCCTCCTACAGTCGAGTGACAGGATGATTGACCAATCCTATGCTTCAGTGACATGACAGTTGACCAATCGGTGCGTATGTGGGCGGGCCTTATCGTTCTGAACCGAGGTGAGTGGCCGCCATCTTGATTCCAAACTGTTCATTTCTTTTCCCGCTTTCTGCGTGTTTCTTTTCAAATCTACATTTCCAGCAAAAAAAAAGTTGCTTTTAAAACACAAATTGTTTTTAAAAAAGTTAATTAATTTGTAAATCTTTTCTCTAACCTTTATAATTTTCCTACCTTTCACCGTTTTTTCCAGGCCCGGGGCCTAGGCTTCTCCAACTGCTAGCAGCGCAACTCCAGTCCCAGGCTCCCGGCCTAGACAGGAACAACACTGGCAGAGGGGAGAGGGTGTGCTGCCTCAGCTCCATTCCTGGGGTCAGTAGGTGGGAGGCTTCATAAGCAACTGGGTAGGTCGCAAGCCCCAAATAATAATCTGAAGATCCCGTGTTTGCAGCTGAGGGGATTTCTTCTGCTGACAGCCCAGGTTAACGGCAGCCATCTTTGTCAAGGAGGGTGAAAAGTTTCAGTGCGACGCCATTTTGATTCAGTGTGTAACAGAGTGCATGCGCGACCATCTTAGTACAGGAACATAGTGTGGGTGGGGCTTCAGTGCTCCCAATCGGGTCCTGGTGTCCGGGAGAGTCAATCGACTGTGTGGGCGGGGCCTAATTTCCAACAGAAAAGCAAGCAGCGGTCATTGTTGTTTGTGATACAACACACTGACAGGTCAGGGCCTTTTTTTTAATAAATAGATTGGTGAGGTTGTAAAGTGTATGTTATAGAAAGATTTACCAAAATATTTTATAAGTACTTTAACCTTTCATGTTTCAAGTATTAAAAGGTAGGGTGGCATGCAAGACTGTGCAGGGCCGGAGGCCTAGCTTCTCCAACGGCCAGCAGCGCAACTCCAGTCCCAGGCTTCCGCCCAGACAGGGACCAACACTGGCAGAAGGGGTGAGGGCGGGTGAGGGTCTGCTGGCTTCCCCCTCCCTTTCCCCCCCCTGCCCCCACATCTCCCTTCCCCCCAACACCCCCATCCCCCCTCCCTTCACCCCCTCCCCTCCCTCTCCGCCCCTCCCTTCCACCCCACACCCCCCGCCCACCCTTCCCCTCCACCCCACCCTCTTCCCCCCCACACTCCCCCCACCCCCCCTCCCCCCTACCCCCTTTCCCCCACACCCCACCCACCTCCCCCCCCACCTTCCCCCCCAACTCCTCCCACCTCCCCCACCCCCCTTTCCCCCCCCACCTTTCCCCCCACCCCTTCCCCCACCCCCCCTTCCACCACCGCCCTTCCCCTTCCCCACCCCCCACCCCCTTCCCTTCCCCTTCCCCACCCCTTCACTTCCCCTTCCCCACCACCACTTCTACTGCCCCCCTTCCCCATCCCCCACCCTTTCCCCACCCCCCTTCCCATACCCCCCCTTCCCCTCCCTCCCACCCCCTCCCCTTCCCTTCCTCCCCTTTCCTTCCCTCCCCCCTTCCTTCCTCCCCCCTTGCTTCCCTTCCCCCCCACCACCCCTTCCCCCCCACCCACCCCTTTCTCCCCCACCACCCTTCCCCCCCACCCACCCCTTTCTCCCCCCCCCACCCCCCACCCACCCACCCATTTCTCCCCCACCCGCCACACCCCTTTCTCCCACCCCCCCCACCCATGCCTTTCTCCCACACCCCCCACCCACCCCTTTCTCCCAACCCCCCCACCCAACCCTTGCTCCCACCCCCCCACCCACCCCTTGCTCCCCCACCCCTTTCCTCTTTTCTCCTTCCCTCTCTGTCTCTCTCTCCTTCCCTCTCTCCCTCCTTCCCTCTCTCTCTCCTTCCCTCTCGCTCTCCTTCACTCACTCTCCTTCCCTCTCTCTCTTCTTCTCTCTCTCTCTCTCTCTCTCTCTTCTGCCCCGTCTCTCTCTTCCCCCCATCTCTCTCTTCCCCCGTCTCTCTCTTCCCCGTCTCTCTCTTCCCCCCAGTCGCTCTCTCTCTTCCCCCCCGTCGCTCTCTCTCTTCCCCCCAGTCGCTCTCTCTCTTCCCCCAGTCGCTCTCTCTCTTCCCCCCAGTCGCTCTCCCTCTCTCTTCCAACAACAACATGCCCTCAAAAGACCCTCGGATCCGCCGGGCACTTCAGCTAGTCTATCTCTATGTATAAAAGCGGTTGATCTGTCTGTCCTTCCGTCTGTCTGTCTGTCCGGCTATACACTCCAAAGTTATAGAGCGTACCTACACGTGCGTCACATCAAAAGAAAGCTTACGATTCCAGAACAGTCATAAGCATATTTACGTTTCGGCGAGACAAAAATTGCGCCCGCGGTATCCAAAAAACGTTCAAAATTCCGCTTATTATCAGCTCATTAGCATTGAGTGATGTCGAGGTCGACCAATCGTACGGTCGAGCGACCCGACGGTCGACCAAATCGCTGCGTCGCGGGGGTGGGTTCGTCGTGCGTGCGGGCGGGCCTTCCTACAGTCGAGTGACAGGATGATTGACCAATCCTACGCTTCAGTGACATGACGGTTGACCAATCGTGCGTATGTGGGCGGGCCTTATCGTTCTGAACCGAGGTGAGTGGCCGCCATCTTGATTCCAAACTGTTCATTTCTTTTTCCCGCTTTCTGCGTGTTTTCTTTTCAAATCTACATTTCCAGCAAAAAAAAAGTTGCTTTTAAAACACAAATTGTTTTTTAAAAAAGTTAATTAATTTGTAAATCTTTTCTCTAACCTCTATAATTTTCCTACCTTTTACCGTTTTTCCAGGCCCGGGGCCTAGGCTTCTCCAACTGCTAGCAGCGCAACTCCAGTCCCAGGCTCCCAGCCTAGACAGGGACCAACACTGGCAGAGGGGAGAGGGTGTGCTGCCTCAGCTCCATTCCCGGGGTCGGTAGGTGGGGAGGCTTCATAAGCAACTGGGGTAGGTCGAAAGCCCCGAATAATAATCTGAAGATCCCGTGTTTGCAGCTGAGGGGATTTCTTCTGCTGACAGCCCCAGGTTAACGGCAGCCATCTTTGTCAAGGAGGGTG
Source organism: Somniosus microcephalus (assembly GCF_052327205.1). Taxonomy (NCBI): domain Eukaryota; kingdom Metazoa; phylum Chordata; class Chondrichthyes; order Squaliformes; family Somniosidae; genus Somniosus; species Somniosus microcephalus. Next base: position 136,270,070 of record NC_140987.1, read on the forward strand.
AAAAGTTTCAGTGCGACGCCATTTTGATTCAGTGTGTAACAGAGTGCATGCGCGACCATCTTAGTACAGGAACATAGTGTGGGGTGGGGCTTCAGTGCTCCCAATCGGGTCCTGGTGTCCGGGAGAGTCAATCGACTGTGTGGGCGGGGGCCTAATCTTTCCAACTGAAAAGCAAGCAGCGGCCATTGTTGTTTGTGATACAACACACTGACAGGTCAGGACGCCTTTTTTAATAAATAGATTGGTGAAGT